>NC_031966.2:32812789-33145289 GCF_001858045.2 Oreochromis niloticus | reverse complement strand
AGCAACGTGAAAAGGTGAAAACAAAAGGTTTTCTTCTGCAGATTTTAGTTTTCATGCAGCCGTGCTTAATAAATGCTGTTTTAGAAGTTAATGATTTTCTCACCCGACTAATAATCTTCTTACCCACAAGGAATTTGTGTTTCCAATAATTATTGATGGATGTGTACATTGGTATCCCACAGCAAAGTAACAGCAATAATTTCATAAATCATGTCACATTTTCACTTTCTATGCTACACAGACATGCGTTAGGTAAACAAGCACACGTGCCAGCGCACACATGCTGGAGCGTGCACACACGCGTGATTGAGAGGGAGATGGAGAGAGATTATAAAGCCAGCTGTGCGGCAGGAAGCTCTGCCAAGTGGAGGGCAGAACCAGCGAGCTGAAGGCAGATGATAAGATGACAGATGAACTGAGCCCAGATGGCCTCCACATCTTCACTTCACAGTCCCATAATGCTCTTGTAATTGTGCATATTTTCACTCCCTTCCTCGGTTATTTTAAGAACCTGTAGTTACCTGTTCAGCATGATCACTTTTCTGCACCCTCTGTTGCATCGTGTCTCTGCTGGCAGCAGTTTATCTGAGCGGTGGCCTGTCTGGCTCAAAGCCATGCGCTCTCTTGTCTAAAGAGCCTGATCAATTCAGTTTAACAGCAGAGGCAATTGGAACATGAAAAAACAATATCAGCAGCTGTCTATTGTCTCTTGATTGTCCTCGTTGCGTTCAATACCTGCTGGTTAACTACTGGTGACCGAGTCCAAAATGAACAGTGCAGTGTAAAGCTGATGGACCCTGGAGGAATTTGAGATGCACTTGGAGAAAGACCAGAAAACAAAACCTTTCTGAAAATCAGATGGGATAAATACCAGTATATACGATGAAAGTATAACTTAACCATATACAGGATTAACTATAATCAACCATAATTAAGCTACAGGCAATACAAATAGGAACAGTAAATACAGTTATGAAAATCTCTCCTCGTTGCTTACAGGGGGGACACCGTAATATATACAGTCATGTTAAAAAGAGAGTTTTTACAGGACTTTGTGCAGTCATGTGAAAAACTAAGTGCACCCTTACTGTTTCCAAAGGTATTACCTTGTTACCCTCTTAACTTTTATGGAAGCTGTAAGGGTTGACTTTGTTTTCCATAGGATCGCACATCTATTCAGTTAAAGCGCCGAATCAAACAACAGTTGCCTCCAGCTGCTTTATGTTGATATAATAATACAGAAACCCCCAGAAATTAGCGACAGTGGGAAGGAAGAACTCCATTTTGTCAGGAAGAAATTTTCAGCTGAACCAGGGTCAGGGAGGGGCACTACAGACAGCGTGCAGAGTTTGATATAGACACCTATTTTCAGCCCGTTCTCAAAACAATATAGTGACGATTTGTCACGTCCTGAGGCGTTCCTGAGGAAGGTGAAAGGTGACCTTCAGCGTTCTTATGCTACACGCTGGGTTATGGATGAAATCCAGTAGAATGATGCTCCCTCAGTAAAACACGTTCCAGCCCTGACCCTGTAACCTTATCCCTGACCCTAACCAGCACTCTAATGACGTTAGATAGTGTTTTCCAAAGCGATTTAAGTAAAACGAACGTACATGTGTAGATTTATTCCAAACGGTTCTCATGTTTTCTCATTTTCCGATCTTATAATATAGGGACGTGCTGGGTGCCTGGAAGCGTAATATACCGACGATTTGTCACCTAGCATAAAATGTGACGCTTGCTATTTTAACTAAAGTATTCTTAATTTAAGCACAAATCAACCTGAATCTGAAAGTAATCTTAAGCTTGTTTTTGAAAGGGGCTGCTTCAAATCATGATGAGTCATAAAGCAATTAAACAAAACCTGAGGTTGAATTATAATAACAATAATACAAGTCTAGTCAGATTTAGCTAAAAAAAATTATAGTTTAAGTTTAAAACAAGGCCCCACCTCATGTTTCTACAGTGGTGCTTTCTTCCCCCGCTCTAAGGTCAGACATGTTACATGCACTCAGACTACCACACGTGTTTGACTCAGTCTGAAACCACTGCTGTGTTTTTCTGGTCAGGCTGGACCCACAAACTATTAGACATCATGAGACTAAAGGACAGACATTGGGCGTTTATCAATATGCGTACTTGTGCGTACTTGCGTTCTCGTGTACTCGTGATACGTCATCAGTCGGAGACCAAGTACTGTTCCAATTCGAAGTACGCATCACGCCGAGAACGCGAAAAAGTCCCGGATGTGTTCTCGATCCGCCCATTTCATCGAGCATGCATCGGTGTGGACTTGGTACAGCTATATATCCCAGAATGCATTTCGTCCAAAACTCAACAGCGGACTCCCGGCACATCGTCCCCCCCCCCCCGCTCGCGGACTTCTCACTACTCAGGTTAAAGAAACCCCAGCAGCTGTTTATAGTATTGAGTGTCCACTAGAATAGAAATAAAAGCGTTCTAACATCTCACCTGCTTGTTTTTATTAAGGTATGTACACGTATGTACATGTACACTATTTTTATTAATAGAGGTTTCACTACTGAGGTTAAAAATGATATATAAGTCACGTAGATCACTTCTAAATGTTAATGTTTGGTTTATTTCAGTGTTTTATTTGTTCCTGAGTAAACCGGTTTGGCTGTGATTAAAGGTAAGCTTCATCACATGTTACTCACAGTTAAATTAGGAGGGGACGGCAGTAAAAACTCCGGACCTGTGACATCATCACGTACGCAGGTGTTCCGACTGTACAAATAACGAGTCCGTGCTCGCGTACTTGAGAATTGAGAAACGGCCCACGAGACCGTGCTCGCGTTCTCGGCGAGTACGTACTCACCGAGCACGTGAGTACGTACCCGCGTACTTGGGCATTGATAAACGGCCATTGTGTACCTGAGCAGAAATACAGATACTAGTGTTAAAAAATACTCCAGTAAAGGTTGAAGTACTCATTCATCTTCTTTACTCCAATAAAAGTGAAAAAGTACCGGCTCTGAAATGTACTCAGAGTAAAAAAGTAAAAGTAGCTCAATTTCATTATAATAAAGTTACTCAGCTCGAATCAGGTAAGTGAGCAGAGAAAAAGAAGGAAAAAAACACGTTTATTTTCTGTTGCCTCCATAGTGGAGGGTGACTTTGCCTCCAAACAGAAAACATGTGTAGGGAAGAGGTTAAAGTGGATTCAGCAGGTGGAGGAATCCTAGAAATCAGCTGTAGTGGCTCATTGTGTGGAAAAGAATCACAGCTCATGATAATGTCTGTTCAGAGCTCCAGCAGATGTTTTATAGCACAGGCTGTGATCAGCTGACCTGCTGCTCTGAGGTTTACTGCTCTTTGTGGATTTACCTGAATTCAACACGTTTCATGAGCTGATTTTCATCCTCTACACTGACACTACACTGTCTGTGCTGGCTTTATATTAGACAGTATGCAGTTGGTATGAAGGTAGGATTCGGTCAATGGATCTCAGCATCATCAGCTAAATCTCTGCTCCACTCGATTCTAACTCTGACCATGAAACCACGGCCGCTGTGCACCAGTCACACTGTTCTTTACTTTAAATCCATCACAGCAAACTAACCTGTTTGTCCTGCACTAACCTGCAGAGGGTTTTCATGCAACCTTAAATAACAACCTCAGTTTGTTTTCTTTGTTTCATATTTCACAATATGAAAAAAAGTATAACACCACATGTACTTTACACTTCCAGTTTATCAAGCAGCAGTCCTTTTTTTTAAATCTACCCTCTGTTCTTCCTCTCCTGTCTTTCTTATCTTTCTCCGTCTCTGAGTGAAGTTAGCTCTCTTTCTTTTCTGTGAAATACAGCAGCTGCACCTTTAGTTGTTTGTTGAACTGATAGAAAGGTTGCATTTGAAATTACCTGACACTTAAAAAATGTAACTCCACTCGCTCGTCTTCTGTATGGCTAGAGGCTGAAGTACCACAACTTACAGACACCTGCAGTTTTTCGGGTGTTGTGCCAAAAAAATAAATAAATAAAAACACCCAATTTAACCCCTTTAACTATCCCATACAGTGTTTGGGGGTTTTGGGTTGGTTTTTTTTGCATCTTTCATGTCTTTTTGTGCCACATCTCCTGGTGATAAATGCATTTCATGTGTTGCAGTTTGGGTTTAAATCACTTTGATGCTTGAAGGCCTGCCGTGACGTGAAATAAAAACTCCCCTCAAAGCGTTAAAGCGAAAGTAACGAGCCTGTTTTGAAATGTAAGGAGTGCAAAGTACAGATATTTGTTTGAACATTCAGGGAGTAAAAGTAAAAAGTTGTAAGAAAAAAAACTACTCAGGTAAAGTACAGCTACTCGAAAGTTACTTTGTTACCTCCCAGCTCAGCTAAAGGACCAGCATTATGTGCAGCGTTGTAGCTTGCTGTAGCACAGGACTGTGCTGAGTAGGACAGTATGATGGATTCACACGTAGCTGAAAGCTGTGGGAAAAGTTCACATTATTTAGAATTCATGTGCTTCAAGGTCAAAATGAACCTTTATGTGCTACACTGCATTGAAAGTGCTTAAGAAGTTAGAAACATTGTCTTTTTACTCATAACATGACTGATCTGACCCACACGCACATTTTCCACACGTCTCACTGGTATGATGAAGAAAACAAAACCTCCAAAAACCAGGAATTACTTCTACCGAGCTCTCCCCTGTGACCCTGTTGATAGTTCCAACCACGAATACTTTGTTGAGTCACTATTTAAAAGGCTGCAGCCTTTAAATATGTGCGTGTCGTGTGGATCTTGTGAGGCCCACTGGACATATCAAACCAACTGATCACTTCGTCAAGGCTGTAAGGCTTTCATTTCCCCTGTTGTGCTTGTGATTTTATCACACAAATAAACAGACACCAAAGCTTCTGCTGGAGCCTGAAGATCTGACAAAGGCTATTTTGTAAGTCTTATCTGTGTTACTTATGCAACACTGACACAGGAATACACAGGGAAAAACCCCGAGCGAAGCCTCTTTGTCCTAAATAAGCAAACAGGTTTGATGCTTACGACAGAAAGAAGGACAGAAACACTAACTGGAAGCACTGAAGAGGAAATTGTCTTTCAGGTAGTTTGTATACAGGAAACATATGTCCTGTCACGTCCTTTATATACAGCGCTGTAACACAGACTGAGCTGAGTGATTATAAATACATGAACGAGGTAATATAAGATATTATGGGAGACAGGATATCAACAATAGGGATTTAATAATGAAATAAAAGCTAATATCTCAAGCTCACTCAGAGATAAGTGACATATGTTTCACCGTTTCTAACTGACAACAAGGGGAATGTGTTTGGAAAAACTAGTAACTCAATGTCCATCAAGTCATCGGCTCCGACACACTAATGCACTCCTAGATGAAGTTTGTATGTCTTAACTTGAGCTAAACATCTGAGGCATGTACACGAAACGTCCACTTAAAAGCTGCTCCGTCAGTCTGCACCAGCTGGCGCCGCATTTTAATTTGGCAACGACGGCGGCATTAATTTATTTCTGACGGCTTGATGGCTGATTCCTGAGGAAAGAGGAGGAAAGCAAGCCAGATGTAATGCTTTCACACGCATACTCATCTCCTTTCATCTCCTTCCTTCAACACATACTGTTTATGTTGCCAGAATAAAATAGGCTAGAGAGCACTCAACTGAAAATCCCATTGAGAGTAAAAGACGCTCACGCTCCTCCTTTAACTTCACTCGGCGCTCTTTAAACAAAAAAGACAAACACATCAGAGCGGGAAACGTAAACTGGTGTCGGGCAGTTTTTGTCTTTTGACGAATGACGAGCTGAAATAAAAAGCCTCCCATCAGATGCATTAAATGCCCTTTGCACCGTTTGTCCATAATGTTTCTCTTGTGGTGTAAAAAAAGACATTTGATGTTGCAAACGTCTGATAGCAACACAATGAATAATTTAAAAAACTAACATCACCCAGGTCCACTTACACAGTTCTGTAGAGGGAGCCCGGCACTCGTACAAGTCTTTACTTTCCAGCACTAATGACAAACAAGTGCAGCCTGCTTCCATGCAGCAGATGCTCAGCTGATGTTTGTTCTCACCTTGATTTCTTGCCAGATGTCTTATCAGCACTGTGGGCTAGCTGCCCACCGAGCCGAGTTAGAAAGTAGACACTCATTAAATAAGAAGGTGCTTTATATGAAAGCAAGCTCCAGTTTTTCCTGGAGCAACAACAGAAGCAGATTGTAATCT
Organism: Oreochromis niloticus; assembly: GCF_001858045.2. NCBI lineage: Eukaryota > Metazoa > Chordata > Actinopteri > Cichliformes > Cichlidae > Oreochromis > Oreochromis niloticus. The sequence goes on along the minus strand of NC_031966.2, from coordinate 33,139,064 downwards.
GGCTTAAGAAAAAACTGCTGACCAAAAGACTTCTGCCTGCCATCGGGGTCAAGTCAAGTCCAGTGTCATATTTTGGGATGTTTGGGGGTTATTATGATGTTCGGGCTGCTTTAAACAGAAGACTTTCCCCATCTGGGTTGAACTTTGCCCAGATCTTTATGCACAGTAGTGAACAATCAGTTTGCTTTTATGTAAACTAAATGAACTACTTAATAATTCTCTTGAAGAGATGCATCAGGTAACGTCCTCTTGTAGCACTGATTTAAGCCTCATTTGTCCAAAAGTTATTCATTTGTCAGATGGAAAAGAAAGAGTGGCATACTGTAGTCGCGCCACAGTCTGGGGCTTTTGGACTTGAATCAATAATATTAATGAGCCTCCTCTGCAACAGAGATCTGCTGCTGACTCACACACACTTGGGTCTCTTTGGTTACACATCAAAAGATCTTTAAAGGCAGTAAGGGACATAAAAACGTCGGCTTAGACTGAAGTCCAGGTTATGTCTGCTGTCACCATCTGTCTGGCATCTCCACTCATTTCTTCATTGATCTGTGCATAAGCAGCATCGTCACTAAAAGACCTGACGGTCCTTGTTTTCAGTTTCACACTGAAACAATCCAGAAATGCAGTTTCTCAGTTAATGTTCACATCATTCGTCACATTCCCTCCCATTTGCTTATCAGGTATCTGACTGACACAACACTCACCACTCCAACATAAACACATACTAGACTTTAAACAGTGATATTGGGCCAAGCTGTATAACATCTCAGATTCTGGCTAAAGAGAACTGAAGGAGCAACAAGTGTTTAAAAGATCATTGTCTGAGGATTTTCTGTATCATTATTATTTTACATATAATCTGTTATTTCTTTCAATCAGATTGACAGTGAACAGTAAAAAGCACTATTATAATTCCTGTCAGACTAACGTAATCTCTTCAAATGTCTCGTTTTGTTAGACCCAAATGACAAAATCCAAGAACTAAAAATGTGAGACAAAGAAAAGCTTCAAATCCTCATATTTACAAAACTAGAAACAGAAGTTATTTTTCATGTGTGCTGCAAATATGAAAAATTAATTAGTGGGAAAAAGCACTATAACTGGAAACATTAATATAATTATAATCATTGTAAAAAATAAAGCTGGCTACTTCCTGGATTTTACCTACCGCGGGTTATTTGTAGGGACCGCTGCATATCAAAGTAGCGGGTAAGGCCTAGCAGACTCGATCCGGTCCAGTCGCCTGTGCCGAGACACCGATCAGCCGGCGCTAACTCAGTCATCATGTTGAGTAACCCCTCTCATTGTTGTCATGAACTGGATAACCATCGTCTTTGTCCTGTGTTCCTCAAGAATCACGTAAAGTAAAAAGACAAAAGTTGCATTAATATTTCACTTAAATCTATTAAATAATCAGAACTATGACTCAGAATTCATGAATGTAGTTTCCCTCGTTCTGCTCGATGTGTTCAGATGAAATATATTCACTATATCAGCTTTTAGGGTGTCAGCATGTCAGTTTGTTTGTAGTGTATCATGGCGCCTCCCAGGGGTTAATAGAAGATGAATTAATACATCCACTTCTCATCTGGATGCATTTGGCCTCATCAATAAATTTCCCCCAGGCATAGGAAAGGTTATCTAATGACATTTAAGCAGCACTGACATTAAGCAGTATATACATAAGCATCACAGCACATGAAGAAAATCAAAGTCCCCTGTTACAGGAAAAAAAGAGAGAGAGAAATAATTGGGAATCATATCACTGACTCATTTCCTGTGTTACTGTGATGCTGATTCACCAGCCAGGCAAAGAAAAACACACGAAGCTTTCCTGCGTTTGTTAAAAGCACTTTCGAGGGTGCCTTCGTATGTCTTCCAAACACACAGCTGGCAGAGACTACACGATGTAGGGTATGCATAGGGGCGCACACAAACATGTGTACGAGGGTTTAACACGGTGCTTTGCCAATATTGTTTCACCTGGTATGTTAATAGAGCAAAGTGAGGTGAAAATTTAATTGAAACTGAAAGAGAGGGAAGACCGAGAATAGATGAGTAATGATAGAAGAAAAACAGGACAGAGACTGCATTCATACAGTCTCTGTCACTGTGTGTGTGTGTGTGTGTGTGTGTGTGTGTGTGTGTGTGTGTGTGTGTGTTGCCTGAGGAACAGTTGATGGATTTGCTGCTTGACTGCTCACACAGATTGGTGCCTGCTGTGATGGCAGCCTTGAACTGAAATTACGTGCACACTCTCACATACACAAAGGGAACTACACATAATTGCAAAAATACTGTGTGTGCGCGCGCGAGTGTGTTTGTGTGTATTCTTAAGTTGGGACGAGCGGGCGTGTTGCCTCCAGGAGGCCATTTAAAGCTCTGTGGAAGGATGGATGAACACAAGGCCAGCCGGAGCACCAGAGAAGATGAGACAATTGAACAGGTTCAAAATGCTGTGTTTATGCATTTATTATTAGATGGGCTTTTTTTTACCCACTGATAGGTGCTTAATTTTTTAGCAAACCAGTCATAAAGCAGTCGACTCCTCTGATTATTATCATTTGTTTAAAAATGGTGTGAAATGCTTCTGAAGTGAAGAGAAAACGGGGATTAGTTTAAACGTCCTGAAGGATCTCAGAGCTGCTTCCTGAGCTGTTTTCCAGTTACTCTGATGATAGGCTGGGATCATAGTTCATCCGGGTCTTGTTAAACCCTCCCTGATGACAAAAATGAGAGGTGGACAAACAGTGTAGACTTGAATGTTGTGAAGATTTGTGTTTTGTTCCCATGTTTGGGCTAAACAGCGATAGCAGGAAGAACAATGACACCATCAATAATCCACCAATAACAACAGAGCCTAAGAAACACAAAAACTGCTCCTCACACTCATTTCTCGCCAGTTCCATCAGGATATATGAGTTTTTATTAAATGCCACATACGATCATTAGCTGACATCAGGTGTTTGAAGCAGGTAGCTGTGAATTCCCTATGGGGACGCCTTCTTGTTAAACTATAAACAGAAATCATTGTTTTGCTTCATTAAATATCAGAAAGGCTAATAAAATGGTTTGGAGTAGCCGAGGACAATAAATTGTATGTAAAGTAGCTATATTGGACATATATGTTCAATTAAATTAAAGTATGTGATTCTTATTTCCTTCTGTGGCTCTTAGTGTGATTTAATTTGAATGAAGCACACTGGTTAAAAACTGAATGGTCCGTTTGAATGAAGGCTCTTCTTTTGTGTCTTTTTCTTTATTTTGAGAATAAAGCGTTGAAATTAAATTGTAATACGTTGTACTTGGGTAGGGGTTGTGGTGACACAGAGGTTCGTTTAGCGCAGCGGTCCCCCGACCCCCGCGGCACGGACCGGAGTCGTTTGGTACCGGGCCGCGAGAGTTGAGGCTCGGGTGTGAAATTTATGGTTTTCAGGGTTTTTATCGTTTTTATCGTTAACTCAGTTTCCCTGGGTCTTTTCCCGTGTGTCATGAATAAATCTTTTTTTTTTTGGTACCAGTACTGGTTTAATTCTGTTGTATTTGTCTGCGACATCTTAAAGGCCGGTCCGTAAAAATATTGTCAGACACAAACCGGTCCACAAAAAATGTTGGGGACCGCTGTTTTAGCATCAGGGATTTTGGGACAAGACCCCCAAAGTCAAACTTTTCTCAAAACTGAGAGTCAGCTACTCTGCTTTTATTTAAATGAGAATCGTTGTTGGGTGCTGATTAAGCTCACATCCAGTCTGACCCACGGGCCTTTGCTACATGTCTCCCCTCTTTGCTGTCTCTATCCAAAAAAGGCAAAATGCCAAAAAATAATATTTAAAAAAAAACATCCAACAGAACACCACCGTTAGACTAATAAACAAAACATTTGCATTTGGAGGGAAAATGCATTTTTCTTCCTCTTTATTTGACATGAATCGCCATCACACATGTTCAAAATATAAATAATAGTCGTCTAGAACTCATCACTCATCGCTTTAACGGAACAAACACGTTTGCTCGCGGCTCATCTCATTCGAGCCAGACTGATAGGGAGCTGCGGTCTTGACACTAAAGCGAGAGAAGCAGTACAAGCAAGAGTGAAAGTCACGACCCAGCAGGTACTTTAAACAGCCCTGACACTGATTGAGACTAAGTGGCAGGATGAGTCAGTAAACACTGTAGGGCTTCATCCAGTAGCAGAGAACAAAGGCTGTTTGCTCCCACACACGTCGTGCACAAGTTAAAGTATATTTATATAAGAAGGGCACCTCTGATACAGTTTTAATGTGCTTGTTCAAATTCATGTCCAGTTAAGGGTAATTTAATTCCTGAGTTTGAAAGTTGGATTTAAACAGACAAAAAGATTTGAGTTCATGCCAGCAGAGAGGTGACTTTGGTGAGAGAGTCCTCTTGGCTGTGTAACATTTGAAATCAATAAAAGACATAATTGACTTGAGCTGGCGAATGAGAGGTCAGGCTAGAATTTTAAAGTCTTTTATAGTGGATGTCATGTTGTTTGGAGAGGACGTGCAGATGTTTGAGCCATGATTCTTTAAAAAGATCATTTCCTGTCCTAAATGTATGGATGATTGAAGATTACATAGAATATCATCTGGATAAAGATGTTCTGACTGTGTAAACCTTTGTTTCTGACAGACAGTGCTGACAGCAAAAAGCAAAGCAGCGAGTGGACGTCCGTGTCATCCCGCAAACTGTGAAACTTTGTGCTGAAACTTTTTGGTGTAACCTCATTAGCGGTGACAGTGTCCGTCGCTGTGCTTTCTCAGCATCCAGTGAAACTGATTTTGGTTTGTTCCATTGTGACATGTTGATTCCCCCTCCCTCCCCCTCCCTCCCCCCATCTCCCCCCATTCTGTCTGTCTTTCTTTTTTAGTGGTGCATCAGGGAGCAGCAGTGAATCAGAAAGCAGCTCAGAGTCTGACACCGACGAGTCTGAGAGCAGCTCCAGTGACAGCGAGTATAATCAGGCCTCCCGCACAAACACTCCAGAGGTAGGATGACAACTCGGTGTGTGTGTGTGTGTGTGTGTGCTTGTGTGTATTTATGCAGATTTCCTAGTAACTGTGCGCACACAGTGGGTACCAACTGGGTAAACACACTAACTCTTTATTGGGAGAAAATGCTAACCATTGTTAAAATCTTGAAAATAATACAAATAAGTAAATATTATATTCGCTTATGTTTAATGCATTGTAAAATAAATGAAGAGTCATGAAAGGCGATCCTTTTTCTCATTTAGATCTTATTTAGTCAGTTTTTTTCTGTATCACATGCAGTAATGTGATAAAGTCTTGAGCCGCCCTTCGATTCTTTAGATTTTTCTAGGAATGGTCCAGGGATGTATTGAAAAATGGAAATATAGTACCTGAGGCAAAAGCAGAGTTTGTACAGTTCTAATAGGCTTAAAAAGTCTGAAAGTCAGTTGATATGAACGCCATCCAACCTCACAAATCACATGATAGGGTGGGGTTAGGCTTCACAATGAGTTGACCTGAAACCTTGGCTGATTGTGACCCACACCCGTCTTCACACCTTGGCTTGTGTGATTAGGTAGAGGATCAATAGGGGGTCCATGTCCCTCTTGGGGGGACACTCCCACAGGGCTTAAATCTGGGACTCTCCTCAAGCAGCTTAAAGAAGTCCAGACGCTTTTCTTTCCAAGCTCCTTAGAGTACGATGACCTGGATGACTGAGAACCTTCACAGACACCGACCACCTTTATTCATCTACAGCCTAAACTCTCTCTAAACTTTCTTTGAGCTTGCTTGTAATTTCTCCAGGAATATTTCTCCAGGCATTTCAAAGCTCTTCTTCGCATGTTTCTGCCTTTTATTGTGTTCTCAGTTAAGATGATCCCACACTTCTTTAATGATGTGAAAGTCCAGGCTATGGGGAGGCTGATCAATGACTGTGGGTGGGATCGTTGTCGTGTTGAAAAAGGACTCCTCCAATCAGACGCTGTAACAGAGGTTGTTCATGGCTGTAGATGCACTGATGTACCTCTCTCTTGGCCTCCTTCATACATATTGAGGACAGTTTGAACAAAACATTTCACCAGTTTTCAGTTCTTGTGTAATTTGGCCTTTTCTTGTCATTATTTTTCCTTAAAAATGGTTTATTGGCAGCCACGTTTTTTTCTGGGAATCACCTCGTTGGTCCTATTTTATGTCTGTCAAACTTCTCTTTGGCATTTGTGTAGGTTCAATTAAAGAAACCGGAACAAATGATGTGTTGCTGCTAGAAATAACGTGGCTAAAAATACTGTTTAAAGTTGGTTCTTTTCCAAGTTGTCTGTTATTTTTCTACAAATCCATCCCTTCAGTTAGGCGCCTCTTTTATGTCTGATTGACTCATAGGTGAGTGTAAAGTGGCTTTCAAATCAAATCACTTTTATTGTCACGTCACATGTGCAGGTACACTGGTACAGTACATGCGAGTGAAATTCTTGTGTGCGAGCTTCACAAGCAACAGAGTTGTGCAAAAATACAATAACGTAAAACAAGCAAAATATAAGAATGGCTAAATCTGAGAGTAATAAATATATGTACAATATATAAGAGTATATGCATTACTGGCTTAACAAACAAAACTTTCCTCTGAAAAAGATCAGGTGTAAGGACGGAACTGAGTGAAAAAGCAGTTCTCAGAAAACTTGGAGAATTATTCCTTAAGATTAATTTAAAAAATGGTAATAAAGAAAGCCTGGCTCCATACAGTATATCTATAGATAAAGAAATGAGGGGTCACTCGAGATTTTTACACAGTACTGTCAACAACCCACCAATAACAACCACTGAGGCTGTGAGTATCTTCAGCTCTGACAAATCTCTCCAATTTTATTTACATTTTATAAGAGACGGATCCCCTTTCACTGCTATTCTCCTGATTCACAGCTTCTCACTTTACTGTAAATCTTACTGTCTGTAAATTAAATGAACTCTTCCCACACTGTCTTGTCAGTGCTCAGAAAGTCATAAAACTCCATCTGCAGAAAAAACAAATTACGACAATATTTATCACATTATTTTAATGCCTCTACGCTGCTTGGGTTTATAGGCGTGTGCCGTCAAACACACTGGAGGAAACTGATGGAAAGAGACAAAGCGATAACAAAATCACAACACAAACAAAATAAAAAGTTGTCTTTTTCCTCCTATTAGCCCGAGCCGCCATCCACTAACAAGTGGCAGCTGGACAGCTGGTTGAATAAGGTCCAAGCTCAGACCAAACCCCTGGTTCCCCCACAACAAGAACATCATGGCACAGGTTGGTAGACATGGAAGGTTAAAGCCATTCTGTCCACGAAGAACTGCAGGATGTGCTAAATAGCCTAGATAAACATATCTTGGTTTGGTTACAATTACCTATTCTAGTCAAATGGTCCACTGCTTAGGCTCCATCAACCAGGGTCCAGAGACATTCTCCCCAGCCAATGAAGCACCGGGAGTGGGTACGGCTGCCAAGACCAAGCCCTGTGGATCCAGCAGTACGCCTGTTCCAGCTGCACCTACAGTGGAGCACAAGGACACAAGGGCAGCTTTCTGGTAGGTTTGGTTAGAATATTGCTAAAGTAGCTCTTCAAATAGCATCTGCTGAATGAAAGACTGAATGAAACACTAATTGTAGGCTGCAGCTGGCAAAAATGTGTCTTAACCACATATATATGAAAAAAATGTGTTTTGTTTTCTTCAGCCCGGGCAGAGAGAAGGCAAAGGCCAAGCTGAGCCAGAAGGCCTCAGGGGAGGGCCAGAGGTCTAAGATGAGGCTGTCGCTGGGCCTGTTGTCGGGGCCTGAGGTCACGACCCCAAGGAGGAACACCACAGGGAAGAAACAGCCCAGACGGACAGAGAGGTCAAACAGCGTGGAGGATAATCAGAACCAGACATGGAACAGAGCAAACCAGCACAGGTAAGAACTAAAGAAAATGATGAGGAGCTGCTTGTGTTTTGCTTCTAACATAGTTAACGCTCTGCTGGAGTAGTAATTGTTTGTTGTTGTTAACAACGTTTTTTCATTGTAGACACAGAAACACTGATATGTAACACAGATTTTTATAAGATAAATACAGTGCTGTAAAATCCTCACCATAGCTTATATTCCCTCTAATATATAATAATGTAATATAATATATAACCACTGAGTTCAGCTGGCATGGTAGCTTTGACTTTTAAAGTCACTAGCATGCTCACATCTGTCACATCTGTTTGAGCCAAAGTGAAGCTGAGTCTGACAAACAACCTTTTCAGGTATTTAGTCACAAGGCCAAGTATATATAGTTCAAAGTTCACCAGACACATAGCATAAATTAAGCAGAGCATTGGCAAAACATTTTGCCTTTCGATGTTATTATTTTTAATTTAATATTTCCATGGTCATGTCCATTGCCACCAATATCATATGTTGTCAGAATTCATATGTTGTGATATACTGTAGTGGAAGTGGATATAATTTTTTGAAGTCATAGTGAAGTGAGGTTCTAAATATATATATATGTATATATGTATATATGTATATATAAAATTTGAAGCTAGAGCTACAAAAGTCTTATTTTCGTGTCCCAGGTGAATGTCTCGAGCTCCTCGGAGAGCCAGTTACCTAAAAAGCAACAACTGTCTTAACAAGACGAGAGCGACGTTTCCTTAAGCCGCATTGACCTACTCAAGCTGAGCACATTCTACACTACACTTTGTTATTATGTGGGCTGTACCATAATGTACAAGGGCAGGCTTGTGTGCATCAGGTTTACATACTTTACATAGTGATATCTCTTTTAATCAATAAAATTGAGCCAGATGTTTCCATCTTTGCTGTCTCTGTAAAGCAGCACATGAAGAAGACACTGGTGCACTTTCATCATTTCAGCCTGACAGTTTGAGATAAAAATCCACTGCAGCCTATATTCTGATGTGTAACTGGCTCTATAACTGATACAGTGCTTGCTATTGACAAAACTATTACAATTACTGTTAGGAACTTTACTACCTGCTTCACACTGCTGCTTAGAGCTAACAGAGGTTCCCGTGGATCACTGAGCTGTCTGGCACATGGCCACTGAAGACTGTCACTCCCTCTGAGCTGAAAAGTGCTGAGGCTGAGTCGAAGCCATGTCAGTCTCTGTGCGCAGCTCGACGTTGGCCTAATTAGAAAAAAAAATAACATTGATTCTTTTTCCTGTTTTTCATTTTCCTCTCCCTCAATCACCTCTTCCTTTTCTTCGTTCCATTTTAAGCTTCCTACATCCAAGTTTGACTGCATGCATGCTGTTTTCAATTATTTCATGCTGCCATGTTTTTTTCATTTCATTCAGCCCCCACAAGACCAAGCAATGGCAAGCATTACCTTCTATTGTTTATCATGTAGCTTGGGCTTCACTGCCTTGCTCAAGGGTGAATCTAATTCCAATAGTGAGGTTTCCTCTTATTGTTTCTCCCGTTAGCCCCGCAGCGAGGGAGAAGGACCTGTTGCCTCCCCCCTCCCTGGAGCATCAGAACCCCCCGAGGCCGCGTAGTAAACCTCCCAGTGGGAAAACAGCCCCAAGGAAAGAACCTCGCAGTGCTACCAACTCAAACACCAACACAGCCACTCCACCAGCAGCGCTACAGCAAACCCCACTGCCAGTACCTGCTGTCAGTGTAAACCAGGTTAGTTTTAGGTGTGTGTGTGTGTGTGTGTGTGTGTGTGTGTGTGTGTGTGTGTGTGTGTGCACTGCAGGTAGGTTGCAGACATTTGGAACAGAGCTGAACACCAAGTACAGATGTATCAGACTGTACCCTGTACTTATCGCTTTATGCAACTCTACAGCAAATGTACTGACTCGTGGATCCTTCCCTGAAAGGAAGGAAGGTTCCTGCTTGTAATTCAGTCTCAGCTGTGTGTGAATACTCTATATATGAATATATACAGCTATTGTATGCTCATTAATGAAAAAGGGAAATCAGTTTTTGTTAAATACATACATGTAATGCTACATATTTATATTAAAACACCAAAAGATGAACACTTTGTTAGGTACATCTGTTGAACTACTCACTTGGCAGCAACTCAGTGAAATTAGGCATATATACATGATCAAGACAGCCCACTGAGGTTCAAAGTGAGCATCGGATTGGAGAAGAAAGGTGATTAAAGTGACTTTGAAATGCCTGGTTGTTGGAGCCAGATGGGCTGCTCGGCTGAGTGTTTCTGCTGATCTACTGGGATTTTCAGAAAATGCTCTCAAAAAGGATTTAGAAAATATCGAGAACGCAGCAATTCTCTGGGTGAAAAATGCTTTGTTGATGCCAAAGGTCAGAGGAGAATGACCAGACTGCTTCGAGTTGATCGGCAGGCAACAGTAACTCAAATAACTGCTCGTTACAACATATGAATGCAGAAGAGCATCCCTGACACCGCAGCACAACACAGCAAACCTTGAAGCAGCAGAAGACCACACGTGATGCCACCCATCTGCTGATGACTGCATGCAGCAGGATAACGTTCAATATCACAAAAGCTCAAACCGCTTTCTTCATGACAGTGAGCTCACTGTACTCAAATTGCATTTTCCGATGTGGTGGACTGGCAGATCCAACTCTACACTTATCAGAGTGTTTTTAACTCAAGTGAAAGAACAGGAGGATTTAAATGGTTAAACAGCAACAAACGTTCAAAATGCTAAAAGGAAATCATGAAAATGTTGACCTAATGTAACAGTGCAGTGAGGCTGAACAGTGAGTGAATAAGAAGCCCTAAAGAACGTGTAAACAAATAACGCTGATGAGTTTCTTTACAGATGTTTTCATGTTAGCTGATCTCTGTGATGCTGGTGTCTCACGTCATTGTTTTGCTTTGAGAACTAATTTCCCCTCCGTTGTTCTGATGTCAGGTTGTGGAAATTGTTCTCGTAAAACTCATCTGCTGACAAATTAGCAACTAACACGTTAGCAGCTGTCAGCGATGTTACAACAAGATTACACTGAGGAAAACTGCAGTAACCAGCAAACAGCAGCTCAGCTGTTGCAGCCCACAGAGAAGACTTGAAGAAGTGACCCGGCAGCATGACGTGCCCGACTCTGACAACTGCCACCTCTGCGTTAGCAGCCGGCGCTACAGGCGCCCCGACAGCCCCTCAGAGCTCCAAACTTTAATTTGCTCACACAGTACTTAGAATTAATTTAACAACTAATTATTTAATGCCTAATTATCATCACGTTCTCTTTTGTTTTCATCGACTTCAGGGAAACAACATAAAAGTTTTCCACGTATCCCACTGCAAGGATTTACCCAGAGTACTGAGCATGAACTTAGAGGGGACCTAATACTCTTATTTCAGAATAAACATCGTTTATTTTATGCCAGACGTTAGTGAAGCCTCTCAATCTGCCAACTGTCTGAAGCAAGCCCTTTACAGCCTTCCTGTTTTCTGATTGGTTGCCCCACATACACAACTTTTCATGGTAACACTTAACAATGCAACGACTAACGGCTCCCCTGTAATTAAATGGAGTTTCAATGCATTTTACCTGAAAGTAGATCATTATATTTACCTATAAACACTTAAAGGTAGATACACTAGAATAAGATAGAATTATATTGTAAATAAATTTAAGTTTTCTGAAGGTAATTTTAAGTAATGCGTAAGTAATTTTAAGGATTGCATAACTTCATGTATTTTATAGAAATAAAGCAACACAAAAATATATATAATGTAAGTTTAAGCAGTGTGCAGTGGTCATTTAGGGAAAAACAAACAATATTTCTCCGTCTTACATCGTAAATTATTTTTTGGGACGGGGTCGTACTGTGGAATCTTAGATTTTTAGGTCTTTATTTTTTTGCATCTTTATATCTTTATTTGATTTATTGCTGTTCAATATTGTTTTTAATTATAAATAAAAGTCGATAAATTAAGTTAGACTTGCTTCCTCCATTACAAGGTCACACATGCCGGCCAGTTTTGATTTTCTCTACTTACAGTATAATTTGTGTCATCTTTGCTGTAAAACACATGAAGTGATGCTATAAAATCAGTCCTCCACTACTTCAAATTCCTTACGCAATTCCTTAAAATGACCTAAACACTACTTTTACTTACAGTATAATTCTTTCTTTGTTTCCTGAAAAAGCTGACTCTACTAACTTGTCCCAGTGTAGCTACATGTAAATATTTTACCTTGTAAGTTCAAAAGTGTCATTTATTTACAGGTGAATTAATACGACGAAGCATTAGGGGCGCATTGTGAAAAATATATATTGCTGTTCATTTTGAGAATAAGGTCGAAATTTCGAAATTAAACTTGAAATATTATTTTAAGAATGAAGTCAACTTTATTCTCAAAATGAACAATAATATTTCTTTTTTAATGAGGCCCTAACACTGGTTACTGTTACACTTCCACAGCAGTTGTGTGGTGCTGCCACAGCTGTGTGCCTGAAGTGATTATATTTGGGTTATTCTGTCTCATTCACATCTAACGGATCCAAAAGTTTAATAAAAATCTACACGTGAGCATTTCAGTCTGAGATTTTGGCTCTCGTGTACGTACACTGATCAAAGCTAACGATACGATATAATTAAATCCAATGGGCTGTCGTTCATGGTATAGATGTGCCTCTCCTGTCAAGTTTACACAGGTGAAAATATCCTTGTTTTACTAAAGAGATATAACCTTTCTTAAATTACCTGAGAATAGAGATGAACGCTAACATCTGCAATCTGTGCCGTAAGTGCTGTCGCAACATTTGATCTTCTGCCAGCTTTAGTTGCGCAGAGCAGCTGGCAAGATGGCTAATGTCACCAGTGAGGAGAGGTGAACTATGGAGAAAACAGGCCAGAGGACTTTTGTTCAAGAAAGGAAAAGCTTTTGCCGGCAGTGCAAATAAGCTCTGTGCAAGGGACAGTTTCCCCCTTTTTTCTATTTCAGTAAAACACTACATGGCATTTACTGAGAATGGGTTTTGCAGATGGCAACACGCATTGGAAAGATTCCAGAGGGCTGCGTCTGCCAAGCGAGTGGGTTTATACTGACGACTGGGAACATTGGTGGTGTTTTCTTCTCTGCATCTGCCTCTGTAGTTGCTTTCTCATGTTGCTGTTGCTCCTCGCTCGCCTTTGTTTCGGTTGAGGATAATTGATCAGTACATGTCTAAAATTAAGTATTCAACATCACAGGGTCAATTTTGATTGGGAACAAGACAAGGGCAGGGATGCAGGTGTAGCTGCACAGCACTAAAAATGAAAATAAACTGAGTGGATTGTGGCTGCGGCTGCCAGCTGGCACACATTATTTACAGAAGAAGAAAGGAGGCTTGTCAGAAAGTTAAACTGATGATACACAAACAGCTAGAAGCCAGTTTTCACTCATATATATTTATATATAAATTTATTTTCCTATTGTTAAAAAATTTAAAAAATAATCAAAAGAACAAAAACACTAGTGCCATGTCGCAGTCCTATCTGGAGAGGTTCCTCATGGTTGACCACGATTCCCTGGAATTGATACCCAAGGCTGGCGTAGCTCGCGGCACACTTTGCTTGAATTATGTCCATTCCCTTCGCATACAAGGTGGCGTACTGTGTCGTTGGGGGCATATAGGAGCAAACATAGCAGTCTTTTCTGGGTGTGCTGTCATGTATATATCGATACCATGCGTTGTTCATCCATGGATGAATGTGGTCTTGTGTCATGTCACGGAGATGTGAGTTGTCATGTGTCCATCTTGACACAAACCTACAATAAGGCCAAAGCCCATCCTTCACCTTTGTTATCCAGAAACATGGACATAGGTCAGCATGTGTGCAGCTGTAAATACTAACTAGAACAGAAGACAGCCCACAACAAATGAACCATTTTAACCTGTTTAAGTAAAATCTGGTTAAAACGACTGTGCCCTGCGGTGCTGCTTCAGGCATAAACTGTGTAGATGTGACCTGTTTGCAAAGAGTTTGGTCTGTAGGAGACATAAACTAAGCTTGAGGCTGAGATCCACAGAAGAGTAAAGGAGACAGGTTAACCAATCACAGAATATTACACATAATATGGAAAAACATATTTAGGTAAGAAAACAGGAGAAAAACTATTAACATTTAATTGGAAGTTATTCTGTCATTATTATTTCCATTTCAAATGTAGACTGCTTACACAGTGTAAGCTAATGACTTTCTGATTTCAGAAAGTTTAAATCAAAGTTTCACATCATTGTGTCATCGTGTACTGTACAAGGATTAAAAAAAAGACAAAATACTAAGTCTGATAGTCTACTAATACTAATGTTCATTCAGGTAACATCAGATAATGTAACTAAAATCCATTTAACCAAACTGAAATTACAATGATGCTCCTGCTAATAGATAAATAGAGTCTACAGGCAACAGTAAGGAGGCATCCGCATCCATGCTAGTGTCCGGTCATACTAAATACAACATGTTTGTTTTGTATATTATCACCATTAAATTAATAATGGCAGACTATGTAGCTGATGTACTAATGTAGCTTCACTACATGAAAGAAAACGTGCTCGGCCAGTGGCTCCCAAACTTTGTTTGCTAGGCCCCCCTCCCCACACAAACACATCCTCCAACCACACCCACACATTTTTGTTTTCAAACTCTATTGCAGTTTATTTCACACCTCAGACATTTTGTAAACAATTAAACAAATAAAAGTAAACTGCAATAAATTACAGGTTGCAATAAAATGAACCACTACCTCTTTTAAATAACAGAAAAACAAACCATCTTCATGGTGTAGTTATTTTAAGTGTAGTTGTTTTTTGTTTTTTTACTATGTAAGAATATTCAACATTGCTATCAATACACTTTTCAAAAAAGAAGTTGGTTTGGAAGCACATTTGGCGATGCTTCATCTTCTTCAATCTTCAACCTGTCCATTATGCTAGCAGTGTCCAAGCATTCTTTTTTCATTCATACCATGCCCCCCACCCCCCACCACCCCCACCCCACCCCACTGTGCTAGGCTCTAAGCTAGCACTTACACCTGCACTGGTTAAACCTGCGTGTTCGGTTTCTCAATCAAATCCACCCGCGCTTGTGTGGTGAGGTTTCAAAACACTAACGTGACAACAGCACAAACACTCAGTTTAAGTTTCACATCTGAATTTTGCTATTATGGAGGCCATCTTTTATATACAGTCTGTGGGAAAAACAGTAAGACAGTAAAGCTTTTCCAGAGGATTTCTTCCTATTCTTCATGGATTTTAGATGCACTTGAATATGAAGCCACACATTTAAAAAACTTAAAAGAATTAATGATACTGCTATCGAGACTGAATATCACTGTTAGCATTAAAGAGGATATTTCTTCAGTGGACACTCAATGATCTGCTATGTGAGGCACGACTCTAGAAACCTAAAGCTTCAAGATGTTCATCTTCCAGACCACTTTATATGCATCGCTCCCTGGAAGAGCCATTCTGTCCTATGCTGTTAATGCCTCCACAATGAGTGCTGGATCTCCTTCACTATGTCAAAATGGTGACGCTTCAATCTGATTTTTCATTTTGGGGGAAGTGAAAAAAGTCACAGGGTGCCAAATCTTGCAAGTAGTGTGGTAGGAAGCGAATATTGTGTTTGCACGGCTGAAAAAAAAAGGGAAAAAAAAGTTCTGCACCTCACCCTGGAAGACAAATTAACTGTGCACAACCCCATAAAAGATGAAGAGAACGACGACGTGCTCCTATCATATCTCTTTGGCTGAGAACTGTGCTCATCAAACACATTCTTACGTGTGAAATTTGGGACATTGAGAAGTTTTCTCTCTGGTCAAGTCTGTGGACTGCTAAGAAGTCACCAGGCGCACAGTGAAGGTGGTCAGGACACGGCTTCCAGGAAGCTCAGGAAAAATTCCTGCTTTCCCGGAAGCGATCCAGAAGGGCATCGAAACGTGATCTTTAAAGAGAAGACTGGAAAAGTTTCTATAATAAAGACGCACTTGTTTTTGAAACTGTGCCCTCGCATCTTAGAAAGAACTCAACTAAGAAATGTGAGACGCATCTTTTAATTTGCATGTGACAAACAGACCGCCTGCACTCAACTGTGTGACTTGTGTGCAGCGAATATCAGTGACATTCAAAACGAGACAGTCAAACATGTTTCTTTTTGCTTCACAGATTAGTGGAACAAGCTGGCAACTCGTGCTGCCTAATTTGCATGATATTATCACATTCAGTAATGTGCTGCATGTGCTTTGCTTTTGATTATAATGTTTGTCTACACCAGGTTTTTTTCTTCGTCGGGGTTTAAAAGTGCATTAGTGGACGGCATATAAGAGATGGCTAAAGATGAAACGCTTCCTTTGTGTGTGTTATATGTGCCTTTTTTTCTAGACTTGATCTTGTATTTTGTTGCTCCTTTTCATACATTTACATATATTTTCATCAGGACAAGCGGAAACACAGAGGTCCCAGCACCAGGATCACACCCAAGTCCAGAGAATTCATCGAAACAGATTCCTCCTCCTCTTCGTCAGAATGCCAGTCGGATACGGAGGAAGCCATCAAAATCCCAGCTTTGCCGCCACAGACGACACGCTCTGCGATTAACACGCAGACTCTGTCCAACGCGCACATGCACGCGCCTCTTCTCCCATGCCTTGGCTCTGCTGGCGGTGTGGGGAGTCTGGGAACATTTGGAGGGAAGGGACTTCGAGTCAAAGATGGTAGCAATGTGCCCACTAACGGTAGCAGCAGCAGTAGTAACGGTAGCATCGGCGGCAGTAGTAACGGCAGCAGTAGTAGCTGTAACTCCCTGAGCATTAGCAACATAAGTGGTTCATTTGGCACCTCTGTTCCCGATCCCGGAGGGTTAGGAGGGCAGAGCAAAGACCTGGAGCCCATGTCACCGCCTTCCAATCTGGGACATGAGGTGCCTCTCTCACCCTTGAGGGAATACCATGAGATCCAGAGTTTATGGGTGAAAATTGACCTGAGTCTGCTCAGCAGGGTGCCCGGCCAGGCCGCGGGGGAAAGATCAAGGGTGGGAATTGCAGAAAGGGATGGGAGCGAGGGGAGAGACAGAGAGAGACAAGGGGAGAGGGAGAGGATAGGTGTGGCAGAGAGGGAGAGACAGAAGCAGGAAGACAGAGAGTGGCCGGGGCTCAGGGAGAGACAGAAGCTGACGAAAGGGGAGAGACAGGAGGAAGAAAATGAGCGATTAGTGCAGGACAGAGAGAGGCAAGGTGACAGAGAGCGATTAACAGAGAGAGAGAGGCCGATGGACAGAGAGGACAGGGAAAGACTCGGACTTGGGGAGAGAGAGAGGACGGCGGTGAGGGACAGGGAGAAGATGTGCCAGGGTCTGGGGGTCCTGGACAACAACCCCGTGCAAGAGCAGACTAATCCCAGGCTGGCTGTGAGGACGGAGAGAGCAGAGAACGGAGGTAAACACAGAAGGCAGGCGGCTGCAAACATGGTGGTTCCACCCGAGAAACACACAAGCAAGAGCAAGAGGAAACACAAGGTGTGAAGCAGCGTTTGGTTCACATATACCGCCTTAACTGTTCTGCTGGCTGTTTATTTCACTGTGAATTCTGATTTCTCTGTTCCTAGTCGGACCACGGAGACTCATCAGTGAACTGCAATAAGAAGCTGCGATTGGACAAAGACTGTCTGCTCCTCCCACCCTGCATCTCTCCAATACACAACCATAAGAGCAGCACGGCAGAGTAAGCATTAACAGTGCACACGAGCCACCCGGCAGATTAGCTCTGGGAAAGGACTCAGCGGGATGAGGAAGAGATTGTACTGTAATGAAAGCCCGAAATACTACATAGATCAAGTTTTGGCATCACTCCCTCATTATCAACGAGCCAGATTTCCAAGGGGTTTGTCACTAATTGTGCTGATACCAATCCACAAACAGTAGCATCGACAGATCAGAATGCAGCACAGCCTGAAGACATGTTGTGCAAAGTATCATCCTATTGTGCTGCTTCTTATTTTCTGTCATACATACATTGGTACAGTGGTGGATGCCAGCGTAAACGTGGCCAAAGTGTCGAGTAATGAGATTAACGTATGTGCGAGTTAGGGATGGGTATCGATAAGATTTTCACGATTCCGATTCCATTTTCAATTCTGTTTAACGATTCGATTCTTTATCGATTCTTTTAAAAAAGGAGAACACTAAGGTCGATTAGCTTAGAACTTTGTTTTATATCTTCTCTTTGAACAAGATAGAAATTTAGGAGTAACATGGCCTTACAAACCCAACAGTGAGATCTTAAGAGATCCACAGCCTACGGCTCTTCAATGGGGTGTCACAGGGTCCCCAGGAAAAAAAATTGTAAATGTAAAATAATAAAATAAATATTCTTCTGTAGCAATAACAAAGTATGACATAAATTATTCTGTAGCAATTACACAAGAATATCCAGTAATGTCCCTGCCTACAATTAAACACATTCACTTACTGAAAATCGGGGGCATCTGCTGTGGCAAATGGGTGCAAGCCTTTGACCACAAACTTAGTCACTGCTCGGTGACATTCGTCTATCCTGGCCTGAAAGGAGACGCTACCGGTAGACTGCAGCGAGAACTGCCAGCCAGACTCTGTCTGTCTCATCATGGTCGCCTAAATGCACAATGGCAGGTTTTGTAATAAGGCAGATCGCGCTAACATAATATGCACTGTTAGCTGATTATTTACCTGCCGCATTAACGGGAGAGGACGTGCAAACGTTACCGCTGCTGCTGGGTTGAGATTCACGAGTCCGGAGCGGAATTAAAAACACGACATTCATTTAAGTTCATCGCGTGTTTTGTGAGCAAATGCTTTTGCATATTCGTAGTGTTTCCTCCCTTAATGAAATATCTACTTTGCAAGTTGCCCTGTTGTCATCCGTTCTCGTAAAGTATAACCAAACTTTTGAGCGTTTGAGCCGCTTAGGCGCCCTGCCAGGTAAAGGACGCTCCGCAACATGGTGACGTCATTCGGGGCGACTGGAATCGATAAGGGAATCGTTTGCAAAAATGGCAAACAATTCCAAGGAATTGAAACAGTGGGAACCGGTTCTCAACAAGAACCGGGTTTCGATACCCATCCCTAGTGCGAGTAGCTCTGAACCGTCTGTTCCTCCATTTCTACTTCTTTTACACCTGGTTATGATGCGTTGATCTCTGGCCCCGCCCACCTGTTGTTCAGTGCTTCTGTTTACAAACGACAGCCAACCAAAAGAAGGTGGTGGATGAACCGAGAGGCTGAACAAAAGTCATCTGTGAATCATGCAAATCTGATCTATTAGGAGTCCAATCACTTTTTTAAAGGCAGATCTACCATCGGTTAGAGCTGTCCACACATCCTCAGCCAATGTAGTAAAACCTGCCAAACAAAAAAACTTTTTTCTGCACTTAAAAAATGAAGAATGAAATAAATAAGAGTCCTGCCGGAGGTCCCGAGACGCAGTCCTTTTTCATAGATTAGAGGTGTTCCAGACAAACAGGCTGGTGCAAGACCACGAAATGCATTAAAGACAAGTAAAAGTCTGTTAAATTGAATACAAAATGATATGAAAGCTGGTGCTGGATATGAAAGCAAGCATTAGTCTCTCCGGCTCATGCAACAATACATTCCTGTTTTTGGGGAAAATATTACTGAAGGAATCTTTCATCTCAAACAAATTCAAAGCAGCTGGAATGCTGTTTAACAGATACACAGATTCTAAAATCAGCACAAAAAACCACAAGAAACTTCAGCTCAGTTTCTTTCACGTTTATTGAAATCGAAAGAGGATTTAGTCACGGCTTTACCTGGATGTACTCGCACAGCTAATAAAAACACAGCTAGCTTTGCATGTTTTCAGTTCAATATAATCCTTGTTTATCTTACGCTGGGCCTCATTAGTCCATCCTCTGTCTGAGAGAAGCTGTTTTAGCTCCATTCATCCTTTATTTGACATGTACGAGGAACTATATTTGGTTCCTTAAATGGACTTCATTCTCCCAGCCAATCAGGTTATGTGACAGATAGTGATGCTATTGCATTTGACCAATCAGTAATGGCTTGGAGCATTTCAAACATCAGCGTTTTTTCAGGGAAATCTGTTTTTTTCACCCATATTCCCAAACTTATCATAACATCAAAACTAGCTGATGGCGAGCCGATGAAAACCACACATCATATACATCAAGAGTTGTTCTAAATGTTGAAACGGGTGTTGTTTGTCTTTGGTTTCTAAAAATTGCTGCCATAATATGAAGGCACCATATTTATTCATATACCCTGCTCATCTAAAACTAGTGCAAGTGATGGTAACTCCAGTTTTAGACATGCACCAGATATGTCTAGTGAGCAGCGATGAAAAAAACAATACTCTATCATAAATATAGAACAACAGTAGTCAGTTTTATATTAATTGTTGCCACAACTCCATATATCACTATATAGTGATCCAGTGAGAAATCTAACTCATTGATGTGGAACCATATATGATAACTTCATTGACTTGCAACATGGATATCAGCTCATAGTGACATCATACAGAGCCAACAGTGGTAAAAAAGTGTCTGAAACCAGAAGTTCAGGGTCATTGCAAATACCCTTTCCAGAGCAGGTGAGGAAAAAAATGAACCACATGATGAAAACAGTCAATGAAGCCTCGCTTCATTAGTAAATTATGTCTAAATCATCCTAGGAACCCTGTGAATTTTAAATACTCTCCCTCCACTGATTCCTCCTTCCCTGAATCCCTGCTATGCTCCTCATCCTAATGTGACTGTCATAGACACTAGTAGAGGTAATCAGGCAAGTTTACTGGAGACTGGGTATTTTTAGGAAGGATTAAAAATTTGAATGTTGCGACGGAGCCACTAGACAGGCGAGTTCAATTCACACGGTGACACGGGAATGACAAACCATGAATCTCGGCTTTCCGTGTGAATTATTTAAAAACAGCCTAAGCGGGCTGTCGCTATAAATAAGCCTCAACGTGACAGCTACAGAGGAAATATTTTTATAGCATCTCGGCTTTATCAAAGCACGCACGGCAGCGAGAGGTGGCAGAGAAAAGAGGGCGTGACCTGGAGTTGAACCTGTGACACTGGCGTAGTCGTCGCAGCGTGTTTATCATCCGGGAGGCTTTTTACGGAAGCTCTGAATTGGCTGATGTCATCATCCGCCTCAGATCTAGTTGGCGGTTTCCTGTGACTTTTGACAGTTATCACCTGTTTTAATCAGCTGGGTCATATTTTGATAGCAGATAATAAGTGATGACCACATGTGACTGAGATTTGACCCCAGAGCAGCACAGAAATCACATTTAGTCTTGGTCAGTAAGTCACTGGATCCACATTGGCCCAGTTGTGGCAAGAAAAACAACAACACAAACACTGGGTCAGAACAGCCTTCTGGTGCTGAGTAAGTTTAAGCCATGGCAGGCTGAGCTCTGAGGGGAATCCTAAGTTCAGTGCAATAAAGTTTAACAGAACCAGGTTTTCTTTGGGTTGGCCGGTTTGACCCAAGTAAGACTTTACAGCTATCGCAGTGCTGGTTATCAGCTTTCTCCTTTAAACCGGGCCTCCTCGTCATGCCGCACCTGTCGTGTAACTTCTTCTGCACAAAATGATCCCTATGAGCGCCCCTACTGCAATTAGACACATATCAGATGCTGTTAAAGATAAAAAGGTGATTAAAAATCTATAAAGAACCTAAAAATATAACAGAAAAATGCACAGTTGCAAATAAGACAAGAAATTAATGCTGCAGAAAATCGTTAATCTGGTAATTTAGCGCACAGGGCGGTAAAATACATTTTTTAATTCCAGTTAATTATTTTATGACTGAGTGCGCTCCCAGTGCTGCTTTATTTCTAAGGTGACAGCTGCACATTAGAGCTCTGAAACTTTACACTGGATACTTTTAAACATTAAAGGTTAACATCCCAGAACCTTATAAGGAGGCCTTGAAATTACTTTGGTTTGTTAGCAGATCAAAGTGAAATTAATTTTTTGATTGAACTGATATTCTTGGTGTGTGTTCTGTGTTCCAGTAGCTGCAGTTCCATCAGTGTGAAAGAGGATTAGCAGCAGATTAGAATCAAGTATAACATTTCAACATTTTCTGTATTAATGCATGTACATTGCGGTGACATTGTGACACACACTTCATTCAGTGGTTTTAGTCAGGTAGGGCTTAACAACTTGGACATATAAAACCTATTCCCTCAGCAGAAAATCTATATTGCACTTAAAACTTTCAATAATAGACTCAGTGAAAACACGGCGCTCACAGTCAATTTTAAACACAACCAATTCCCGACTCCCAGCCAGGTTATGTGTTCAGCATAAGTTACCGTGGTGGTTTAGCCATGTTTAGGAAAAAACGTTTCTTACCATGGGGAATGTATTTTAATAGCCTCTTGGATTATTAGTGAGGCTCTTTTGGATACACCCGTACACACTTCAGTAAAACCTTTAATCAACATCATTTTCTGTTTGATCCTGATTGATCCTGTCTCAGTTTTATGGGTAATTTATCATTTAGTTACTCATGAAGCGTTTTTGTCAGGTTATGCTGTTGTTAGTGTGTCAGAAGCTTTGAGAGAAGACTTCTGGAAACAGCTGGAAGCAACCAGGTGAATTTACCTTCTGTGAACATTTTCCTTTTCATCTGTGATCTGACCCGTCACAGACTTTTATCTGCATTGTTCTAAGTGCTCTACAGTCAACTTGTACTTTCTGTAAATATTTCAGTCTGTTTTAGATGTAGAATTGCAGAACGAAGTACAATCTCAGGATATACAAAAGATGTTTAGTGATTTTGAAGAAGTTCTTGTCACAACTAAAGAAAAGTGGGACTGGCACCTACAGGAACTGCAGCTTTTGCTAGTTCAGTAGGCTTCACTTTTCAGCTCCAGAGATCGCCCCCTGGTGTAACAGCACATCATACTGAAAGTAATACCTACCGTATTTTCCACACTATAAGGCGCACTTAAAATCCTTTAATTTTCTCAAAAATCGACAGTGTGCCTTATAATCCGGTGCGCCTTATGTATGAATTCTGGTTGTGCTTACTGACCTCGAACCAATTTTATGTGGTACACAGCGCTCACAAATCTGTCACAAAATGCTTTAGTATGACTTTGGTAAGCTATGAAGCCGCACCGCTTGATGGATTGTTGGAGATATTACGCAGTCAGGAGCCTCACGGAGTAATCTGGGTCCAAACTCCGCTTCAGGTCCCAAAGTCAAACGAACACTGCAGCATCACTGAGAGTTAAAAACTGTCTAAATTCTTTCATCTTCAATAAAATGATCAGCGTTGCTGCTTTACCAGGTGTAACAATTAAGTTTAACATCCAGGCATCCATGAAAACAGAATTTATTACATTTAACGGAGTTAGCAGGAAGTTTGCTCGCTAGCTTCCACCTTAACATGATATAGCATGTTCTGACTGAGAGATTTCTGAAACAGTTCAAATGTACAGCTCTGCTATCACTTCCAACATAAATGAAGACAGGAAACTAAACAGCAGTGACGTTTGTAGGGTTACTGAAGTTGGGCTAGCTGGTATATAATGATGTGCTACGTGATCACTAGCGACACAGCTATGTTAGCATAGCATAAACACAGTGAAGCTGGAGGATGAATGCTAACTTTTTTCCACTCGATAAAAGTTAACGTGAGGGTTCCTGATGGTTAGGGACAAATGCAATCGCATGGCAGGATGCTGTAAACGGACCAAACTTCAGTCAGGAGAACAACTGAGATAATCCATCCACAATACGAGGTTAGTCATTAATATACTGCAACAACACGGGAATAGAGCAGCTGTGATAGAATACAGCATTAATGAATCAATGGTACAGAAGTGGAGGAAGCAAGAAGAATGAGTTGAATAAAGTTTGATTTATCTGACTGTTTTGTTTCACTTAATGCGCCTTATGTATGAAAAATACGGTAGATGTCACAACGCCGACTTAAAAAGTAGCCAGGGTGCTCTTTTCATACAAAAACACGGCCAGATGCAGTCAAATGACCAAACAAGGAGTGCATGACTGAAAGGGGCTTAAGTCAGATAATACTTTTGATACGTTGCTGACATAAGTGTTTAATGCTGGGCTCCTACTCTCGTGTCTCGCTCTGTGTGGAAGAGACGTGTGTCAGGCTCCCGTCTGTGTCGACCCAACAAACCGGCAGGGTAACTGGAAAAAGTAAAACCGGAAAGTCTCATAAGTGGCATTCTGCCATTTGGTTCTTAATTCGTATGACAAAGCCAAACACAGGACAAGTGATTTAAAGACTGATATGAATGCTGTAGTGTACCAAAAAAAGGAGAAATCTCATTTCAGTTGGAGTATAAATCTTCTCACTGAGTCACTGCAAATGCATTACAGGAAATGATTTGGCAGATATACTGTGGTCATTTTATTCTAAGAGCCTCTCAATTTGTTAACTTATTATGCCTTTAAAAGAAGTCTGAGTGCTCTCACCTGCTTCCCTGCACACACATCAGCGTCCACTTAAAGACAGACACACGCCACTACACGCAAATTAGCATATGCACGCACACAAACAGCCGCAGACACATCAATTATGCCGTACGCAGACACAAGCACACACTCGCGCTCCGCATGCACACTCTCCACAGCAGCTAATTAGTCTTTGTCTCCCTGATTTTGTCTATTATCGCTAATGTCGGTGCCTGGGGCCTTGTTCTGCGAGCTCAGCAACTTCCTCACCGCATCAAACCCCCAGAGTTTCCAGGGAGAGGAAAAACATAAAAATATTATCTGTTGTGCTGCAAACAATATGAGTCACAGGAGCTACAATAAGGCGGCTGAGGGAATAATTGTCGAGGTGCTACAGGGGAAGGCAGAATTCCAATAATTTTGCAGGGAAAAAAATTATTGTTCACAGATTTAAAAATAAGGTGAATTCATTCATTAGTCCCTAAATTCTGTCTTGTGTTTTTTTTTTACTACTAACAGTCCTGAACCCAATAATAAACTGAATGTAGATACAAGAGGAGTCCTCAGTCCTCATCGCATCATAGGATTGGTTTCAGTATCACTCACTTAATTTTTAAAGGTAGCAAAAAGCCCCGTGTACTTGGTCTGTGTCTTTGGAGCAAAAATAAACAGTGCCAGGACGAGCTTCATTGAGATTAGCATACCATGAGTAACCCACACAGCACAGATACAACACAGAACAAAGTAAAAACATAGCATTCAGTGCCTCTGCACAAGTAAACAAATAATCTCACTTCTTTTCTGCCTCTCTGTCTCCCTGTGTGTGTGTGTGTGTGTTCAGTAGCTCTCTGAACAGGAAGCAGTCCCGACGGCACGATGACAAGCTGCTCCCGCCGCTCCTGTCCCCTCTGTCTGATGATCCGCCTCGCAAACGGGCCTGCGACAGCAGCTCCTCTCTCAGCCAGGAGGCGAGCGCCGCTGGGATGCTGCCCTGTGCCGCCTCTGCCGCTTCCACCTCCTCTTCCTCACACAGACACCGGAGAGGTGAAGGAAAGGCATCAGCGCATGTGAGAAATGGCAGTGTAAGTGCTTATATATATACAGACCTGGTGGTCAGCTTTTAGTGATGAACATCGATGTGTCATAGTAGATTATGATGATGCTATATCTGAGGAAGATTGTAGGAAAGGGTGACCACATCTCATTCTTTAAGCCATGCTCAATACAGCTGCTATGGTTTAATCAGCTGTCAAAGTTTAAATCTGTCAGTGTGAATCAGACGCCAGTGCTCAAGTTTAAGTAGGTGGTCACTAAAAGCCACACAATATATGGGCGATCGTGGCTCAAGAGTTGGGAGTTCGCCTTGTAATCGGAAGGTTGCCGGTTCGAGCCCCGTCTCGGACAGTCTCGGTCGTTGTGTCCTTGGGCAAGACACTTCACCCGTTGCCTACTGGTGGTGGTCAGAGGGCCCGGTGGCGCCAGTGTCCGGCAGCCTCGCCTCTGTCAGTGCACCCCAGGGTGGCTGTGGCTACAACGTAGCTTGCCATCACCAGTGTGTGAATGGGTGAATGACTGGGTATGTAAAGCGCTTTGGGGTCCTTAGGGACTAGAAAGCGCTATATAAATACAGGCCATTTACCATTTACAATATAAACTTGATTAAGGCTGTTGGAAGCACAGACTTGAAAAACCTCTCTACTACAGGATATGGATTCCCATGGCGAGAAGCCCTGTGGAGACGGTTACCATACCAACGGTCATTCAGACTCGGAGGTGTGGTCGGAACCCCTGATGGACCCTGCAGAACCCCGCAGGCCCAAGCTCTCCTTCAGTGACACGTAAGTAAAAGTACACACCACTATGTGCACTTACAAACATTTGATTGTTTATACAGTTGGATCCATATTTTTTAGTTTTTAACATATTTTTTGTAATTTTAGCTGTTTTACAAAAAAATATCCAAATTATAGTTTCTGATGAATATGGGCATAAAGTTTAGACACTGCTTCATTGAGTGAATGGGTTAAATGCAGAGAGGAATTTCCCCACGCCAAATAACAACAACAGTCGCCTCAAGGTGCTTTATATTGTAAGGCAGACCCTACAATAATACATACAGACAAAAACCCAACAATCACATGACCCCCTATGAGCAAGACTTTGGCGACAGTGGGAAGGAAAAACTCCCTTTTAACAGGAAGAAACCTCCGGCAGAACCAGGCTCAGGGAGGGGCGGGGCCATCTGCTGCGACCGGTTGGGGTGAGAGAAGGAAGACAGGATAAAGACATGCTGTGGAGAAGAGACAGAGATTAATAACAATTATGATTCAGTGCAGAGAGGTCTGTTAACACTGATCCCATGATCAGATGAGGAACAGGCTGTCTCCAAACCAAAACTAATCCATCTCAGAAATACCAGGAACACTAGGAGTGTTAAAATCAGGACGCACTGTGTTGTAGGTCCTGATAAAAAGGAAAACACACTCATGAGCTTGGTGACATAAAAAGTGGACATTGTTACTGTGTGATTACAGGATTCTTTATATTGTAAAGAAAACAACACACATCCAAATGAAGAACACTGCCTAGGAGGTAGGAGTGAGTAATATTATCCAAGTCTGTAATAAAGCAGAGACTTCACAAAAGCAAATACAGAGGGTTCATTACAAGGTGCAAACCATTGATAAGCCTCAGCAATAGAAAAGATAGACTGGACTGTGGAGGCAGTATGAGACATGAGCGAGCATGGCTCCAAATGGTACTGGGCCACGAGTGTTTGTTGATGAAGTGACAGAATACAGAAGCAGGTAGGTAAAGTTTTATTTTTAGCTCAGATTCTGCCAAATGAGGCAGTGCTGACTAGATGGTGCTAAGCAAGACAAATGAGCAATAACCCGCCAGATACCAGCAACAAAGCAACCCAGTTTTTGAGCATAAAGAAAGGCAAAGTTCAGTCCAGAAAAACATAGAAACAACAGTTGAACATAGCTGTAGTAAAAGCCAGACAAAGCATTATTAAAGGAGGAAACACTCTTTGGTGAGGACCATTGACATCAGGTTTCTAGCAAAGGTTTCTCAACAAAGCACAGAAGAACAAAGAAAACATATTAAATGTTTAAACTTAAACCCCCAAACTCCATCTATTACAACAGTATGATTTCATTGTAGTGAACTGGCCGGCCTCCAGTCCAGGTATAGCAACTGAAATGGCAGAACGATCCAGGACTGTTTAACAGCAGGAAACTTACAGCAGACAAGAATGGGATCACAAGGCGACGGCTGTTATTACATGTTTATAACAGTTTTGTATTTAAACTGAAAGTCATAAAACTGTCCAAAAATCCATAGGCCTAACTGTATTACTAGATCATGTTAGCTGCGGTGCAGTTCTTAGCTGTGCTACTTGGGAAGTCTGTTCATGCCTGCATGCCAGAGGCAGCAGTTGCAGTCCTGCTCTCTGGTTCTCATGGCCTTGATGTCTCAGAAACACATTGAGGGAATTTCTTCCACTTTGGCCCAAACTTTCAGTTGCACCATTAGTATTTAATGCTCAAGGGTTAAGGTCATAGTGACCTCACAAAAAAATACTGGCAATAAATCAGGAGCGCTTTTCTGATCACTAATCAATGCCATAACTCAGGAACAGGAGGGGACATTGTGATCGTTTTACACATTTACTTGGAGAATCAGCTGGGAAGTTTGTAAAATCTTCAAACAGTGACAATTGTATTAAAAGTTCATGTGTATTTTGTTTACCGTCATGGCTACGACCGAGTGTCCTGTCACAATCAACTTTATTGGCCAAGCATAGCTGCTCTTGATAGCTCTTTACTGAATATCTTCAATCTTTGCTGCTCAACCCTGATCTGGTTCTTTGGTCGTGCGACCCTCTGTTGTAACAAAATTTGCCTTATTTACTACAACTTAACTAAAGGCTACACACTCACCTGTTAGTGTATGTGGATGGGGAAAGCTGTAGCAGCCTTATCATTTGTCCAGATGTGTGTTAACGTTGAAAGATGATACATCATCTTGGATATTCGTCCCAAAAGGCTTCTGCATTATTCATGAAACAACATGTCTTGTTGTTATACTAAGGTTACACTAAGCCTGAGGTATGTATACCTAAGTAGATGACTGTGTGTAGCTCACTGCGAGCTACTTGTAGTCCGTGATTATGCAAATTTCTCTCAGTGATGCAGGGTGTTGTTTTTTGTTAAACAACATGTCAGCGCAGACATGCTCTTTATGGTCTGTATTATTTGTCACCGTTATGTTTGCAGGGTCCACAGTGCTGACTACTACATGCAGGAGGCCAAGAGACTGAAGCACAAGGCTGATGCTTTGGTAAGATGTTGTGTGACCCAGTTCAGGTAGATGGACACCTTCAGCACTCGGTGCTAAAGCACACGAGGCAGACAGACAGTGAAAGCAGAAACACACAGTGTTAACATCTACAGTCTAGACTGTAATTATGTGTGCACTGTAAGTCTCAGTAGAATGAAAATCTATTTGGTACCAAGGACCGTACTGTATAATTTGTGTTATTTATTGCACCATTTGTCTCTAAGGGGACATTGCATTCAAGGACAGATGATGTCTGCAAGATTATACAATATCAAAAGAATTATCGGACCCCCCCCCCCCAAACAATGAAATGAGATTTATTTAACTTGGTATTTATCTTATGTTTACGAGTTGTTTCCTCAGATTTATCTAGGGATTTGCATGTTAGGAGATTATTCAAAGAGGCTGCTGTGCTTCTGCCACAATGCCGTCAAGACGTCGCTTATTCTACCGCTTGTTCACATTTCCTTCCTCTCTCTCTCTCTCTCTCTCTCTCTCTCTGTTACATCTCCTTTCATTTCACATTTGTTTCCTGTTTTCTTTCCTTTCCTGTCCTCTGACTGCAGATGGACAAATTTGGGAAAGCAGTGAACTACGCAGACGGCGCTCTGTCTTTCATAGAGTGTGGAAATGCTATGGAGCGAGATCCACTAGAGGCCAAATCACCATATACAATGTACTCTGAGACTGTGGAACTAATCAGGTAGGGATGGACAGAAAAACATCAATGAACGCTGTGTAGTTTCTTAACAGGTTA
This sequence comes from Oreochromis niloticus, assembly GCF_001858045.2. Taxonomy (NCBI): domain Eukaryota; kingdom Metazoa; phylum Chordata; class Actinopteri; order Cichliformes; family Cichlidae; genus Oreochromis; species Oreochromis niloticus. The sequence goes on along the minus strand of NC_031966.2, from coordinate 33,109,540 downwards.
GTAGAACAGAATTGATCAATGATTTTATTTTGAAAAGCTTCATACAAAGCACTGCACCACCTGATGAAACCCTGTGATTGGGAGAAAAGCGAAGACTGAGAAAAAATGTTAATAGTTTTTCACGTGTTTCAGTCAGAGTGATTATTTTCTTTGTCCCATGATTACCAAGAGTAAGGAGAACAATTCTGAAACAAAGTTACATATTCTGACACAATTGAGTAAGGAGTAGGGTCATCACCAGCTTTGACCTCACAGCATTATTATATAAAGAGGGCATGTCAAATATAAGGCTTGGGGACTAGAATTGGCTCAGCAAAGACTCCAAAATGATTTTGACATCCCTGATGTAAAGCCACCGATGTGATAGGTGCTGAACGTAATTATAACTATAACATATATCATACCGCAGCAGCTATATGTTAAACTCTAACCTTAGATTTGACTATAGCTGGAGTTAATGACTATAAACTCTAGAAAATGTGGACTATAGGCTCGGTCTACTCTGAGGTATCTCGATTCAAGGATACGTGATTTGTGAGTGTATTGAAGGTGGTGTATCGTCGCCTTTTTGTCTGTCAAAAAGTCAAACATTTTAAATAAAAACATCCACAGATGTGTAATCTGTTGCCTTGCAGGATCTCTGCAGGTTTTTATCTTTTGAGAGCTGCTGAGCGTAACTATAAGAGAGCAAACTGAGAATAACTGATGACTGCTAAGTCTGAAAGCTGACTTGTTGTGAGGGGGATGGTGTAGTGGGACAGAGTCTTTTAACTCAAGTGCTCAGGTTCAAGATCTGCTTGCCTGCACTCATCTATTCTGCTGTAGGGTCCTTGAGCAAAACACTGACTTTTTAGCAGCTGTAGTCACTCTGACCTCTGAACTCTCTGAGAGAAGGAAAGGACGGGAGTTTCCCTTCAGGGATCAATTAACTCTCAATCATGACGGCTGAATTTGATTTTGACTGATAAAGTGTCGTGCTGAACAGAGAGGGCTGGCCAAAGGAGCATTGTATCGCCCACAGCGTTAGAGAAAGTTAACTTTGTTTTGCCTACAAACAATTCGGAGCATTTCAGTTGGCTGCTGGTAAACTGGAAGAATTCATCACTAAGTGAAGAGCAGCACTTGGATATATATGCATCTGCTTTTTGTAAAATTCAGAGTTCGGTTCTCCCAAATGCCCACAGATGAGTAATGAGCATCTCTCCACTGCAGGTATGCCATGAGGTTGAAGAACTTCACCAGCCATTTAGCCACCATCTCTGAGAAGAAACTCGCCGTGTTGTGGTACGATACACTTCCTCTGTCTGTGCGTGTGTGTGTGTAATGAAGCATGTAAAGTATGTCTGCTGTCTAACCTCGTATTGTGGATGGATTATCTCAGTTGTTCTCCTGACTGAAGTTTGGTCCGTTTACAGCATCCTGCCATGCGATTGCATTTGTCCCTAACCATCGGGAACCCTCACGTTAACTTTTATTGAGTTGAAAAAAGTTAGCATTATGCTAACATAGCTGTGTCGCTAGCGATCACGTAGCACATCATTATATACCAGCTAGCCCAACTTCAGCAACCCTACAAACGTCACTGCTGTTTAGTTTTCTGTCTTCATTTATGTCAGAAGTGATAGCAGAGCTGTACGTTTGAATGTTTCAGAAATCTCTCAGTCAGAACATGCTATATCATGTTTAGGTGGAAACTAGCGAGCTAACCTCCCGCTAACTTTAAATTTAACTCTGTTAAATGTAATAAATTCTGTTTTCATGGATGCCTGGATGTTAAACTTAATTGTTACACCTGGTAAAGCAGCAGCGCTGATCATTTTATTAAAGATGAAAGAATTTAGACAGTTTTTAACTCTCAGTGATGCTGCAGTGATTGTTTGACTTTGGGACCTGAAGTGGAGTTTGGACCCAGATTCCTCTGCTATGCTCCTGACTACGTAATATCTCTGACAATCCATCAAGCGGTGCGGCTTCGTAGCTTACCAAAGTCACACTAAAGCATTTTTGTCAGAGTTTTGAGCACCATGTACCACATAAAATCGGTTCGAGGTCAGTAAGCACGACCAGAATTCATACATAAGGTGCACCGGATTATAAGGCGCAATGTTGATTTTTCAGAAAATTAAAGGATTTTAAGCGCGCCTTATAGTGAGGAAAATACGGTACACACTATATGCACACCATTCAAAAAAATTAAGCGGACTGCACAATCAGTCTCATGTTAATCTCAATCACATTCTATTGGTCAGTATTTGACCAATAGAACACAAAGTAAAAGCAAATCAAGCGCTCCCCAAATCACTGATGGCGTGCTAATCACAGCTGTTCCCTGCAATGGACAGCTTGGTGGGTTTTTTTAGATGAAACACTTTATTTGTCTGCAACGACGGTTTAACAAAGAGGAATGTCGCATATGCAAAAAGGTGTTCAGTAGCAAGAATGTGTTACATCATGGACGTGAAAGTAGTGTAATATTTACATGACAATAAAAACATTTTGTCACTAAAATGAACAAACAATCGAGATTAGAGCTGGGTGATATGACCCAAAATTCATATCTCGATATTTTTTAGCTGGATGGCGATATAAGATATATATCTTGATATTTTTTTAAAGCCATAAAGTAAGAACAAAAAGAGAGTTCTTAGTCAAAGCTGTGTCCCAGATGTCACACAGGCACTTTTATTAACATACAGCATAGATGTACATGAATTATGAGCATTTATTAAATAATGATGCTCTATAAATAAAAGAAAACTATGTTGTTCTGTGCATAACAAAGAGCTCACAATTGTGCAGTCAAAATGTAAACTAACAGACGCTGAGCATAATAACAAAGACAGATTTCACAGCTGCTCTGTTCCCAACTTCTACTGCGTGACTGACAGCCTGGAGTTTGAAATCCGCTTCGTAACCATGTCTCTGAACAGGAGCCATTTATGGTCCTTATACACACACAATACCGTAATATTACGTTGAAGCACAGTACGTATCACTCCGCGAGGCTCCTCGGTAGCCGTAATGCTCTGACAATCCATCAAGCGGTGCAGCTCTGTAGCTTACCAAAGTCGTACTAAAACATTTTTTGACAGATTGCTGAGCGCTGTGTATCACATAAAATCGGTTCGCGGTCATCAAGCACAACCAGAATTCATACAAAAGGCGCGCAGTCAACTTTTGAGAAGATGATGCATGGCGTTAGTGTGGCTAGCTCGTTAGCGTGGTTAGCTCGTTAACACGTTGACGCCGTCCAGCCCCACGCACGGGGCGATGTGCAGTAACTCATTAACGGAGATTTGCCGTGTCCATCTTGTCGCTGCCTGCAGGTGAAGCGATGGGGGAGGAGGGGGAGTTGTGTTCAGTGAAGGAGAGGCGAGGTCGAGTAACGTTGCATAGAGACAAAAGTGGACGAAAGAGAGGCAAACTTGCGGCTCCGCAACTATAATTATAACGTAACATAGACTATATCGATATAAAGGATATTGTCACATCTTATATCTCGTATAAAAATATATCGATATTTTTAAAAAACTCGATATATCGCCCAGCTCTAATCGAGATCTAAATACTGATCACATGGTGGTGGACAGGCAGGAGTTTTTGTAGATTATGATGTTTGCAGACGACACTGATTTGTACTGAGGGTAGTGATCTACTGACCTGCTCCTTGCTGTGAGGCATCAGCGCTAGCTACTGCACCACATGTCACATGTATTTTCATGACAAATAAAATAAGATGTGGTATTTGACACATCTCCCTCTACCACATTACACCAAATATGTTCAGATTTGTTAGCCATGAGGCCCAGTGAATGTGGAGGCTTGATTTTCCCCTAAAAAATAGTTTTGACCTGCAGTGTTTTTTGTATTTTTGTGACTGTGTGAGCTTCCCGTGACGCACAGCCGCTGGGTTTTTTTTCTCTCCATTCACAGTATTATATATTTCCCACATTCCTTATTTCATTGAAGTTCTTCCTAATCCACAAGGATTTAAGGGGCATGTTTGAAGTCCGGGTGCATTCTGTGCGGATGACTTGAAAATAATATTGAGGATAGATCTTTAAAGGGAATTTGTACAGAGGACTCATCTGCCTTCTAATGCTTTTGTTTCCATAGTAACCGCTGTCTGTCTCTGCTATATCTGAGGATGTTCCATCTGAAGAAAGACCACGCTGTCAAGTACTCGCGGTCGCTCATGGAGTACTTCAAGGTAACACACACGCGCACACATACTTGGACACAGACTCCATTTCCCTCCTTGCTCGTTCTCTCTCTCTCTCTCTCTCTCTGTGAAAAACACACAAAGCCAATTACAATCCCTCAAATACATTTCATATTCATTTTCATGGTGCCTGTGCATTAATTTTGCATGGCGTTATTAAATTCCATTCTTTCTCTTTGATATTAATGTATTAATTAGCCCCATCAATCATCACCGTGGATTGTTAGGGTTTAATGTGCTTGTTTTGATTAATTATGTTTAGTTTAATTAATTACTGAGGATGTGATTATCACAGTGCTGCATTTGCATTGATGGGATTGGATTTCTGGGAAGCGACTGACTGGGGGGTTTATCTGTGCATGTGCGCAGTCTGTGTACATTCAGTAAATGTTGACATAAAGTTGGAGCAGTTCATTTTAAAAAGGAAATGCTACACAAAAACAGTCTAACCGTTTCTGTAATACACTTGTCTGCATGACACATTCATTTAGCATTTTCAAAATTCACTAACGTTACGACCTACCTATTGTCCAGAAGTTCAGCAGAGGCTCACATTGTTTTAGCATTGCTTTTGCCAGACTGAAGGGTTTCATTACAAAATACCTTTTACATGATTAGAAAATGTGATTTGATCTGATTAATTGCCTCAAACTTAATTCATTTAAGTCTGATACTTCAGTCTGGCAGCCTGTCATCTATCAAACTGAAGATTTTTATTCTTAATAAATAAATTAATATTTTTCTTGATCATCCTTCATCCATGAACTGAAAAGTTGACAAAAACAAAACTATATTGGATGCATAAAGTTAAAAAAAATGTATATTTGCTGGATTATTTACTAAAGTAAGAAGAATGCAATATATAATGTTTGTGAGTGGGCTAGTACATGCCCATCCTGTTTGTGCTGTTTGCAAACTGATACAGCTGCATACATTAACAACCACACATTTCTGCGTGGAGTTTGTATGTTCTCCCCGGGTACTTCCTATCACAGTCCAAAGACATGCAGTTAGTGGGGTCAGGTTAATTCATGATTCTAAATTGCCCAAAGGTGTGAATGTGAGTGCGAACGGATGGAAAAATATAAATGGATTAAGACATCATGTCAGTCAGTTATTGTATGAAAAAATAAGTATGCTCTTATACTGATCAGCCACACACTGTTCACCCTGTAGTGTATAATAAAACATTGATATGCAAACTTCTGTTTGATTGAATACACAGCTACACATAAACAGTTATTTATCTGATATTAAACTTCTGATATTATCTCAATGTAACTATAAATGTAATGTAAACATGTAAATACACTGTAAACATCACAATGTAGAGCTATCAAAAATGGGTATATTCAGTATTTGCTACATTTGATCTTACTGTAACAAACTTAACACGATACAATGTTTAAAGTGTTACAGGTGCATAAACGCTACAAATGGATCATTTTTGTATTGTGTTACAAACGTAACATTTAGTACAAAAGTACATAATCCCCATAAAACCAGATTTATTTATTTTTTACACTCTTACTTTTGTGTGAATTAAATAAACAGGATATTGTGCAATAATTACTGAGCTGTGCTAGTTAAGCTAAGTGTGTACTGTTATTGTAGTACACAGAGACAAATGTGTTGTTTTTCTAATCCATGTTGTCATTTTTCATTCTTCATGTCATAGTTTTTTGCTGTATGCAGTACGGCATTTTATTCTAACAGTGGAGGAATGTTTACTCATAAAGTACACTTTAGCACAGGTTTGAGTTTTTCCAGTCTATTCCTAATCACACAGCTGTGGCTACTCATTAGTTTACAATTAAAGATTTACATTTAAAAACTTGGGGTACAGATCTTCTAAGATATTTGCATAAAGAGGTCAAGTTGTTAAGTATTTCACAAAAAAACAAAATATTGTTACTTTTTTTCTTCAGGTTCCTTTTATTTTTCTGTGAAACCAACTAATTTAAATTCTTAAAATTCACCAGCATTTTCCTCGTATTATTAATAGTGCAGTGTTTTGGAGGTAGGACTGCACCTGCAATTTGTTTTGTTGTATTTACTTGAGTGAATGAGCTGACTCCTTCCTCTACAGCTGGAGAGCTGTAAACAACATGGTTTAATACATTTCTGTTTTTGTTATTCAGAATTCAGCCAAGAGTTCCCACCAAGCACCCTCTCCCTGGAGGACCAATGGAAAGTGAGTATACATACATACACAGACACGCACACACGCAGTACCCCCCCCCCCCCCCCGCCCACCCCGCCCACCCCTTCACCTTGATAATTGAGAATTTATAATTCACCGGAGCTCGGCTGCAGAATACCGTGTCGACCCTGACAGCCACTTGCTCAAATAAACCCTCAGGAAGCAAATAAAGGGACTGATTTGTTGTAGATATGAGAAGGAGAAGACTGGAGGGGCTGCCGGGTGTTGGGTGAGAAGGAGTGATGGAGGGAGTGATGATGGATGGAGGAGGAGAGGCGTGGAGGAGCTGCGGATGTGAAGCTAATGAGTTTGGACAGCTATGACGCTGCACAGCAGCAGGACTCAATGTGTGTGTGTGTGTGTGTGTGTGTGTGTGTGTGAGTGGGGGGGGGGCACTGAATCAGGCACAAGTTGTGGGTCAGCAATGGTCAAGGCCACATCACAGACATTACATCATGTCAGGAGCGCACACACACACACACACAGCTGTGCAGGGCAGGGAGCAGTTTACACTAATGTATCCACGTTAAAGCTCTCTGTCACTGTTTCTATAGTTTGCTGTAATGCCAATAACAAAACACTGTTAATCTAGTTTCCTACACAGTTAATGTAATGAGTTGTTACTCTTTACATTGACTGTGAGTCACAGGGGGGTAAAGAGCCCACCTCCTTCGAGCACACTAACAGCTCCACATGAAGACAAAAGAAAAGATGACGTCTCTCTATTTATGCTCACCCTCATATTTAAAACCAATAACATACTGATATGATGTTGATAATACCAGTGCTAAATTTGAATGGAAAAACAGAAGAAGGGGCGGCACAGGACACAAAGAGAGATTTGAACAGTAACATTGTGACAAGAAAATCTTTGTAGCTGGGAATGATTTCCTGACTGGGAAAAATAAATCCACCTTACCTCAAAAAAATGATGCAGATGTCTGGCTTTTGATATTTACATAGACAAAGTCCAAAGTCATAATTCAAAACATGAACACACAGTATAAGAAAATTCTGAGAGCACAATAATTAACCTCGTTCTGACCACATTTGTATGTTGTATTTTTTTCTCTGTATTCTTTGTGTTTATCTTCTTTGGTGGATGTTTTAACAACCACGTACAGTTCGGTCCCACAGACAATCCTGATGTGACCGAAGTGCAGACTTTCAGCTCGAATTCAAGGTGTTTTATAAAAGTTTTGCACCGTTTTAGGAATTAAAGACATTTTTCTAATCAGTCCCACATTTTCAGAGGCTGAAAGTAAAAAGCTGCTCTATTGGATTGAGCTGTCCAGTTACTTTTTAAGCCTCTAAAATCAGGGATTGTTTATCCTTATCCAGGGTCACAGTTGAGTTAGCGTCTATCCTAGCTGTTATAAGATGATAGGCAGGGACAGCCTGGACAGGTTGAGTATATCACAGTAACTCCTAAACAGTTGATGTGAAATCCTTGTAAAACACCTTGTTTTACAAGGATTTAAGTCTACACTTAAATCCATCGTGGTGGAGGCATAAGTACAAAAATCCTGCTTTAACCTTCGTTTAGCTCCTTGCATCCGTCCCTTTATAAGTACGCGTCTGTCTCTTGTAAGCAAACGTGTCTGTGTGCTGAGGTCGGATATTTGATATAGATTTCTGTGTGTGTTGTATGTTACTTACTCAGGAGGTCCATCAGCATCTTTCAGCTGATTGTTTTGGATGTGAGGCCGCGCTTAAAAAATGATTTGGTTCGGTCTCATCTGTACTGTCTTCAGTCAGCTGTTTTCGCCGTTCCAGCTGTAAACACACAACATTGGCAACCCACGGATAAAAAGTCAGACTTTCGTTTAGAGTTGGTGATGACAGAGCTAAAGGGAGAAAGAATTTTAGACCTACATTCATCTGGTGACCAGCAGCACAGCTGCAAATCAATGATAATGCTGCTCTGCGGGCAGTGGAACAAGCTATAAACACCACACTGACAACAAACGGCCAGAAAAACATAATAAGAGCAGCTTTAAAAATCACATTGTCAGTAATGTTGCAAATAGCTTCCTTCTATTCCCTGCTGCCTTCTGTAATGTGACAATATTTGACTTTTCTTGCAAAACCTAGAAACAGTTTAAAAGATGGAAGTAGTTCCGGTCCAACAAGCGAAGTGCTTTTAATCTAATGTCCAGCAGGGGGCGCATCCTTTGGTTACAACAAGAAGACATCGTTGAGTTTAGTAAACAGTTTCCTGATTTGGCTCATTCACTGGTTTCCAGTATTATAGTTAAGCTACTTTCAGCTGGTCCCTTTTCACACCACAGCAGGAAGCTCCACACCACATCCACTTCCTAAGACAACCCAAAGAGGATTTGTGTCTCTTGCTGGAATCAAACCAGCAACCTTTTCCTTATCAAACAAATGTGTTAACCACTTCCTGGTATAATAGAGTAAAGATGTATTAAATAATTGTATAATTTAATTTTTAAACCGTGGTCTTTATTAGAGTCTGAAGGCTGGATTAGCCTGTGTCTGTTAGTCTGCCAATGGGCGCTCGCTGTCCTGGCTTTTAAAGTCAAACTCTCACTCATCACAGCTGGTTTTAAAGCAGCAAGAAGGCGAGGGGGAAAATCTCCAGCTCAAGCCTTCAAAACAGGACTTCTCCATGAGAGATGTCACGATGGAAACATTCATCTTTTATACTGTCTGTAGCAAAACTGCTCGACTGCAACTACAGCATCTATCACATCTAACTTGAGTTAAGATCACAAGCCGGTCATTGTTGACTCCCTGACATATAAATTATACAAACAGCACAGACACTGTAATAATTATTAAACTGAGGTAAGAACAGTGAACAGGTCTTTTTTATGGCATAAAGGGGCTCCCTGTGATGTCACTGGGACTTATTGCATTTCCATATTTTCAGGGTCAACGGGACTCCGTCTCCTCTGTCACTTAGCCCTTCTCCAGCCAGCAACGGAGGAGGAGCGGGAGGAGGATCCGGAGGTGTACCGGGGTCATCGGGCAGCGTGGCTATCCCCCAGAGGATTCACCACATGGCTGCCAGTCACGTTAACATCACAAACAACATCCTGCGGAGCTACGAACACTGGGAGACAGCTGACAGACTGGCCGCTGAGAGCCAAGGTAGGACGGCACAAGAGTGCGTACTGCTGGATGTATTTTCACATGAGCGCCAAAACGCTGCTGAATATTTACTGTCACCACCGTTCATATCTCTAACATCTGGATACATGATGATTAACATGACAGGCATGCAAAGTATGCCATGTACATGTGACTCATACATGTGGTAAAGGAGTCAGTTTGAGTAAAACAGCTTTACTCACGTGTTGAAGATACTGAGAAAGACTGCTGAACACGTAAAAACTTTCAGCAGGAGTTTTGTTGAAAACATTTAACTGTGTACATTTTTATTTCTTATTTATTTATTAATTACTATTTAATAAATAATAATTTATTATTATTTGGCTAAAACCTATGGCTTTAGCATAGACTGTATATCGAGAATGGGCACTAACAGAGAAGCCAGTGTCAGCCAGCAGGGGGCGACTGCATGGTTGTAGGTGTGGTTCTACGAGAACACCCCCCTGCTTCTACTTGGTCTACGACCTCTGTAAAGACTTTGTGTAAATTATGGTTTCCATTAAAGTCACAAAGGTCAATGAAGGATCACAAACAGGCCAGCCAAGCTTAAGATTTACAAGTTACTACCATACTGGAGCGCTGAGTGGAAGTACTCATTTTTCATTTGTATCCAACTCACTGTGGAGTGTTTTTGTTGTATTTTTTAGACTAAAGGCCTTTACACACCGGAAACCTAAAACCTGTGCAAATATTTCATGTGTTAAAGTTGTTTTTCGGATTTGGCTATTCTTAATGGAGCCATTCACACCGAATGCTCAAACTCGCAGCGTTTATTTTTTTGGACCAAGCTTGATTTTTCAGATTTTTAGGATGCAAGTAAACAGATCAGACCAATCAGGTTGCTGCATTTGGTAACAAGTGCACTCGTAGCTCAGAACTTGCACCAGTATTAAATATACAAATAGTAAAATAATACTGTTTTACTCAGACACACAGCTAGATGCTGTGGCGTTTCTCAGAAATGACTTTTCTGCCCCATCAGATCAGCTCAGCTGCCCCACTGATATCCTGAAATATGAACCAAAGCACCAACTCCTGGATCAAACCATGAAATCCTCCCCCTGCTGCCTTCTCTTGAGAATTAAATGAACCCAAAATCATCTCAGTTTCTTCCTTTTCTTTTTAGAAATATAAGGAGCAGCTCATCATCGCTCGATGTCGACTTCATCTTTTGTCATAGTGCGTTTTTTTGTTTTTGAGGCCAAAAATACAACGTGTTCGGCGTAATTCAGAATTTCACGTCACTTTCTCCGTTTGCAATGACCTTAAGACTAAAAGCTAGTCTAAACTGGTGTCCACAAAAAACAACTTGAGCTGATGTTGTAAGCAGCAACCGCAGAAAGTGACATTTGGTGATTTAAAGTGTTGACGGGCAAAATAATCCCAAATTTAATTTTCCTCCGCTCACAGACGTGTGTTTGAAGCAACTACCAATTAGAGTGAAGGATACCACGGATTGGCAAATGAGAGATGTTAATATGTTAGAGGGTTACCGTGGCAACCAGGGTCCGTAACGTCTACTAATGACCAACCAACCAGCGCCAAACCGATTTGTGATGAGTTGCTTCCTGTGTGCTCGCCCATATAAACATGAGCTGTATGAAAGTGAATGTTAAAGCTCTTAAAACCTTTGCAGAGAAATGTTCACGTTACTATTTACACTAGTTGACTAGTGAAAACAGATGCCAGGCGTGGCTTGTAGGACCAGCTATGAATAAAGAACCAGCCTGACTTTTGCCCCATGTTGCCCACAGCTCCATTGGAAAAACACCAGCTGTAGTTTGTGTGTTTCATTTAAGCACAGAGGCGCTCTCAGTAACACTGTCTCCCTCCCTCCTGTAGATTTCTTCCAGGAGCTGGACTCTGTGATGGAACCGTTGAGTCAGCAGAGCAGCATGACAAAGCTGGTTCGCTACGTAAGGCAGGGACTGCACTGGCTCCGCATAGAGGCTCACCTGCTGTAAAGACTGGACTAGAGCCAACATTAAGAAAAAGAAGAAATGGGCTGGGAGCTAGAACTCGGGTAACAAGTGAGATGAGACCCAGAACGATGCTTCAGTTCCCACTGGGATCCTTTGAATGTCTCAACACCATGCATGGTAATATAATGGCTTGCACCAGGTGGATTAATTGGGCTGAAATCACCTTTAATTAGGAGTGAACAGTAACTAAGTTTGGGACTTTCAGCTGTGAACCACAGAATACAAATGATCATATTAACAATTTGGCTGATGCTGCTTTTTTGGGGGGGAGCAACAGCATACAAGTGATTGTAGCTTTAACTCCTGAAGGGACCACACATGTTCCCAACCTAATCTCCCTGTTTTACTGAGATGGGTTCATTCTCCAACAGACAGGTGTGAGGCTGAATGTAGGGAAAGAGCTCAACAGAGGCTCATCTCCTCCAGCAGTGGACCAGAAATGTGTCAATGATTAGGAAAGAATTAAAGCTTTAGGCTGATATTGATCCAAGTGGAAGAGTACCAGTCCAATCTATTAGTTAAGGACCACACTGCTAACGAGGCTCAGCTACAACCGCTAATGGAGGCTAAATTTATTGCACTTCCTTTATTTCACTCCATCTTCAGTCTTTAAAGAGGGATCCTCAACAACCAACCAAAAGCTACAACCTGCTAGTTCTGTGTATAAAGTCTAAAACACAGTTATGCCTGACTTGTTACTGCAGTTATTAGTTAGTTATTAGTAATCAGTTAAAGCTTCAGTCACACTAGAGAAAAAAAACCAGGACAGCTACCTGTTTGTGACAAGGAGGATCAGCTGTTGATGGGCGACTGCACTGAACTTGTTCCACTTACAGTGAGTCGGTGCAATCAGCTGGTTGCCCAGAGATTGAGCAGCACTCAACCTCTGCTTAACCACTTCCAGTTGCAAGGCAGTTGCACAGGTTGACAGGTTGCCCGTCGAGCAGCAACTTGTCTCCAAACAGAGTCCAACTCAGACTGACTGTAGTCGCTCTCAGACAGATTAGATTATTGCAATCAGTCTGCACAGATGAGCACAACTTGACATAGTTGCGACAGGGAACTCGACTCAAACAGTTGTTGTGTTCTGGTTATATTCCTACATCAAAGCGAGACTGCCGAGCCCCCGCGTCAGGAGCTACGTGACTTTTGGTGGAGGAATTTCTGAATTCTGTTTCCAGTCTATGATCTTCTGCAGTTCATGTCAATTTCTGTGCATGTAGACAGCAACATACTTGTGACAGATGGCAAAAGATTTGATATTTTCACCGATTTATCGCCATTAATCCCTGTATTATCACAAACAGATTGCACGTATTTGCCAGTTTGACCCCGTTCACAATCGCAAAGTGACTCCCAGTTTTTTGCCATCTTATTGCACCAAAGTAGGAGACTGAGCAGTCGGACACCTGGTCGCCATCTTCAGAGCTACCGTTTCAGAGTTTCCCTAGTGTGACTGTAGTGTGACGTGATGACATTTCAGTTTAGTAAAAATATCTATTATTCTGGTTTAATTTGGGAGTAAAGAAGATAAACTGTTACTCTCAACAATGGCAAAATTAACTTGTTGGCAGTTCAGGAAGAACCTTTATGCCATATTTAATTTCTGAAAAGCACACAGTGCAGTTGGGTTTTGTGGTTCTCCTCAGTATCACACAGGCAGACTACCCCACTCCCACCCGGCAAAGCCCGAGATTCACACAGTTTAAACAAACGAGCACTAGCAAAAAGGGAATCTTTGCTAATGAGATTTTTGTATTTAAATGAGGATCTTTTGACCAAATAAAATTGTAAACTACATTACAGGTACGATAGGGCAAAGCTTCAAAAACATCTAAAGTCTTGTAGTATAGGGTCAAGTTTCAGTTTTGTGGGTTACCAGAACAAACACCCAGTTTGCTGGACCTACAAATAAGGGCTTTCTTCCATCACATAAAGCATCTGTCTGGTTCTTCTCTTGCTGGTTATGAGCTTTTGTGAAATTCCACTCAGTTCTAGTTCCCATAGTAACCCACCAACTAAGGCGTCAAACACTTACTGGGGGGAAAAAACTACAAGATTCAGTATGATTTGGCTCTAATTAAGCCCCCACCCACATGCAGAGCAAGTAAACAGGGTGAAACTGTCACGTCGGCTTTTCTGCCCTGATGTCAGAAACAAAAACTACATCTGTGACTTTGTACAGCACGTAATGAGATCAAATCAACTGCCGGGTGTCTTATAGTCGTTTCCCCACATTTGTTGTGCTGTGTCATTAGTGTGTATACGTGTACAGCTTATTGTGAAGTCTATTTAAAATCATTACCTGACCGAACAATAACGATGTTTGTGTACAATAATGTACAGACTGTGACTCCTGAAAACAGTGTTTCTTGTGTCTTGTGAATGATTCAATGTGAGCGAATGAGGAAGTGCAGCAGGTAAATGGGGCATCTACGTGTGTGTGCCAGCGCGCAGGCTATAGCTGCATTTACAAAGCGCCAAAGTGATTTTGAAGTCATCGTGGCGCATTAAAAACAAGAGACCACGCCGTTTCTACGTTTCCACATTCGCCATCAAGACTCCAAATCAGTTTATTATGGTCTTTGTAAATCCAGCACATTAAGCATGAATTTTTAAGTTTTGGATCATTTGACCATCGCTGAATGTGTATGGAAGACAATGCGGATGTGAAATGGAATTTTCACTTTGACAAAAACAAAAAAAGGAAAAAAAAAAAGGAAACTCAAGTGCCTCTATTTGTGTCCGGTGGGAATTGCTCTATTTATTTAAAACAAAGAATGAATCTAAATGATTTTCCATACCATATTGGTATAAATATGAGATTGTTTTTCGTAAAATCAAATGTTTCCATAAGCTTTTTACTGGCGTTTATGAAGACACCAGGGTTTGGCTTTAAAAAAAAGAAAAAAGAAACAAACAAACGTGCGATAATGTGCCAAATTAGCATCTGTTGCTGTGTTTTCTCTTTTTGACGGTTTGAGCAAGTATAGGTTTGTCTGAAATGCCTGAAAATTTTAAGTCATCGCATGCAATAAATGATAGCTTCAGACCAAGAACTACTTGTGTCCATTTTGACAAACAAAAAAAAAAAGTATATTTCTTGTTACATAAGTCACATGCAGTGTTGAAAAGGTCGACGTCTCATGAAAATACACAGCCATTTAAACAGTCTGAAACCTCAAGAACATTAAACCTTAAAGAAATAGGTGGACATTTTGGGAATATTTTTCTTACTTCTTTCTGAGAATAAAAACTCATATTTGTATATGACATATAGAACCTAAAACTAGCAGCTAGTTCATGTAGATTAGTAAAAAATTTTAAATGGAGAAAGGAAAAATCTAGCTCAGTGAATGTATATAAAAGATTGACGTAACCACCCAACAGTCTTCAAAAACTACAGTTTTGAAGCTTTATATCTTTCTTTGTTTTTGAATCAGATGTGACTGTTTTAAAAAAGAAGAGGCTAAGCTAGCTTGTGTAGTTACGAGCTAGCCTTTTTAGTGAGCTATATCGACAATTCACTGATATAACTGGGAAGCTAATACTAGCTATTGCTACTAGCTTAAAACAAAGTAGGTGAAAACCATATCAAACAAGTGGTTATGCCCCCTATACATAACTTGCTTTAATACAACAAATAAAAATCAAATGGTTTACATTTGAATGAAAGGTATCTCTATTTTTGTTGTACGCTAAATTTATGCTTTTTAAATGATATAAAAGATGGACATAGCTAACATGATATCCCATTTTACATCCTAAACATGAGCGTTTTCACGATTTTAGTTTCAAAATACCAGATGTCACAAGGACGGGTGGGTTTAAACGTGAAACCACTTGCTCACTGGTGAACTACTTGTTAATCATAAATTAGTTAGCTAAGTAAGTTAGCAAACGAGCATAACCAAATTATCCTACACATCCAAACTTAGTATAACCAAGACTTACATAATACAACATACGGTAACAGCAACCACAGCTAGTGCTGCCTGGTGGCCTTCAGAGAGAATGCAGGTCTAATGCTTAATTTTTTGACCTAGAAGCTACGTTCATGTTTTATATGTGTATGTTGATGCTAGCTACATCTAGCGTTTTACTGTTTAAACATTGGAAATAAGACTATTTCCCAAAATGTCAAACTGTTCCTTTAAAATGGACTCATGGTTCTTCATCTGAACGACTAAAATGCTTACTAATCACCATTTAGACAGCTGTCCAAGCTCCACTTCCTGTTGCTTAACAATAACGCTTTTTACAGTTGTTTTCTGTATTTATTTGAGGTCTTGAAGCCAAATTAGGATTGTCCCAGCGAGCCACTGAACTTCTACAACAACCTGTAAACACTACCCACAAACCGTTTCTCTCTGACCTCAGTCGTTTCAAGTCGATAGTTGGTCCGCAGTGTCGCTCAGTCCAATTCAATGATGTTTGATGTTGTTTTGTTTTATGGTGAAACTGTGATGTTACTATATGGTTATTGTTAAGTTCACTTAATGGTCCCTTATTCTTCTTGTATGCAGCGGTACAATATACAATAATATGCTGTAAAAAGTCAGAAACATTGCATTTGTGACATGGGAAATATCAGTTTCATTCCACTATGCTACATGTCACATGACAGCTATGGTAAATGTTGAATTCATGCAACAGTTTATTTATATGCAATGTCAATATGTGGGTATATTCTGAAACATTTTGAAGACAGACTTTTCTCAGCATGGCCTTTTATTCTGCTGGCATCTTATTAAATATCCCATTAGCTCCTGTTGCATTATCACAGTTGTCAACTTGTTTATCAAAGGCAGAAACATCATCACTGCTGTTGTGATTACAATAGAGCTAAACACATTGATTTATTTTTTGACAGCAGATGGTAGCAAGCCGATAATACACTGATAATCTCTCCAGTAGTGACGAGTGTCTCTAATATTTGTTTGCATTTCACAAAATCACAGATTCGCTTTGATTGCCAAAACTGTCTCATACAGTAAATGAACTAGCAGGATTTAAAAGGATAATAAAGGGTTTCATTTTTTCTTCCCAAATTCCTGTAATCTACCAGAGAGATGTTTTCTTTTCTTTTGTGTTCATCCTCATTCGTTCTACTGTCAGAGTCATGCAGCAGTGTTACAAATAAGAATTATCCCATAAATAAGAATTTGTTGAGGTTAGTGGAAGGAGACGCTAATATGCTCTTCACAAAAACAAGAAATATGATCGATAATCAAGAGATAAACAACAAGCATCTCTCTGACTGTTCTTTAGTAAAAAAAAAAGTTGGCATTTCTGGAAATGTTCTGATTTGCCTTACAAAGTGATGAATACATCAGCACCACTCTCACGTCAGTGTAAGTTAGCCTAGCTTGGCATTAAGCTAGAAAGCAGTGGAAAACTGCATCCCTGTCTCTATTCAAAGTTTAAAAACAGCTTAAACAGCTTAAAAACAGCACAAACTTAAAACTAATACGTACAGCTCTGCTATCACTTCCAACATAAATAAAGACAGAAAACTAAACAGCAGTGACGTTTGTAGGGTTACTGAAGTTGGGCTAGCTGGTATATAATGATGTGCTACGTGATCGCTAGCGACACAGCTATGTTAGCATAGCATAAACACAGTGAAGCTGGAGGATGAACGCTAACTTTTTTCCACTCGATAAAAGTTAACGTGAGGGTTCCCGATGGTTAGGGACAAATGCAATCGCATGGCAGGA
Organism: Oreochromis niloticus; assembly: GCF_001858045.2. NCBI lineage: Eukaryota > Metazoa > Chordata > Actinopteri > Cichliformes > Cichlidae > Oreochromis > Oreochromis niloticus. The sequence continues at coordinate 33,092,275 of NC_031966.2, read as the reverse complement.
TGCTGTAAACGGACCAAACTTCAGTCAGGAGAACAACTGAAATAATCCATCCACAATACGAGGTTAGTCATTAATATACTGCAACAACATGGGAATAGAGCAGCTGTGATAGAATTCCACATTAATGAATCAATGATACGGAAGTGGAGGAAGCAAGAAGAATGAGTTGAGTAAAGTTTGACTTATCTGACTGTTTAGTTTAGCTTAATGCGCCTTATAATCCGGTGCGCCTTATGGTCTGAAAAATGTGGTAAATTAATATCTGGGTACAATTTCTAAGTTATAAATGAATACTGACATTCTACACCATCTTGTGGTTCAGAATGGTACTACACCAGAATCTTAACAGCGACATACAACACAAACTGTAACATAATATTCACAATTATTATTATACAACACTAAAAGAAAAGGATTACATTTGAGGGGCCTTAAAGTCGTCTGCCTTGAGTTATGGGATGGGTAGTTCACCAATAAAAGTATTTATGTACACAGTCTGCTACTTCTGCATAGTCATGATTGACTTCATATCTGTCTTGCTTGGTTCAAGGCTCGAATAAACATTCAAGCCTTTTGTTCAAGGCTTGAATCTGTGGAAATGGGAAAGTCATTTCTGGAACCAGAGCCCTTCAAAACATGGGCGGCCACAAACATGCTACAATTTCAGATAATATCTCTGCAGTACGATACTTAGCCACTTTCTGTTAATGGCAAAATATTTGAAAAATATAGAAGTAAAGAACGCGCCATCTCTTGGTGACACTCTGCAATTGAGTTAAAATGGGTGTATTCATAATAAAAAGTAGAGACACCCCAGGAGAGAGAGGGCGGAGTCTCTGTCCAGCAGTTCTAAGGGGCTGCATCGTTACCCCATTTTAACCCCACTTTTAGCATTTTAGCTAGGCTAGGCTAGGCTAGGCTAATGAGCTTATGGTTCTGAGCCCATATTAAACATCTGGCATGAAAGTGGTGTCCTGAAAAGAAAAGCAACAAGAACATTTCCTATAATGCCTTTAATTTCCTTTTATTACTGTAAATTAGCACTTTGGGTTTTATTAATTGGCGAGGATAAATAAAATACTATTCTAAAATAAAATTTCTATTAATACTTTCATCAACACTTCAGTTGTATCATGTTCTCTATTTTACAGTAAACTGGAAAAGTGGAAAAAAGAAAACGCAAGATCATATTTTCAAATAGTCCATGATATTCCTTCTACGATCACGTGACCTTCTACCATGAAGCCTTCACTGCCTTGTGTGTAGCATTTCTGTGATTGCTATTTTGCTTTTCTTCCTGGGACATAACAGTGTTAAATCATGTGGGAAATCAAAACGGTCCAAGTGTAACCGACCCATTTAACAGGAAGTTTCTTTAAGGTTTTCAGTCATTCTGTTCCCTGCGGTGAAAAACTGTTGCTCGAATAAGCTCGTTTCTGCTCCGCGACTCTTAATAATGTCCAAATTAATCTCGAGAAGGGCAGCAGCTTTTAAACTATAATAGTGTAATTGCTCAAGATTCATTGGTGAAAAATTGTCATCAGCTCGTCTAGCCTTTTTCTCTTTCACCTGTGTTGCGCTGGAAGAATAGCACCATCTTCCTGATTAGTGCAATAAAGCACATGGCTGAATTCCCACCACATGAATACAGCGTACACCACGTGTGGTATTCAGTGACGTTAAAATGCTTAAATCCAAACTGTGACGTGTTAGTTAGGCAACCAAATAAGTTTAAGACTGTGTATCTGAAGCCTGACATTGGTGGTACAGCAGCAGCACAGTGCCTCTGATCCAGCCTGACTAATCTGTCTGTGAATCTGATGTACATCACTGGCATAACGAAACATTGTAAAGAACTCGACAAAATAAAAGTTCTGTCCAACACGGATTGCATTGTATTTCTAAATGTGTTGCACAGTTTTTTTCTGTTTCTATCAGTGCTATCTTTTGGCCTTTTCTATGGTTCTTTTTATAATGAAGTTGTTCTATGTGATGATCAAAAGTTGTGATGCAGTTCCATTGTTTTTAAATATTTAATGTCTCTAAAATATGGATTAAAATCTGTTTGAAGCAGCCATCCTGCCGTAATCACTGTCTTCTTTCTGTCTTTTTTATTGCATTCGGGCTGAGGTCTTTAAAGTTGCCTTGCAAGGATGTGCTGAACCTCACTTTGACATCGCAAGTAGAGGCAGCAGAAGGCTGAGACATATGCAAAGGTTCCAGCAAGTGTGTTTTTTCCCTAATGAACCAAATCAGCCAAATTTTACACTCAAGATTCTTTTATAAATAAAAGAGCGGCTCTGACGTAGATTTTAAGAGCCAAGCTAGTCTTCTTATTAGCACTAATGAACTCTTACTCTACATCATAGCAACTATTAGCCTACTTCACCATGCATGATTAATTCATTGAATGTAGCCGCGCATTAGAATTCAAGAGGGAATAAGCGGGCCGTGTGCGTGATGGCGGAAAAGAGAGATGGACCTCAGAGTGTGAGAGAGAAATGAAAAGAACCAAGGACAAAAAAAAAAGTCTATTTTCTCTGAGACGTAAATCCCGTCTAATTCGGTGTTTCCATAAATGAATAAGGAGGTGGAAACCCTATTTTCAGGCCTTCAGATATCCTGCTCTCAGTGCATGTGCGTGTCCTTGGTGCAGAGGCAAAACACCGACAGCTTAGATTTATAGCTTTAATTGCCACAGGTAACCATGCAGTCAAATAGGCTCTCAGATACGGTTTGGCTTAGAAACAGACTCTTACATTTAAGAAGTAACCATGATTTGAATAAAAGACAAAAATGCACGATCGAAGGAGCGCCGGCAAGGATCACGATATCTTTAACACATCATTTATTAATTAGTTTAAGTAATGGAAGGCAGCACAAGTCCACCTCTGTGTTTACCAAAAACTCCTTGGATTTATTCTCTGTGAAGCTTCCGTAGGGTGTTGAGAAAGCTGGTTAGAAACACAGCTAATGGGGCATGAGCACTGGAACCTTCATGCGCGCTGCTGCTATCGACTTTTACATGTGGACTGGCGCTGTGATCAAGATAGCCGATGTGCAAACCCCCACCCGCCTCCACCCCCTTTGTGAGCGGTCCCAAAGCACAGACGAGTTGGGGAAAGCTCATTATCCATTCCTATGTTATATTCTTACAGACTGTGTGAATAAAAGCCCGGCATCAAAGAATGCTAGACTTGACTTTGAGAAGCAGACGGCCCATTTTAAATGTATATTCAAATGCAGGCTTTTTGAAAAACAATGCCTAGATTTCAAGTGGAGAGAAGAATAAATATTAGTAAGATGAGATCTGTACGTTTCTGAAATAAATGTTTTTTCTGTCCTGTTTCTAACAGCAGTATTAAGCCAGCTTTGTGTGTTTACAGGAAACTTTCAGCTAAACAAGTCAAGGAAGAGTCTAGCAACAATTGAGCAACCAGACACCAGAAAAAGTGAAAGTCAGTGACCTGCTGTGACAGCAAGGTCACTAATGGTTATTTCATGTGGGCATGTCCCACATGAAATAACCATGAAATACCAATGGCAGTGAGGCATACCCCTGATAGAGAGATGACAGGATAGTAAAGATATACAGGGTGGGCCATTTATATGGATACACCGTAATAACATGGGAATGGTTGGTGATATTAAAGTCCTGTTTGTGGCACATTAGTATATGTGAGGGGGCAAACTCCTCAAGATGGGTGGTGACCATGGTGGCCATTTAGAAGTCGGCCATCTTGGATACAACTTTTGTTTTTCCAATAGGAAGAGGGCCATGTGACACATCAAACTTATTGGTAATGTCACAAGAAAAACAATGGTGTGCTTGGTTTCAATGTAACTTTATTCTTTCATGAGTTATTTACAAGTTTCTCTTTGTTCACAGCCATTGACATGTCGAAGAGGTTAACATGTGAGGAGCGGATCGAAATTGTGTTGATATCTGGTGAACGCAGTAACCGGGTCATTGCAGCAGATTTCAATGCAAGACACCCTACGAGACCACCCATCTCCCATGCTACAGTTAGCAAACTGCTTGCTAAGTTTCGTGAAACTGGTTCAGTGTTGGATTTGCCAAAATGTGGACGCAAGAAAACTGTCACTAATGAAGAAACATCAGTGGCTGTCCTAGCTTCATTCAGCAAGAGCCCACAGCGTAGCATTCACCGCATGTCACTGGAGAGTGGCATAAGTCGAACATCCCTTCAGCGGATATTAGCTACTCACAAATGGCACCCTTACAAACTCCGGCTACTGCAGCATCTCAACGAGGATGACCCAGATCGGCGCACAGAATTTGCAGAATGGGCAAAACAAAAATTGAAACAGGACCCTCAGTTCATGCAGAAGATTTTGTTCAGTGATGAGGCAAACTTTTATGTGAATGGTGAAGTTAACAAACAAAACCACCGCTATTGGTCTGACACTAACCCACATTGGATGGATCCCTCCAAGACTGTTGGAACAACAAAAGTGATGGTTTGGTGTGGTATATGGGGTACAACGATAGTGGGTCCATTCTTCATCAATGGAAACCTCAAGGCCACTGGATATTTGAAACTGCTACATGATGATGTGTTTCCCTCTTTATGCACTGAAGCTGGCACGTTCCCTGAGTTTTTCCAGCAAGATGGTGCACCACCACATTATGGGTGCCAGGTCCGAGCATTCCCAGATGAACAGTTTCCTGGAAAGTGGATTGGTCGTCGTGGGCCAGTTGAATGGCCCCCAAGGTCTCCCGATCTGACCCCCTTAGACTTTTATCTTTGGGGTCATCTGAAGGCAATTGTCTATGGTGTGAAGATACGAGATGTGCAGCACCTGAAACTACGGATACTGGATGCCTGTGCTGGCATTTCTCCTGCGGTGTTGCTATAGTGTGTGAAGAGTGGGAGAAGAGGGTTGCATTGACAATCCAACACAATGGGCAGCACAGTGAACACATTTTATAAGTGGTCAGAAACTTGTAAATAACTCATGAAAGAATAAAGTTACATTGAAACCAAGCACACCATTGTTTTTCTTGTGACATTACCAATAAGTTTGATGTGTCACATGGCCCTCTTCCTATTGAAAAAACAAAAGTTGTATCCAAGATGGCCGACTTCTAAATGGCCACCATGGTCACCACCCATCTTGAGGAGTTTGCCCCCTCACATATACTAATGTGCCACAAACAGGACTTTAATATCACCAACCATTCCCATTTTATTATGGTGTATCTTTATAAATGGCCCACCCTGTACATACAGATATTTATAGCTATGTGAAAGTTTTCTGGAAATGTTTCACAGGACTCTGCAGCGCTGTGAAAAACTAAGCACTTTCTTTCTACTTCCATTGGGATTAAGGAGCTACATAGCAGCCAGGTGCTGCTGATGACATGCACTTGACTAACTGATCATCAATAAGTGTTAGCGCCAGTTCAGGTGTGTGTTAACACAATACCACAATCTTCTGTCTGAGCACATTCACCCCAAGGTCAGACAGTCAGCCTCAGTTAGCATGTTAAATACTAAAGTTCATGACAGCATAATTATAAAAACACTGAACAAGCTTGTTTGGAAGGGTCACCAGGAGAAAGCCTCTTCTCTCTCTAAACAGAACCTGGCAGCACAGCTTAGGTTTGAGTCATTGAATTGACTACGAACTGGATTCTAGATTCAAATGTGAGGCCAACATTGATCCAAAGGACAGCAGCAGCACGTTGAAGTGGCCCAAAGTCCAGACTTCAACCAATTAAAATGCTGCAGTGGGACCAGTGAGGGAGCTGTGCATAATCAAACGCCTGGAAACCTCAAACAACATTGTAAAACAACATAAATCAATAAAATGAAAAAGTCCTCCAAAATGATGTGGAAGGCTTTTCCACAAGACTGCAGAGTCCAGATGAAACTTTTTTTTTTTTTCACATTACTGTACATATAGCAGGGTGGTAAGACATACCTACAAACAGGTCCCTACCCAACTGGAGCCTAGAACATCTACTAGTGACCAACTTTATATGTAGAAAAGGTTTAAGTCTTACCTTTGCGCCATTAGTCTTCCTAATATCCATCCATCCATCTCCTTCCGCTTATCACGGGCCGGGTCGCGGGGGCAGCAGCCTAAGCAGAGAAGCCGAGACCTCCCTCTCCCCAGCCACCTCCTCCAGCTTATCCGGGGGAACACCCAGGCGTTCCCAGGCCAGCTGAAAGATGTAATCTCTCCAGCGTGTCCTGGGTCTGCCCCGGGGCCTCCTCCCGGTGGGACATACTTCACCCAGGAGGCATCCTTGTCTGATGCCCGAACCACCTCAATTGGCTCCTTTCGATGTGGAGGAGCAGCGGCTCTACTCTAAGCCTCTCCTGGATGGCTGAACTTCTCACCCTGACTCTAAGGGAGAGGCCAGCCACCCACAGATACTGCAACTCTGAGGCTTCCTCTACCAGCTGACAGTCTCTCCTTAATGGTTATACTGAACAAAATGAACAACTGCTTTGAGTGATTTCATGCTAATGGGAATTCAAAGCTTCATAGAAATGACTAGTCGCCGCCTTTCTCTACCCATCCACCCTCACCCTAACCCCAATCAACGATCAAGAGAGAAAAAAGTAGTTTTTCTGCTATCAGAACATAATTTTTACCTTTTCAGTACCATAAATGAAAAAACTCCTGCTGCGTTCCTGAATCACTGATGTAACATCTTGAATTCTTTTTTCTCTCTCATATTTATTGATTTCATGTTCCACACAACAGTCTGTCATTGCTCTAACTAACACCTCACTCAAAATGTATTTTTCCCTTTTTGTTAAAACCACCAACCAGTCACCAGCTCCCACCAAAGAGCTGATTACAGCCATTCAGTTTCATTACAGAAACCCACTCACTAATCCATTCCCTCCGTCTCAATCTGCAGAGTGGCAGTTTTAATAGGCCGCCCCTCCCCCTCATTCTTTGCCAAGTGATTTTGTTAAAACTGAGAGTTTTTCTATTTAGCTCTGTGGTTCGCAGCTCCAGAGGCGCTAACGAGGTAAGAGCTCGTCAGCTCTAATTGAATGACTCCTGATTAAACTAGTTTCACACTGACAGGCAACATATTGCATCTTGTCCAACTTCTAATCGGCTGCTTCCGCAATGCTCCATGCAGATGTCTGCGTTCAGGGTCAGGAAAGGCTGTGGTCCAGGAAAATGCTTTAAGGTTTATTTTAATGATGACAGTGTGCATTTTAATAGACCAAAAGCCCCAAATAAGTGGAATGTTATAACATTTTGTGAGTCTAAAATCAACAATATAAGATTTCAGGCAATATTCATTCAGGTTACTTATCTCATGACTGTCTTAGAAGAACAAGTGAACAAGAAGCCACACTTAAACTGTAAACTGTAGCCACCATCCTCTTGGTGGCGCTGTCACGGTGTTCGCTCTCTCTGCGGTATCACTTCCTGTTCCTGCTCAAACACAGTGGTGTTTTTTGAGTAGCTTATCTGCTTAGCAATTTAATTAAAAACTTTTAAATACATAAACACATTCCTTTTTTTATAGTATAATCTTCACGTGCTTCATCTGAAGCACACTTTCTGTGTACTCACTACCTAATTTATAGCCAAAGTCAATGTTCCCTCTAATTTTTCATGTGTCTGAGCGAACACACAAACTCCCTGAGCGTCCCTTGGACCACTGTGAGCGACGTCAGACGTGTGCACTGTGGTCACGCCGGCATCTAATCCATCCAAGTTACATGGTTTATTAAAATAATCAAATTACAGCATTTACATTTATGTTAGACTACTTTTAATTAACTGCTTTAGCCCACTTACAATGAAAATGTAAAAAAAATCTAGTCATTGACCTGTGTAGTATGTTAACACTATTGGAAATAAAAATAACTTGAACTCCAATTTTGAAAACACAACTTTCTTTCTTTTTAAAAAAAGCTCTGACTTGTATTATGAGTCTGTGGTCTGGGAGAGAGTCTGTAACACTCTGTCTGCAAAATACAGTATATAATGACCAATGCTGGGCAATTAATTATATAGTTACTTCTTCAAAAAAGTAACTCAGTTTGGCAAACAACAAAGATTTTTGCAGCTATTTTTTTTTTAAATGCAGCCAAGGCGTTTTTAAATAAACATTTCAAACTATTTACAGAACAATCAGCTGTTCTGCATCAAATCTGATGCCACACAAATTATTTGTGCCACTCCAAAAAATAATTTCTGTCCACTATGAGATAAAGGAGAACAACAGCCTGATACCTGCAGGCCTGACAACAGGAGATGTATCACTGCTGTAACACCTGTAACACTCAGCAGCCGCCTCATTGTTCTGACACACACAACAAAACTACACTACACACTAACTACACACTAACTACACACTAACTACACAAGATTTGTGCTAAACGTCGCAAATCTCTCACATATCAAAGCACCGCCGTCACTCCTAAAACTTCCCCCCGTTTCTTAACAACTAGATGCCACGTTGCCATATCATTTTTTGATTGGTCGACATGGTACTTTTTTGGACGAATAGGAAAGGGAGAGGGGGGTGGAGTTTGTTTTTGCTCACAGGCGGAGAGTGCTTTCGAGCCTTTTTTCTTATAAAACGCCGTTTTTACCGTTTCTTCCCGCAGTAAATATAAACAACGATAGTATTCAGGAAGGAAACCAAACATTGCAGATATTTTTATCATAACTCTGGTTTTACGTGGCCGATCAACACAATTTAAAAACTTGTATAAAGTCCACACTTTTTCCGTCAATTGTTCCGTCTGTCCTGCTCACATCTCCAAAGGTTGTACACGTTGTCATTAACGTGGCTTCACTGCACATCAGCCACGCCGCTTTGCCAGCTAAAAGACCGGTGTTGGCACATAAGGACGCTGTCATAGCCTGTCAACCACGTTGATTAGCTGCGTATATACGAATGTAAATCGCATTAATGGCTGGACTATAGGATAAGGTGGCATCGTTCTAATACAATATGGGAGCAGCCAGTCACTCACTGACTAACACTGCAAAACAGAATTGTTAAAGTATTAATTTTAATTTCAATTCAGGTTAAAATTTTTTGTGCGCAACACAGATTTTCTGTGCGCAGAGACCGTGCCAGCAGTGCGCAATTGCGCACGTGCGCAGCTTAGAGGGAACATTGGCCAAAGTATTCACTCACTATGTCTGTACTGTTTCGCTAGCTTAGCTTAGCTCGTAGCCGACTCGTTAGCACCATGGCTACTTCACCTGTCCCTCCTGCACTTTCCTGCTCATTGTGTCAGATGTTTAGTTACTCCTCGGCCTCCTTTAGCAGTAATGATACTTGTAACAAATGTAGCATATTTGCAGCTCTGGAGGCCAGGATTACTGAATTGGAGACTCGGCTTCGCACCCTTCATTCACCCGTAGCTAGCCAGGCCCCTGTAGCTGGTGCAGCCGAAGATAGCGTAGGCCCCGCTAGCTGTTCCCCGGCAGACCCCAAGCAGCTGGGGAAAGAGGGCGGCTGGGTGACGGTGAGGAGGAAGCATAGTCTTAAACTGAAGCCCCAGGTACACCACCAACCTGTTCATGTGTCTAACCGTTTTTCCCCACTCGGCGACACACCCGCCGGGGGTCAAACTCTGGTCATTGGTGATTCTGTTCTCAGACATGTGAAGCTAGAGACACCGGCAACCATAGTCAGTTGTCTTCCAGGGGCCAGAGCAGGCGACATTGAAGGAAATTTAAAACTGCTGGCTAAGGGTAAACGTAAATACAGTAAGATCATAATTCACGTCGGCAGTAATGACACCCGGTTACGCCAATCGGAGGTCACTAAAATCAATATTGAATCGGTGTGTAACTTTGCCAAAACAATGTCGGACTCTGTAGTTTTCTCTGGTCCCCTCCCCAATCAGACCAGGAGTGACATGTTTAGCCGCATGTTCTCCTTAAATTGCTGGCTGTCTGAGTGGTGTCCCAGAAACGATGTGGGCTTCATAGATAATTGGCAAACCTTCTGGAGGAAACCTGGTCTTGTTAGGAGAGACGGCATCCATCCCACTTTGGATGGAGCAGCTCTCATTTCTAGAAATATGGACAAATTTATTAAACCCCCCAAAATATGACTATCCAGAGTTGGGACCAGGAAGCAGAGTTGCAGTCTTACACGCCTCTCTGCAGCTTCTCTCCTCCTGCTACCCCCCCAAAAACCCATCTCCATTGAGACTGTGTCAGCTCCCAAAAAGACAAAAAACAAACCAAAAACCAGCAATAAACAACTTAAACATAAAAAATCACAAAGAAAGAACAATACAGTATCCACATCTGAACCAACGAGTAAAACAGTGAAATGTGGATTATTAAATATTAGGTCTCTCTCCTCCAAGTCTCTGTTAGTACATGACTTAATAATTGATCAACAAATCGATTTACTCTGCCTTACAGAAACCTGGTTGCAGCAGGATGAGTATGTTAGTTTAAATGAATCAACACCCCCGAGTCATTCTAACTACCAGAAATCCCGAAGCACAGGCCGAGGGGGCGGTGTGGCAGCAATTTTTCACACCAGCCTATTAATTAACGAAAGACCCAGACAGACTTTTAATTCATTTGAAAGCCTGATGCTTAGCCTCGTCCACCCCAGCTGTAAAACTCAGAAACCAGTCTTACTTGTTATCATCTATTGTCCACCTGGGCCTTACACAGAGTTTCTCTCTGATTTCTCAGACTTTTTATCTGATTTAGTGCTCAGCTCAGATAAAATAATTATTGTGGGTGATTTTAACATCCATGTAGATGCTACAAATGACAGCCTCAACATGGCATTTAATCTGTTATTAGACTCAATTGGCTTCTCTCAAAATGTAAAAGAACCCACCCACCACTTTAATCACACTCTAGATCTTGTTTTAACATATGAAATAGAAACTGAACATTTAACAGTGTTTCCTGAAAACCCTCTGCTGTCTGATCATTTCCTGATAACATTTACATTTACAATAATTGATTACACAGCAGTGGAGAGTAGACTTTATCAAAGTAGATGTCTTTCTGAAAGTGCTGTAACTAAGTTTAAGAATATAATCCACCCACTGTTATCATCTTCAATGCCCTGTACCAACATAGAGCAGAGCAGCTATCTGAACGCTACTCCAACAGAGGTCGATTATCTTGTTAATAATTTTACGTCCTCACTACGTACGACTCTGGATACTGTAGCTCCTGTGAAACCTAAGGCCTCAAATCTGAAGTACCTGACTCCGTGGTATAATTCTCAAACATGTAGCCTAAAGCAGATAACTCGTAAGCTGGAGAGGAAATGGCGTGAGTTAGAGGATTTAGAGGATCATCATTTAGCCTGGAGAAATAGTTTGCTGCTTTATAAGAAAGCCCTCCGCAAAGCCAGAACATCTTACTATTCGTCACTGATTGAAGAAAATAAGAACAACCCCAGGTTTCTCTTCAGCACTGTAGCCAGGCTGACAAAAAGTCAGAGCTCTACTGAGCCAACCATCCCTTTAACGTTAACTAGTAATGACTTCATGAACTTCTTCACAAATAAAATTTTTATCATTAGAGAAAAAATTACCAATAATCATCCCACAGATGTAATATTATCTACAGCTACTTTTAGTACCATCGATGTTAAGTTAGACTCTTTTTCTCCAATTGATCTTTCTGAGTTAACTTCAATAATTACTTCCTCCAAACCATCAACGTGTCTTTTAGACCCCATTCCTACAAAACTGCTCAAAGAAGTCCTGCCATTAATTAATTCTTCGATCTTAAATATGATCAACCTATCTCTAATAATCGGCTATGTACCACAGGCCTTCAAGCTGGCTGTAGTTAAACCTTTACTTAAAAAGCATCTCTAGACCCAGCTGTCTTAGCTAATTATAGGCCAATCTCCAACCTTCCTTTCATATCAAACATCCTTGAAAGAGTAGTTGTCAAACAGCTAACAGATCATCTGCAGAGGAATGGCTTATTTGAAGAGTTTCAGTCAGGTTTCAGAGCTCAGCACAGCACAGAAACAGCTTTAGTGAAGGTTACAAATGATCTTCTTATGGCCTCTGACAGTGGACTCATCTCTGTGCTTGTCCTGCTAGACCTCAGTGCTGCGTTCGATACTGTTGACCATAATATCCTATTAGAGCGATTAGAACATGCTGTAGGTATTACAGGTACTGCACTGCAGTGGTTTGTATCATATCTATCTAATAGACTCCAATTTGTTCAAGTAAATGGAGAGTCCTCTTCACACACTAAGGTCAATTATGGTGTTCCACAGGGTTCAGTGCTAGGACCAATTCTGTTTACATTATACATGCTTCCCTTAGGCAGCATCATTAGAAGACATAGCATAAATTTTCACTGCTATGCAGATGACACGCAGCTCTATCTGTCCATGAAGCCAGGTAACACACACCAATTAGTTAAACTGCAGGAATGTCTTACAGACATAAAGACCTGGATGGCCGCTAACTTTCTGCTTCTTAATTCAGATCAAACTGAGGTTATTGTACTCGGCCCTGAAAATCTTAGAAATATGGTATCTAAGCAGATTCTTACTCTGGATGGCATTACCTTGGCCTCCAGTAACACTGTGAGGAACCTTGGAGTCATTTTTGACCAGGACATGTCCTTCAACGCACATATTAAACAAATATGTAAGACTGCTTTCTTCCATTTGCGCAACATCTCTAAAATTAGAAATATCCTGTCTCAGAGTGACGCTGAAAAACTAGTTCATGCATTTGTTACTTCCAGGCTGGACTACTGTAATTCTTTATTATCAGGATGTCCTAAAAACTCGCTGAAAAGCCTTCAGTTAATCCAAAATGCTGCAGCAAGAGTCCTGACAGGGACTAGAAAGAGAGAGCAGATTTCTCCTGTTTTGGCTTCCCTTCATTGGCTTCCTGTTAAATCCAGAATTGAATTCAAAATCCTGCTCCTCACATACAAGGTCTTAAATAATCAGGCCCCATCTTATCTTAATGACCTTGTAGTACCATATCACCCTATTAGAGCACTTCGCTCTCACACTGCAGGCCTACTTGTTGTTCCTAGAGTATTTAAAAGTAGAATGGGAGGCAGAGCCTTCAGTTTTCAGGCCCCTCTTCTGTGGAACCAGCTTCCAGTTTGGATTCGGGAGACAGACACTATCTCTACTTTCAAGATTAGGCTTCAAACTTTCCTTTTTGCTAAAGCATATAGTTAGGGCTGGACCAGGTGACCCTGAATCCTCCCTTAGTTATGCTGCAATAGACGTAGGCTGCCGGGGATTCCCATGATGCACTGAGTTTTCCTTTCCAGTCACCTTTCTCACTCACTATGTGTTAATAGACCTCTCTGCATTGAATCATATCTGTTATTAGTCTCTCTCTCTCTTCCACAGCATGTCTTTATCCTGTCTTCCTTCTCTCACCCCAACCGGTCGCAGCAGATGGCCGCCCCTCCCTGAGCCTGGTTCTGCCGGAGGTTTCTTCCTGTTAAAAGGGAGGTTTTCCTTCCCACTGTCGCCAAAGTGCTTGCTCATAGGGGGTCATATGATTGTTGGGTTTTTCTCTGTATCTGTTATTATAGAGTATACTGTACAATATAAAGCGCCTTGAGGCGACTTTTGTTGTGATTTGGCGCTGTATAAATAAAACTGAATTGAATTGAATTGAACTTAAAGTGCTTGTCCTGCAGACCCCAGTTTCCTTGGTGAAAGTGTTCGTTACATTGTAACTGTTCACTTACTCTGGTCCAAAATGACCTTTGGAAAACCGGTTAAAGTCTCACATTGCATGTTAGAAATGTTTTAAACCCTGAAATACAAACAGAGAAGGGGAAGTAGTAGCCTTAAAGGTGTTGCGGATAAATACAACAAAATAAAACAAGTACCGGTACCAAAAAAAAAAAAAAAAAAAAAAACACACAGGGAAAAGACCCAAGGAAACAGAGTTAACGATAAAAATGATTTAAAAAACAAAACAAAACAAAAAAACCCCCAAAACTTTAAAAACCCTGAAAACCATAAATTTCACACCCAAACCTCAATTCTTCCAGCCCGGTACCAAACGACTCCGGTTCGTGGCCCAGGGGTTGGGGACCGCTGGTCTATCTAAACCCTGCCATATTTAAAACTTAGCGCAGCCCTGTTTAGTTATCCTGGTGCAAGCTTTAGCTTGCTCAACAGGGCTGAAAAATTAGCCTAAAGCAAGATGGCCAAAAACTGCAGTTTTTTTGCAGTTTGTTGTTACCTGAATTCTGTTTTCTTACTCCTCCCAATTCAAGTGTGTAATCCTAGCTACGGTGGCCGCTGTAGGACAAATAACTCCGTTAGTCCATCAGTCTGCTGTTTACCTCAGTTAAACACTGTGTGTCCACCTCTCTTTACTCTGGACCAGGCTGTAAAAAAAGACACCGATAAAAGTCGATGAGTCGACGAAGCTTCTTCACTTCTTTCTGATGATACTGAGGTGAGTTGTTGCTGATATCTTGTCAGTAGGCGCTGCTGTTTCTATCTGCGTTAGTTTTTATGAGCTTCTCTAAGCCAACAGTATTTGAAGTGCATCTAACACTGTTTTACACTTAGTGAACAAACTCTCATACAATGTGAGAATGTAATGACGCTGTTTATCAGAGGGGACGTGAAAGATTTTAGGACACTTTAGCCTAGCATAGCATTAGCTTATAGCTAGCTGCTATTTACACACGCTTCTGTGTGTTATAGCCAGTGTTAGTCAAGTTATTTGAAAAAAATAATTAGTAACTAATTACTGATTACTGCTCCAAAAAAGTAATCCCATTACTTTACTGATTACTTATTTTCAGAATTAATTAGTTTTCAAAAACATGATACACAACCTGAATACATAATAAAGTAATAGACCTTTCAGCCCAATTCTCTGTTTTTATACATAACCCATCATATAAAACTGAATCAAATGGAAGTCTCTTTATAAAAAGTTTTTAGTTTTAATCTTTTAACTTTATGCACATTGTATCAAGCAAAAATTAAATTATACGTAACAGTCTTTGACTTACCGAAATTTGTTTTAACATAAAAACCTATTGTCTGCGTATTCCAGCATATAAAATAAAATAATGTTTTGTGTTTACACTCTTTCAAATAGATGCAATTAAAACACAGCAGAAAATAAATAAAATGACAGATTGAGCAGCTCTGAGTCCTGTTGCTCTTAAATCTATTGTCACCTGTTTAGCAGGAGTGGGGCGGGTGGAGGTTTGCCCACAGCGGCCATGTCAGTGGGGGGATCCGGGGGTTTCTTTGTGAATGTCACATTCCCGTGGCAGCGTGCTCGCTGCTCGCTCAGAGTTGAAGTTTAAAGTAACAGTAATCTAATTACTTCTTTTGCAATAGTAATCCCTTACATTACTCGTTACTTGAAAAAAGTAATCTGATTACAGTAGCGCATTACTGCCCATCTCTGGTTATAGCAGAGTATTGAGCTATTTGTGATCTTTGATGTAAAAGTAACTTATGAGCCACGCTACAGATGTGGTCATTCTCTAGATTACTGTATAAAATGCAATTAGGCGACGTCTTTCTCAGCCATTGTATTCAAGATGGCGGCGCAGTGTGGCGGCCACCAGAAACTGGCACCTGCTCCTGTGTATTTTTAAATGGACAAATTCTAAGCACAGGAGAATGCATAAATTTGTTGGAAGATATAAACACACACTAACACATACAGCACCTTTTAAGTGTTAAACACCAAACAATCCAACATCAAACATATTAAAGTGGCACAAAGGGTGTTGTGATTTATTTCAAATTAATTGTCGATATGAACAGAGCCAAAACATTTTGCTGTTTTTTCTTTTCCATGTATTTAATGGCTTTACTGTACAGATGACAGGTCATTAGCAGTGGTACTGACCACTAAAGGACCAACATGTGACTCTGCAGTTAGTTTTAGTTGCAGTATTGCATGCAGCAGCAGAGCAGCTAATTAGCAGGCAGTTCTGAAAAACAGCTCCTCTGACAAAGTACTCTTCAGGTCCACTTCATCAAGTAATTGGGAGATGGAGTACAGTACAGTTTGTTTACTGTTCCTGGATTCATTCACACACCCTTGAGACGAACTCTTGTCTTAATGCAGCTGAGCTAAGCGCTTTCTGCACGTGTGCACACCCTCTCCCTCGCTCTAATGTAATCGTGTATGTCACCACCGTTAACAGAAAGGCAGTGTGACCTGCCAAAATACGAGCCCGTAGCGGTAATGCGATTACCAGCGTATGAAACATAATGATAGACGATGAGAGCGAGACAAAGACTGAGTGGATTGGAGAGAAGGAGCAGGTAAGATGGAGTGAGAGGAAAAGAGGGCAGCGGGAGAGGTAGAGGAAAAATACCAAAACAAAGCACCAGGTAAACAGTAGTGTAATTGCCATTAGATCAATTTGATGGTGGTCAGAGATCACTGCTTGTGATGATAAATATTGATCTGATAAAACCGCTGAGGCAGAAATATGAGCTGTGATGAATACAGAGTGGAGGAGCTGCTCTCACTCACTCACACCCAATTCTTATTTTCAGAGTATGAGCATGAACCCAGTCATAGTGGAGAGTGGATAGTGAGCTGCTGCAGAGCGAGGCACCGGCAGCTAAAAATCAGATTCATTGATACGGGAAACAAAGGTAAGCTGTTTAGAGTGCGACAATTAACCAACATTCAACAGGTGATCAGATGGAGCTCGTGTCATGTCCCGATTGCTGTGTGGGAACAGGCATCATACATGTAATGGGAAAAAAAAAAATAAAAAATAAAAAAAAAATTATACACTCACCAGGTATGAAGAGAAGTAAATGAAATGAAAAGAGGAGTGGAAATGATCAGAGGATGTGTGAAATTGGCTGGGGATACATGTGAAGAGCCTTCCTGGTCTTCTTTGCAGATTTTTTGGGGGATTTTCATTTGTAGTGTACAGACTTCACTTCAAACAGAGTTCCACAAATTGTTCTGCATGATTGCTTGAAAATTGAAAACGGCAGGGGGAAAAAAAAAGTCTGGGACTGAATTTACTCGATATCTCAAAACACAATTACAAGGCTTTTAACCGTTTGTGTCACGCAGACAGATCGACTTGGTGGCATCACACACAAATTAGCAGATGTTCGGCTCAAGCCAAAAAAACCAAAAAAAACAACACAAAACAAAACCAGTGCCAGAGAGCAGGCAGTCATTGTGTAAAGAGGAGCGCGAGCACACAGAATAGACTGGTGAGGTCCCCGAGGAGCTGCTTCACTACCCTGCAGCTTTACACTTCTGCTGTGGGTGAACACAAAACGCATTACAACAGAGCAGCGGGGCGCGTGGACAGGCAGCAAAGTGTTTCTGCAGGACAAACACACACAGGAGCTGTGATCACAAACTTTTAATGCTCACGCACAACAATTTTTTTATTCTTATGTTCAATAATCAAAATAGACAAATATACACACTGTGTGTTGTTGCAAAACCTGATATTTGATTAATTCTGTGCCCCCCGTCCGAAAGAGCTCTTCAGGATGCTCTAATGCAAATTATCATTTTCTATAGTCAGAGTCTGCACTGACAGATTATTACTGTTCCTGAGATTTGGTGTGTTACAGCACACAGGAAACCAGGACAGACGAACCACTGCAAGTCCACCTTAAGATTTCTTCCACATCCTCACTCCTGTCAGAAGCCAGCTGATGATAAAAGATTCATTTAGATCTCATTAACATGACGCCGGTGCAGCCAACAATAAAAGTTGACAGAGCAAATCCCTTCCATTCATTGTTGGACCTGAAGTTCAAGCTGAAATTGCTTTCTTCTAAATTATCACGGCACCGAGTGTTCACGCACTGGAACCACAGTAAATGTAGCTACAGTCTGTTTCATTTGCATTTAATTATGGGTGGCTTTTACTCCCTTCATTCCAGGTCTCTGAATTGATCTGAACTGACTGTTTACGAGGGGGGGGCAAATAGCTGCAAGTAACATCAAGTGCAAATAGAAATGTCATATTGTTTAACACTACAGTACAAAAGTCCCTATCGGCTGCTATTCTGAGAGACTTCCCCTTAAAGCAGTTTACCAGTACACTGAAGACAAACATGGGTGTCAGCATTAAAGGAGTTCTGCAAGTTTCCTCAATATTCCTTTCAATGAAAAGACTTCTAGATGCCACGTTTATCTAGTCTGAGGTGTAGATTTCCACAGAAACCTGTCAGTGGTCCAGCGGCACAGACACCTGTGGGTTTAATGGGATGTGTTAAAGGAATGATGGGTTTGCTTTTGTTTTTTCAGGGAAAATAGAGTTTGAAGAGCCTGGACACTGTTAGTATGGTGACTACAAGTCAGCTCGAGCTCTGAAGGTTACACTTCCTCTACAAAACTCTACACAGCTGTATGGGGGGAAATGAAGCAAACAAGCAAAAACCAAAACTGCACTTCCTCTTGTAGCCGGCTCCAAAGGTTGTGTCTGTTCCCACAGATTCCCGTGTTAAAATGCCCGACTTTAAATAAGAAAAAAAACCATGTTCACACCCTGATACCAAAAAAGAAAAAAGGTTTGGTCTTTAACCAGTGTCCCTGCTTCTGCCCACAGTATGGTGGTTCAATCTTAACGTGACTCACACGATGACATTTTATTAAGGCTTCAAATTGCAGCTTTGACTCAAATGTTCATTTCTACACTGAGTACATTTTGTTCTAAGCCCAGTTTTCCTCCAACCACACACGTGTCAGTGAATCATGTAAGGATGTACCTTACTAACCAAGCCAGCTCTGGGGTTAACTGGTAACACAAATATGGTGAGCTTGGTTAAAATAAAGTATCGCTTTTCCAGTAAATAATCTTGCCAGTTATATTGTGCAGTGATCAAGCAAAATTAGAAAATAAGCTGGCTTTAAAACCCTTCCCCCTTAAAGAAGACATCAGCAACCTCCCCTCTACCCTCAATGACGGGTTTTGGTTCGATGACGATCACCAGCTTCTGATGCAAACTCAGTCATTTGTTCTACAAGCAGCCCTGAAATGTGACAAACCACTCAGTTTGTAAAAGACATTTAAGGGTTACATCAAGGAGTTAAAGGTGTTGTTTTTATATCGGCATGGCACCAACGTCTTTATCCAACCTCTAAACAAAAGGCAAAGGTTTCTTTAACCGCAGTAGTGCTCATGTTAGCGTGCCTCTTCCTCCAAATAAACCAAACCTTCAGTTCACACAGACATGAATGGCTGATGTGAAGAGACGAGGAGCTGTGTTTAACAGAAGGAAGATGAATGAATTACAAGTTTCTGCACACAGGCGCCTTTCCTTTTGTTAGCGTCAAACTATTCTGCTAAACATGGACTCCACTCTGAAATGTTGTCTAAGTCAAAGCATGAGATCTGCCTACCAATGAGTTCTCAAGCACAAACATCAGCCTGAAGAACATAGTGCACACAAATTACATGGACAGCACATAATACGATTCATGTTCAAGCCTCTTTTCCCCTTTCACTCATCCATTGTCCTTTTTTACTCGTCCCCATCTGTTGGGCTTCGTTCCCGTCCTCATGCCTTCCCTCTGCTCGTTTTCATCCCGGCTGTGAGGTAGTGGAACTGCAGCTTCATTCTCATCTGCAAGCCAACAGTCTGGACGGCAACCACGGGTCAGGAAGTGAGTAAATGCATGTCTAAGAGAAGAAAAGTCTATAAAATGAATTCCAACTTACCTGAGGAAGGCTGGCAGTCTTCCTCATTATCTCACTGTAATCAGAGTTATTGAAGATGTTCTTGTCCTGACCGGGGTCGTCTGCTGACATGTACAACTCCCCAGCATGGACGTCAGACACATTCACCTGGATGGAGAGCGGGATGGATGATACAGACAAATTTAATCTGCTTCGCTCCGTCTCCAACATATTGTGAGACAAGATGGATGCATCCATCACGTTCAACTCCCAGGCTGAGCCTAACGCGCTCACTCGGGGGAGAATAAAGAGACCGATGCTGATGAAAGGAAGACGACCGTTATGCGGGTCGAGTTTGTGGTCACCTACCTGAAATGTTTTGGGATTGAAGCCCAGCCACAGAGTGTACCTGTAGTCCCAGGTGCGCAGAGAGTAACCCATGATCTTTATGTCTTTGAGGTCAGGGAGGTCAGAGTTCTCCTAAGGGGAGAATTTGGAGTTTAAAGCATCTTTGAGCTGGAGAAATGTCATGCAGCGCTGTCAGATCTGTAGCTGCCAGCTCAAACTGCGAGCCAGCTGCAGACAGACTGCCAAACTCCTGCATACAGAGATTAACCTACAGCAGGAGCAGCACTGGCCTGGATACTTTAATACAACGACTGTGCTTGATGGTGGTGGCTCCAGTACCCCCCCCCCACACACACAGCTGACCTCTGCAAATTCAGACATTTAACTGCAAATTCATAATCAACTTATTAAAAGCACCATCAAGACACGTCTGTATTAATAACATGCCTGCCTTCTGCTCTGCAATTACTTCCACACTGATACAAAACTAATGAGTTAACCTTAGCCAGCTAATGAGAGCTTTTAGATCTGCTTTCTTTTTTTTGAAACAAACTACCTACCTGTGGTGTATCAGCAGGGCGAGGATATTGGCTGAAAGCTACATCTTCTGGAGTCCTCTCGCTTTGCCCTTGTGGAGCAGCGTAGGCACGGTTTTCTCCTTCGGTGCACAACTCCACCTGAAGGCAAGAAAACAGGCTAAACAGGTGAAGGGAATAGATGTCAGGGGTAGTTGGATCACATTCATGCCTGCTATCTTTGGGCTTCATTCAGTTTACTGTCATATTAACGCAACGACATTTGAACTCCAATCGCAATGTCATGATGCTTTAAGCTGCAGATATTAGTTCAGGTATGGTGGGAGGCAAAGAGCTGCTTCACCACTAGAAGGTCCCTAGAAGGTGCTCTGCTTTCCCCACGCTCTTTAGACGAGCATGTTAGGCCCACTGATGGTTCTTAATTGGCTGCCTGATTATCTGTCTCTCTGTGTTAGAGTCCAGATGGAACGGCGTCCTATCCGAACGATCGGGCACACCCTGTCAGCTCTGAGAACCTCCAGCCTTCTGCAACCCTGCGTGGATAAGCAGTTAAGAAGATAGATGGAGTTCTCTTCTGGTCTCGTTAGGCAGAGAGTGTAGTATGAACACAGTCTGAAGATCAATGAAAGCCGATTGTAGTAGTCCGGCGTGTTCGTAGTGAGAGGCTGCTAATGGACTCGTGTGAACCAGTTCAGCCGTTTCGCATATGTGCCGACGAACTGTACAGCCTGGGAGTGGGAACGCTGTCACTTTTGCAGTGCGCAACAACAATGGCGAGAAAAATCTGAGGCCATTTCAGTGATATGAATGCAGAAGCACAGATTTACAGATGACACAGAGGGAGCTGCTGCAACTAGAAAAGATGAAACCTGGAGAAAACAGTTCTGAGAGCTTCTAAACCAGCAGTGATGCAGAGGTTTGTCTGATTACAGCCACGCTTACTGTGACAATAGTAACATGTTAGCATTAGCAGACATTCACCGTATCAATTTACTTTCATTTTTAATAAACCTCAGAGTTTTTTTAAAAGACTTCTAGGCATTAATAACTTCTACCAGCTGTGGTATTCTCTACTTTGAAGAAAAATCTAGCTTGACACGAACACTTATTCCCCGCTCAGGCGCTCATATCCAACTAAAGTCTGATTGACAGCACAAAGGTGCTGTCCCGAGCACACTGGTCTTCGAGGCTGATGGGAATATCATCCGTTTTGCAGGTAATCAGGTCAAAGCTGTAGACAGATTACAATTTGTTCTTTTGATTAGACACATGGATTGATGTTCATATCCTGATACCTGGAAAGAAATGTCAGGGCACTGCACAGGAACTTTGAGGCCGGCCAGGTAGGACACAGTAGGAAAGACATCCACCAGCTCCACCAGCCTACTTCTAACTTTGCCACCTAAGACAGATAAAAGTCACCCAATTACAGACGTCTTAAAAACGAAGCCAGTCAAGATCTCCACTACCATTTACTAAACATCCTCCACTTAAATTTCATGATTATTGCATCACTTGCATTTGAAGTAAAAGCTCTCTGGAGGCAAAATATCAAAGTGTATCCCTGTGTAAATCATTTTGAAGATCTATATGGAAATCAAAGACTTTATTAATGTTAAACAAGCATATTATTAAATGCTTTTTGGGGAGTCTTACTTTTGATGCTGTGCACAGATTCCCTTAAGACATCTATAAATGGGAAGGTTGATGTACCGGCTTCATTGCCACCAGGAACAAAGAAGATCAGAGGTACGCGTGTTGCGACATCAAAATTCGAGTATTTAGCCCATTCACCATGCTCACCCAGTGACCAACCTGCAGCAACAGAAATCCAGTAGAACACAGTTCATTAAGACTCGGGCAAACAGGAGACAAAGAAATTGATCAGTCTCAGTCATACAAATAATACTTTTCATTTAAGGCAACACATTTGACTGATGTTTGTCCCAGTCATGAAAATGATGGCATTTGACTGGGCTTTACGCAGTGATTCATCAAACAGTCACACAGAGGATTCAGTCTAGTGCTCTCCACTGAATGAGACATTAAAAGAGAACAGAGTTTTCCAGTCACAAAGCTGAAAAAACAAAAAAGGTAAGTGGTGCAGAGAAAGAGCTGAGGGTAGAGAGAGTAGGAAAAAAAAAAAAAAAAAAAAAAAAACAACTTATGGGAACAAATCATGGCACAATTTGCTGTTACAACAGTGCCATCTGGTGGTGCAAGATAAACATGACAAACCATATAAATAATATAAACCACACCTGATAAAAGATCTTTTAGCAACTTATTTTTCTAAATGCTTAAAAAGAAACAAAAAAACAAAAAAACCCCCAAAACTGATTAACATTAGCTGCCTACATCTCATCTCTGTCTCCTCACCATGATCAGAGGTGAACACCACCATAGTGTTGTCTGCCAGCCCCAGATCTTCCAGTGCACTGAGCAGCCGCCCAACTTGAGCATCCATATATGACACTGCAGCATAGTAGTGCTGACGGATACGCAGCTGGAACACAGGATATAAAACACTACAGTGTTGCTGCTCGCTTCAGGAAGAACAACCACGGTAACCAAACTGGAGGTGCTGAGAGCAGCTGGTTCATACCTGGAAGTCTTTTGGTATAGATCCGTAGGGGAAGCTAATGTTGAGTTTTTGCACATCCTCTCTCATCCTTACATCTGTCCAGGGGTTGTAGGCCACAGTGGGAAGGCGTTCAGGGATATCTGGGTCGGAGGCCAGAGTCATTTGGTCTAGAGGATACAGGGTCAGGTATTCCTGTGGAAAAATCTCAGAATTATTTCCGATTCTGGTCTAGACGTATTCCTCTTTTTAAAACTCGTCTCAACAAATTTACACTCCCTGCCCTTTGACCCACCACAAGACATCGATCTCACTGGTTTATATTGGGTTACAGTTGTACTTTATTGTTTTTAATATTCTTATTGGCTTCTTTTGTCCAAATGAACATTACTGTTAAGCAGCAGAACTCTTACCTCTTCACACACTGAGCCACCTTTGTGCTAAGGACAGGCTGTTCACTGAGGGGCTGAGGACTAACTGAATTACATAGAGTATACCATCAGTGAGTTACTGTTTGTGGTGTGAATAACCCAGATTCCATCGGCAGTTGTGTTTCTGTTCAGTGCTGCCAGTCAGACTTGTAGTGTTCAGTCCAGGACTGTGCAAACTTGGCTCATAAATCAGTCAGTATGAGTGAAATATTCACCTGAATGCTTTCAGTAGTCAGGTCTTACAAAACTCCAACCCTTAGTAAGTATTAGAGTAATAAAATATTAATCAACAAATAAAATTACTAGTATCTTGTTCAAAACACTGCTCTGACAATTGGCTGAGTCGAGGTTCACTACATCATCATGTTGATCTTGGTCAGCTCATTCATTCAAAGTTAGAGCTACAATAATGATACAAAGTGCGATCAAAAAAGCTCCACACTTATTCAAAATGCTTCCGATGTCCCTTTTATCTTCTTCAGGGTTATCATCTGAGCAGCTATACAGCACTCCCAGCTCTCCTGCTGCTGCAGACCATATCTAACACATTTGTGACGTGCTCCTTCACTGTGTCAAGGACAGCAGCGAGCTCCTTTGTTTGAACAGCAGCTTGCTACAGTTCAGGTCATCTGCACCAAACGTTTTCCCTTTGACGGCTTAGATCAGAATTCTGTGTTGACAGCCTGACCCTCGAGGGGGAATTCATGGTGCACAACCACGTGAATGTCAAAAACACCAGGCATGCTTCATGCTTCTCCTGAGCCGATGCATCACCTTCAGGCTCAGTGAACTGCAGTTTTACCTGTGGACTGTAGGCAAAGACTCAAATCTGATCCTTGACATTAAAGTTGACACGATTGTGCATGTTTTTATAAGGACAATGAGCCTTTCAATCAAACCGCATCATTCAGTGAGTTCACTGACAGGCACTATTCTTGCACACAGCGGCTCCACTGTTTGGAAATACTTCAGATTTAGGGTGAGCGTTACTAACCAACAACAAATCACATGTAAAGAAGGCTGCAGAGTTGCATCTGCAACACAGAGCAACAAACACCAATCAAACTGCCACCAGTGCAGTGGTTGCTTATGGCTGAAGTCTGATGTTACTCCATCGACCTCACAAAGACCCACTGAAGTCACCACCGCAATCACATCCACTAAACACGGTGAATCTGAAGGCTTCGGGAAAATGGTCAACTTACCGAACAATAGATTTGTTTCACCCGGCCTGAGTGCGTTTGCACCTTTATTTAGAAACATGTTTAAACACCAGGTCGGCACCACAGAGCAAAAATGAAAGCAGTGACCTGTTTATTTCACTTTGTGCAATTATTTTTATTTATATTTTCCTTCAGCGATTGACTGAATTTAGCATTTCCACATTAGCAGGAATGCAGCACAGCAACATTGTAAAAGCGATATTTGCCACTAAAAATAAAAGAATCATCATAATAAATATTCAGGATCTCAATATAGATCAAAGTAATGGGGATAATCATGTTGGCCATAATGGTGCAGCTCTACTCCTCAGTGCTTAATATAACAGGATTCATATCTGACTTATAAACTCTTAGTTCAAGTCAGAAACTGAGTTATGTGAAACCTGCAAATATCAATACTTTATAACCGTATTGATGTAGCTGACCAACATGTACAGTAGAGTTCAAGCAGTCCAGAGAAACAGTGTGTATGGATAATAAGTGACAAACCTGAGGAATCCTAAAAGGTATATGCGGCTTATGAAAACCCACAGCCAAGAAGAAAGGATCGTCATCGTTGACTCGACTTTTCAGTAACCTCAGCGCCTCCTCTGTGCTCTCCAGGTCAGGGAGGGTTCCCCCAGGCTGCTCGGTCACATTCACGGCACATAGCAAGTTGATGTGGAGTTTACCATCCTCCCCTTTACACATCTGGAAACAAACTATGTGTGAAAATTATGCGACATCTAAAGTTGTGTTGTAGCCACAAAGATTCCAGAATCAACTTTCTTATGTACCAATGTCTTTGGGCTCTGCTGTACTTTCCACCAGTTCACAAGTAACATCTTTAGCTGTACAAGTTCTTTAGCTGCTGGAAGCAGTTTGATACCCAGTGTAGATGATGTGTTTAGAGGTTTTGTTGAAAACAGTTTTCAGTCATAAACAGAATCAAAGTTCTGCCACAGGAAAGAGTCATAAGGAAATGAGTTAGCACTTTATACTTGCAGTTCCCTTTTTTCTAAATTTATTTAGATTCCTGGAATTTTGGTTAGATGGATGAAATAAGATCTGAGCTCAACACAGGCTTTAGAAATTGCCAGGTTTTAGTCGACAACAGAAAATAAGTAAATAACACGGCTGGGAATGCTAAAACTTCTCCAGCTGTCCCAGACAATGGGACATGACACTGCATGTGTAGCCCATGAGGTAACTGGTTGGTAGCTTGTATTCATAACCCTGTTCTGTTGACAATTACCCAGAGTTCATGGCTGTAGGTGAGGGTTGGAACAGATCAAACCACTGAAAACTTTACACTGCACATGCATCAAATGCACAAGACATTTATAAAAGTGACACGGGTGAATTTTCCCCTGAGGGGGTACCTCTCTAACAGTGATGAATCACGGTGCACTAAAGGATCATTAACATTGAGAAACAGGCTCCCCATTTAAAAGGCTCCTTTTATAATCAACATGGTGGAAGTCGTACCTTTTGTTTCTCATATGTGAATGAAGGTGGGTGATAGGCTGGGATGGACCAGCTGTAAGGATAGTCGTCAGTATTGTTGGAGGCAATGCCTACAGAGTGAAAAAAAAAAACAACCATTATTTTCACATTTATTCTACTGGAAAGTGGTGCATGTGCAGTTCTTTGTGGATTTCTATTCAGAATACACCTGGTTAAACCTACCTGGGTGAAACACCTTGCCCACAGACATAGTGAAGTACCCCTGAGATTTAAAGTACTGTGGCAGGGTCGTGTAGTTTCCAGAATGGACTCTCCAGTAGGAGTTGAAGTCATAGAGCCTGGTTGTGTCTGGTCTGCGACTGGTTAACATGGATACCCGACTGGGACCGCACACAGCTTGCTGAGAGAGGCAAAGAGAGATCCAGTGTGGTTAAGCAATGCAGTTCAATTCACCACAGCTAACGCGAACAATGCGACGGACCTGCGCAAAGGCATTGAGAAAGACTTGGCCTCTGGATGCCAGCTGATCAATGTTGGGCGATTTAGCCACCGGATCCCCATAGCACCCCAGAGATGTCCGCAAGTCATCTGCCATGATGAAAAGGACATTTTTCCTCTCTGAAAGCAAACACAACCACAGATTACGCACTTTCTCCCCACACCCTCAAATCAGCCACGGAGCGCTATGGCACAGTTTCCAGGAAAGAGTCACACTAATGTGGGGGGGTGCCATTATTCTGGTTAAGTTAAAGTAAGCGCATTTAAACATCCAAGAACAGCAACTTAAAAACTGAACCTGAAAATAAGCTGAACGCGTAAAACATACCAAACAAAGCGCCATTCATGTGGTAAATTAAATTAAACTAACAGCCAACAGTAGCACCAGCCACTGAGTCAATAAATACTCAGCACTCATTACAGCCAATATAAGTTAACCAAGTTACAGTCATTACAAAGTCTATGAAGTTTTGCTAGCAGCAATCAAATTACACCTGAAGTCCAAACCCCACCTACCTCTTCGCGCGGCAGCAGGATACGTCGACGCGTGAAGGACCAGCAGGAAAAACCACTTCAGGACAAATATGCCCATTTTAGAGTAGCCAAAAACGGCTGTAGCGCGAGATCCTGACGTTAACCTCCTGCTGTTCAAACTGCGCACTCCCGTCAAAACAAAGCAGCGTGCCCGTTTGAGTGATTTAATTACTTCCTGATTAACCAGCTGTCACTCTTCATTGGCTAGTTCAGCTACGGCCTCGGCGCCCGCAGCTCATTTGATGAGTTCAGTCACGTGTCAATCATATTAAATGCCCCGCTGAATACCAGCACCCAGTCTAATTAAAATGAGATGATAGCTGCAGTCTAATGAAAATTACGCTGGAGCAGGTGTGTTGTCCCGTAATGTGGCTCTTTTGCGTTGTAACAAATTAGTAACATCCCGAGTATCTGCCTGTCAGCCTGCGTGTAGCTTCATTTGTACAACAGGCTCAGAATAAAGAAAATAAAGTATAATTACAGAGCCGTGAAAACAACTGAGGATAAGGTAGCCTTAAAAGAGTTAGAAGAAATTCATAGCTTTCATTTTCATAGAATAAATAGGGGCGATGATCTCTATCCGTTAACTTTACATTAATGCAACTGAAAAATGGGAGGTGAGTGAGAGGTCTCACTCCGCAAATTATTGACTTCCGCAAATTAACCGAATTGCCAACAACAAGAAAGAAACTGCTGTTGATGGTAGCAGAGCCAAAGAAGAAAGATCTGCCTACAAACAGAACGAAAGCTGAAGTGTTTGCAGTGTTGCGGCAAAATTAATTTCAAATAAATTGATTTATTTATTTTGCAAAATCTACAGGGAACATTCCCCGAAAGCTACTGTTTGCTCAGTGTGAGAGAAAAAAACGCCCAAAGTCATTGTTTTGACGTTACAGTTATTTAATTATTGAATAAACAACTCAAAAAACCCCCCAAAAAGTCATTATAAAAATAACCAGATCTATTTTTTTTAATGTACATGTTTTTTGTTTTTCAGATATATTAGCTAACCACCAGTCGAATCACCTGACGTCTGATGTTAAAAATAAATAATAATAATAATAATGATAAATCCAAAATAATAAAACTAACTACATAAATAAATAAACCAACTGGAAACTATATAAACGGGGGAATGAATACTAAAGTCAATAAGTACAAATACAGATATCAATTTATTACATTTTACAGATAATAAAATGAAAACAATGTTAATATACAATTTGTAATATTATCTTACATGCATTTAATAGCATATTTGTTATTTAATATTATTTATTTTTGAGTCGGGGTGAACGAGTGAAACATCGTGTACAATACACGATCTTCGAAGCAGCGACACTAAACATGGCGGACACGAGCGCCAAACGTCTACTCGACAGCGATAAAACTGGTGAACCAGCTCAAGAAGTCAAGAGGGGGAAAATTGACAATGAGAATGGGCGAGAAGATGGAAATGAGTCGGTCCAGGAAAATGTCCTGTCTGGGTTCAAAACCTCAAGCGTGTTGAGTGACTCCGCCCGAGAGAAAAACATCTTTATCTACGGGAAGGTAGCATTGTTGCAAAGTTAGCTACCGTTACTCAGTGTGCAGACCATATGCAGCTATTTGTTACTTGTAACTATTGTTACAGAGTTGCAAGCGGCGTTTTAAAGGAAGCCGTTTTTGAATGATTTGTAAGGAACTCCACGACACTAGCTTCCGGTTTTTTCAAAATAATAGTCCTTTGTTTTGTTTTTGTTTTGTTTTTTGCAAACCCGCCCTGATATGAACTTTGATCTTATAGTATCTTACTGTGATTTTAAGGTTGCAGATCAGGATGCCGTGGTTATCCTTGAAAAGACCCCGATCAGAGAAGACTCACTGGCTGAGCTCTTTAGTGGTTCCACACTCAAACTGGAGATGAAAAACGACATCTACAGCACATATCGGCTCCAGGCTCCCCCTCACCTCAATGGTATGCTCCTCCGCTAGTAAACTGTCTGAATATGTGATGTCAGTCAGATAACCTGCGTGTTTCTGTTACACAGAGATTAAGACCACAGTGGTGTGTCCAGCCACTGAGAAGCATATAAAGAAATACCAGCGTAAGGAGAGTTTCCTGGTCGAGGAAACGGAGGAAGACTATAAGAATATTACTCTACCCTACATTCAGAAGCAGAGTTTTAGTGTGCAGGTCAGTCTCTTTGGAGTACTTCTTCTGCTCCAGTCTGCTCTTTGGAGTGTACACTGCTCACTTTTCCCTGATTTTTACCTTCCAGTGGGTTTACAACATCTTGGAGAAGAAGGCAGAGGCTGAACGGATCGTTTATGAAGATCCAGATCCTGACATCGGCTTTGTCCTCCTTCCGGATTTCAAGTGGGACCAAAAACAGGTCAGAGGCCACAAATGTTGACACTGCTTCACTGACTTTAAAACCTCATGATCAACCAGAACAAACTAGAACATGATTTTACACTAAAGCTCTGACATGTTTTGCACACCTCATTTTTATGCAGATAATCATACATTTATGGTGGCACAAACACTATTCTTCTGTACCTCTGTAATATTTCATTTAGCATTGCATAACAACTCCAGGCTGGAAATGTGCTTATGGAACACCTTCGTGCAATATTCCCTGTGTTGAAAAATAAGTAAATAAAATCACAGTCTGCCATTATTTGTATGATTAACACAATTAGACTGATCGATCTACAGTTTTCCTTAATGATTGTGATAAATGGTAATATCCCAAACCTGCTGTCTTTTGAAACTGAAACTTTGGAGAAAGTAACTTATTTGAGTTTTATGATGAACTTGCCCCACACTGATTACAGTTCATGAAGATACAGTGTAACTGATATAGTAAGTCTTTTGGCTTAAGGGTTCGTGTTAAGAGTGTAAATTTACACAGTATATGTGCAAGTGTGATTAAACCTGCATATATACTGGCCAGCAGAGGGCAACGCCATAGAAATCTATGGAAAAATGGCCCTAAGTTCCCCACTTCTGTGACCTCAGAAAAACCTTCCTAATGTAATTTTTGGGCTGAGTCCCTTTTTTCAGATCATAGTAACTAAACTATGGGACTCTGCTAACAATGGCACTGGCTAGCTTGGTTAGCAAGGCAAGTTTTGGCTAGCGAAAAACTTACCTAGAATGTACTCATTCGTTACAGTACAGTGAATATACTGGAAAAAGCATCTGCCTGTCAATTAAAGTTGCCACAGCACCAATACTGCATAACTTAATACAAGCCTTAATGCAATTTCAACTGGTTAGCTATATAGAAATTCACTCCCTTGCTCTGAAATTGGATTCTGTAACATGGGGTCACTGTGGATTGACTCTTTAGTGAGCCAGCTTCAAGCGGCCATTCAAAGAACTATAAGCTTTATTTTTCAGCCCCTGAAGCTTTTTACTCAAAAGCTTACTGGATGGCGAGTTCTTGGATTTTTAGACCACTTAACAGCCTCGGCACATCTGTCTTCTTTCAGGTGGATGATTTGTACCTCATTGCAATAGCACATCAGAGAGACATCAAGAGCCTTCGAGATCTGACATCAGAGCGTGTCCCGCTGCTGCAGAACATCTTCCAGAAAGGAAAGGTGGGATTAAAGTGATCCTCGGGTCTCAGTTAAAGAGAGCTATATGCATATCAATCATCTTTACTCAATGTGGCTTCATTCATTCTCTGTGATGATATCTGTGTAAATTAGGAAGCCATCCTCCAGCGCTACAACCTTCCAGGCAGTAAGCTGAGAGTCTATCTGCACTACCAGCCCTCCTATTACCACCTGCACGTCCACTTCACCAAGCTGGGCTATGACGCCCCGGGCTGCGGTGTGGAGCGAGCCCATCTCATCGCTGATGTCATCCAGAACCTCCAGTCAGACCCCCAGTATTACAAAACCCGGACACTGTACTTCCCCCTGAGGGCAGATGATGGACTGCTCAGTAAGTTCAAGGAAGCAGGGAGGCTGTAATGAACTAAACTCAGAGCAGCATCCACCGCTTCTCTCTTTCCATCCAAACCGTGAGCTTTACAGCATTTTTTTTTTTTATTGTATCAGTTGGATTGACATGCTAATGTTCACGCTACTCCAGCCCATAATTTTTAATCCATATCAAATATTGTCTCTGTAAACTGGATCATCCTTTAATGCCAGTTCACAGCTGTGTTCATCATGTTCCAGAACAACGTTGTTGACACTCTGTTCCCATCTGATCCGGTTTGTAGTCTCTTTTTATGACTTTTCTTTTTTTCAAAAGTAATTTGTATATTTCTGATGGTTTTTTTGTAGTCGTGTCAGAAATTGTTATTAGTTTTTTTGTGATTTAAAAACAGAACAGTAGATGAAGCATTTTTTAATCAGTGTGTTTGATGTGCTTTTTGACTGAATGTTGTCAACTAAATTAAAGTACATTTGGTTTCTAGCTCTTTATTAAAATGTATTAAATTTGCAGTGTTGGTTTCAATAATCCCTCAAAGACATAATTGGGTTTATTATAACCAGGACTATTATCCTTGCCTTATTTTCTGACATAATGAACAGAGGGGTTTACACCAAGCTCCGGGATAAGATACAGTGGCTTGCAAAAGTATTCGGCCCCTTGAACTTTTCCACATTTTGTCACATTACAGCCACAAACATGAATCAATTTTATTGGAATTCCAGGTGAAAGACCAACACAAAGTGGTGTACACGTGAGAAGTGGAACGAAAATCATACATGATTCCAAACATTTTTTACAAATAAATAACTGAAAAGTGGGGTGTGCGTAATTATTCAGCCCCCTTTGGTCTGAGTGCAGTCAGTGGCCCATAGACATTGCCTGACGAGTGCTAATGACTAAATAGAGTGCACCTGTGTGTAATCTAATGTCAGTACAAATACAGCTGCTCTGTGACGGCCTCAGAGGTTGTCTAAGAGAATATTGGGAGCAACAACACCATGAAGTCCAAAGAACACAGCAGACAGGTCAGGGATAAAGTTATTGAGAAATTTAAAGCAGGCTTAGGCTACAAAAAGATTTCCCAAGCCTTGAACATCCCACGGAGCACTGTTCAAGCCATCATTCAGAAATGGAAGGAGTATGGCACAACTGTAAACCTACCAAGACAAGGCCGTCCACCTAAACTCACAGGCCGAACAAGGAGAGCGCTGATCAGAAATGCAGCCAAGAGGCCCATGGTGACTCTGGACGAGCTGCAGAGATCTACAGCTCAGGTGGGGGAATCTGTCCATAGGACAACTATTAGTCATGCACTGCACAAAGTTGGCCTTAATGGAAGAGTGGCAAGAAGAAAGCCATTGTTAACAGAAAACCATAAGAAGTCCCGTTTGCAGTTTGGCACAAGCCATGTGGGGGACACAGCAAACATGTGGAAGAAGGTGCTCTGGTCAGATGAGACCAAAATGGAACTTTTTGGCCAAAATGCAAAACGCTATGTGTGGCGGAAAACTAACACTGCACATCACTCTGAACACACCATCCCCACTGTCATTTATGGTGGTGGCAGCATCATGCTCTGGGGGTGCTTCTCTTCAGCAGGGACAGGGAAGCTGGTCAGAGTTGATGGGAAGATGGATGGAGCCAAATACAGGGCAATCTTGGAAGAAAACCTCTTGGAGTCTGCAAAAGACTTGAGACTGGGGCGGAGGTTCACCTTCCAGCAGGACAACGACCCTAAACATAAAGCCAGGGCAACAATGGAATGGTTTAAAACAAAACATATCCATGTGTTAGAATGGCCCAGTCAAAGTCCAGATCTGAATCCAATCCAGAATCTGTGGCAAGATCTGAAAACTGCTGTTCACAAACGCTGTCCATCTAATCTGACTGAGCTGGAGCTGTTTTGCAAAGAAGAATGGGCAAGGATTTCAGTCTGTAGATGTGCAAAGCTGGTAGAGACATACCCTAAAAGACTGGCAGCTGTAACTGCAGCAAAAGGTGGTTCTACAAAGTATTGACTCAGGGGGCTGAATAATTATGCACACCCCACTTTGCAGTTATTTATTTGTAAAAAATGTTTGGAATCATGTATGATTTTCGTTCCACTTCTCACGTGTACACCACTTTGTATTGGTCTTTCACCTGGAATTCCAATAAAATTGATTCATGTTTGTGGCTGTAATGTGACAAAATGTGGAAAAGTTCAAGGGGCCGAATACTTTTGCA
Organism: Oreochromis niloticus; assembly: GCF_001858045.2. Lineage (NCBI taxonomy): Eukaryota > Metazoa > Chordata > Actinopteri > Cichliformes > Cichlidae > Oreochromis > Oreochromis niloticus. The sequence goes on along the minus strand of NC_031966.2, from coordinate 33,058,889 downwards.
AGCCACTGTATATACGGACAATTTTAAACTGTGAATCATGGAAAGCTAAACTGGTACAGTCCAAGAGCCCAACTAATACCAACAACCAAAATTAGCTATTAGCTGCTGCATCGGTGTCTGCATTTATAATGACTGATATGTGAAAAATTAAAATGCAAAGAAGCCTTTGAAGAAACCCATGCAAGCATGTTGTGAGGGTTGATGTTGCACATTTTGTCCAACAGGGGGCACTCTGTAGCTTCACTGTGGGCAGCGTGTTTGGACATGCTTCTTTATCATAACACTGGAATACATGCATAACAGCAGAGAAGCCAAAGCCACAGTACCTCGGCTGCTGCACTAGATGGTAGTACAAATCCTAAGATGATAGAACATTCTTGTGCATGTGCTAGACTGTAAAACTAAATCTCCAGTCTGGGTAATATTATCAGTCTGATTCTCACTTTTTTTCTCACTTTGTCATAAAAGAAAGCAAATTACAAAACTTTCTTTTGCATATAAACACAACCACTTTTAACCAAAACACACAATGAAGTTGTGCTTCATTCATTTTCTGTCATATATACACTTTAACAGTGTTGATGTTCATTTTAAACAGTGTTTCAAATGGTGAGGTCAGTGCATGTACAGTGGAAGTAATCCTGAAGGTCAGGCTTCAGACTGCGACCAAACCTTCTGTTTGACAGGAGCAGCCAATCAGAGGAGGCTCCATGAACTGAGGGGGGGTCTATCAAGACCCAGTATGAGACAAATAAGAATTATATCGAATTGTCATACAAAGCTGCTGTAGCAGTCCGAGAATAAAAATAATACACACACAATGAAAAATGGAGCTAGCAATAAGCATAGCAGGTTCTCTTTAAGTGAACACCACATACATACGTATGGCTCTGAAGTACTATGTTCATTTGAACCTGTGCCTCGTAGCTACACCTGCGTCTCCCCTTCAGCCCCGCTGACAGTCTAAGAATCGGAGCTGTATAATGCGAGTTTGTACACACAGACCTCTGTTTGCTTCTCTGAGCTGCTGTGACTTTGTTAAAAGATCATTTCTTGCAGACATAATTTTCTTATCTGATCTAAAGTCAGCTGGGCGGTGTTCAGTTCGTGTTTAAGGTGCGTTCAAGTGTTCCTTGGAAAAATGCGAATTGATCAACAGCAACGATACTACACCGTCCTATGATTTGTTCCTTAGCCTAGCAACCAGTCTACTGGGACCCACGTCAAAGACCATTTAGTGGTTTGTTCAGCCTTAATAAGTTACAACCTGTTCTTAATAGAAACGTGAAGGGGAAGCTGTTTAATGTAACTTGATCCTAATCCTCTAATTATTGTCTAATTGTCTGTTTTGAAAGCTTTTCCAGGTTTTTTTTTTTTAAAGTATACTAATAGGATTCATGGGTTACATGCTTGAGTTGGTTTTAACGTTATTAACCACAGGCACGCTGGACTGTGTGTACTCTTGTTTTGTTCAGTAAACACCTATCCTGGAAATAGCACAAGGATCGCTGCTGAATTACGACATATCCAGTAGAGTGCATGTTTCTGCTTTTGTGTAAGTGCAATTAGAGCATTTTCCACATTGAAAACACCCAGAGGAAATCTTCCACAAAGGAATCCAAACCCGCTAATTAAATACCTCAGTGAACCAGTTAACGCCTCTTTATTTCCTGAACCCAACCTAGGATAGCATTAGCAGGAAGATATCACGGTAGTGTAGGTCGCTATTAAACTATATATATATATATATATATATATATATATTATATATATATATATATATATATATATATATATTATATATATATATATATATATATATATATATTTATATATATATATATATATATATTTATATATATATATATATATATTTATATATTAAAAAAATAGGATTGGAGTGTAAACCTAAACACTAACGATTTGTTGGTGAGGCGGGATTGAGGAGTTTCCGTGGCGTCTCCTGAACGCAGCATCACGGAGCTGAGGACGCCAGAGCACGACTGAGACAAATAATCCAATCATTAGTCCAGTGACGGCGCTGATGTCTTGGTTTCAGTATCTGAGGGATGACTTCACCCTGAGGCCGTTTGAGATTCAGCAGACACAGTGAGTATCCCCGCAACGGCTACAAGCTTTCCCGGCCAACTGTGCGTCATCTCTGGGACTCTTCAGCTTTGTTTTGCCCGGAGATGGAGATGTCTGATTGGTAGTAATCGATACATGTGCTTGTTACAGTGTGCCGGATACGCTGCTGTGCTTGTTTGTGTGTGAACTGAATTAGTTGAGGGGATAAAACGGTTTTTTTTTCTTTAGTTTTTCCTCTTTGGGCTCTGATTTGCAGACAGCACTGTAGGTGGGCTGTGATTATTCTTTGGAGTTTCTGAAGTCCTTTTAGTTTGTTTTTATGCACTTTTCGTTTTTTGCTGGTGTTTCCACTACATTCTGTTTTGGATTAGTGTGTAACGTTGGCTAAACTGGAAGTAGGTTGGTGGTAATCCCCCTCAAAAATCAACTTTGGTCAGGCACTTTTTCACCACTTTTTCCATCACATGATTTAACACCAGCAAAGCTGTTCTGGTTATTTCAAAGATTGCCACTTGTTGTTATCTATTGTGAAACATTCAGGGACCATTAAGATGCATTTGAGGTTTTAATCTATTCTCCAAGTAGGTTTTCAGTAAAGTTTTAATTGGCTAACCTGTCAAAGGACCCTGGTTATAAGCAGCAGCTGATCTTTTCTCCTTCAGCAGCTCAGTGCCTGTGATTCATCCATGCACCGCCTCTCATGCAAGGTTTCCATATAATTCATTTACTGTAGCCTTTAAAGGCATATTAGGCCTATTGTCCTGATCAGTCACTCTCTACAACCCTGTAGACTTAGTGAGATCACACACACACACACACACACACACACACACACACACAGTGCATGCGTGTGAGCTCAGTGTTTGGTGGAGGCAGGTCAAGGACGGTCCAGATTAAACAGTTATCTTTCGCTGCGTTTCACCACCGTAATCCTGAACACAGACACTGACTGATTCAGAACAGAGTCATGCTGTCTGTCAGTGTGACTGAATAAATGACACTATTGATCTGAGATCAGCTGATCTGATCCACAGGACGACGTGCAGCAGAACGATGTTGACTTCTGACTGCGTTGTTTCTTTGTTCTGGAAGTGACGACAAAGCAGATTCCCATTACACGTAAAAGTGCTCTGAGATCTCGATGAATAATGACGTGGTATCAGTCAGTACTTGGCAGTAAATCCAGTTAGCATTATCACACTGAATGAAGATGCATGAGTTTGTCTGCTGGTTGTCAGATTGAGAAGCTTGGGGAAATAGGCTTCTGTGAGAGTGTGTGTGGCCTGTCAACTGTCAAAGTTTTCATTATTAAAGGTCTGATTAGGTCGTCCATCGCTAGGTCACTTTAAAAAAACAGGGTTTACCTTCATGTCCTGTTTGTCTTTGCGAGGAAGTGCTCTCATGACAATTCAGTCATTCATAATTTGACAGAACATGTTCCTGTGTGTCCGACTCAGAGTGGAACCGGATGCTCTTTAAAACCTAACTTCTTGCTTCCTGTGCAGCCTGAGTGAGCGTTATCTTTTCATATCGATTGTCCTTCGGAGGCACAAAATCTTTTTGGATGGTTTCATCCGCCAGCCTGCTCGTTACAGTCAGGAAAAACAAGCCCGTGTCAACTGAAGTCCTGGAAAACCTCTTTAGCATTGAGAGCCTATTCAGTCAAGCATTCACAGGACTTTGCTTGTACCCATAACGGTAATGTGAAAAAGGTTTGCTTAAAATTCTTGCAAACCTATTAAAAAATAAATTATATATATAATATGTATATATAACATGTAGATAAGTATTCACAGCCTTTACTGAAGCGGTTTTGGCAGGAATTAGCTCGCCTATTTTTGAGCAGTTTTTCCCATTCGTCTTTGCAGAACCTTTAAGCTCCATCAGGCTGGATGGAGAGCATCAGTGCACAGACATTTTCAGATCTCTGCAGGGATGTTCAATCAGTTCAATTATGGGCTCTGAGCTGAGACATTCAGAGTTGTCCCGAAGCCGGTCCTTTTGTTATCTTGGCTGTGGGTTTAGGGTTTGTGTCTTGTTGGAAGATGAGTCTTCACCCCAGTCTGAGATCCAGAGCACTCTAGAGCAGGATATCATCAGGGGTGTCTCTGTGCATTCCTGCATTTAACTTTGGACCCTGACTAGTCTCCCTGTCACAAAACATCCCTGCAGCATGATGCTGACACCACCATGCTTCACTGTAGGGGCAGTATTGGGCAGGTGATGAGCAGTGCCTGGTTTTTCTAAAGACATGATGCTTAGCATTCAGGCAAAACAGTTCAATATTTGTTTTATCAGACGGGAGAATTTTGTTTCTCGTGGTCTGGGAAACAAAATTCAGGTATCTGTTTGCAAACTCCAGGCAGGATCTCTGGCTGTCTCCTCAGCTTTTGCCGAAGAGTGACTTCCATCTGGCCACTCTGCCATACAGGCCTGATTGGTGGAGCACTGCAAAACTGGCGTAAATTCTCGACCGTCTCACACTTCTGTTTAATCAGTTCTCACTTTGACGTTTATTCAGCTGTGTGAAAACCCCGGAGGAACCCTCCTGAGGGATTAATAATGTTTTACTTAATCTAATCTAATCTAATCTAATAACTTTAATCTCAGCCAAATCAATTTACTCACGAACAAATAAAACACCGAAAAAGGCCAAACAATAACATTTTTAAGTTATCTGAGTGACTTATATATCATGTTTAACCTGAGTAGCCAAATGATGAAAACGATGTGCCGGGAGTTCGCTGTTCTTGCCAGCTCAGATATTTGAAGTTAACACAGCTACATTCTCGCCTGAAAATATGTTAAAAGTTTATTTTGCGACTCATAGAGAGTAATAAGAGTAATATTAAAACTAAGTAGCTTTCTATCGCACATGGGACCCTTTTTTGGCCCATCTGGACACTCCCTCTGCTCAGAGGTTAAAATCGGGCTTACGGGATTTAACCTGGCAACAAAGGGACGATTGTTAACTTTTTTTTTTTTTTCCCCATTGTTTGTTACTATTGCTGTTGGGTTTTTCTTTCTACCTCCCACGTCCTGCTATACGTGTAGATGCATCTTTGTCCTGTGTATGTATATGCTGGTGACTGCTGTTCTCCTGCTTTGCAATTAAAAGTTCAATATAAAAAAAAAAAAAAAAAAACTAAGTAGCTGCCGCCATTGTTGTTAACTGGAATTGGCTGGGCTGCGCTATGCTATTTGTTCAGGTGGAAAATCAGGAGAAATTCGGGAGAATGGTGGCACCGGGAGATTTTCGGGAGGGGCACTGAAATTCGGGATTCTCCCGAAAAAATCGGGAGGGTTGGCATGTATGCTGGAAGCTTCAGTGATAAACTTTTCTGTACCCTGCGGATTGATCAGTTTTGAAGCCAACCTCAAGTGGTCATTAGAGGAACTACAGTTGTTGAAACTTTCAGGTTGTTTTCGCACTGAATGCCGCTGCACACTGGGCTGGTGTCGTGTGGTGGGAATAGAAATCATGGAAATTTAAATGTCATCAGTCAAAACTTTCTATTAATGGACAGCTACGCTATAAATAGCTCCATCATTTGGATTTTACCGGGCATCTTTAACTTGTTGGGCGAATGTGTGAACCGCTACAGTATTGAGCGACTACATGAGCAGCTATCCCATAAAGCTTATTGAGATGTTGGAAGAATTTCTAAGTTCAATGTAATTTCCCGCTTGCTGGGATTCATTAGGTTTTTAGCTGATGAGCACAGTAGTTGCTAAATACTGATATCTTTGGCAGTATTTAGCAGTCTGCGTTCGGTTAAAGTGTTGGTCACATACAGGCAGTAATAAGCAAACTTTGGTTTGGTCCTTGAAGAAAGTAAAACGTGTAGTGTTAATGATGGATTTGCCAGGTTTTGCTGGGAAACCAACAAGCGCTTCACTTTGCCATGACAACTGTACCCAAACAAAACCTTCTTTAACAGTTTTAGGGGGAAAAACAGTGTGTTGTACCCCAAGAATATACCCTCACTGCTTCAGTTAAACAAAGGTGCCTTTGCTTCTCCTTGAGGTCAGTTTATGGAGCAATGAGACGACACTCTTAAAATCTTCACTCTCAGGTCATTAGGTCATCGGCATTCAGTTAAACACTTTGTATTAGTGGCAAAGGGGCCTCCTGTTGCTTTAGTGCTCAAAGACACACACGCATGCAATAGATGCAAATAGAGTTGAAGAATAGTGTTTTGTTTTTATCGCCCCGTAAAGCTCAGCTGGGGCCTGAGATGGAGAGAAAGAAGACGGGGATCTCTGCTTGTTGGCGAAGTGTATTCTGTGTAAGATTTCTCTCACACACACCACCACCCAGCACGGCAGGCTAAGGGCAGGAGTATGATTACAGGCCTATTTACATTACAGCATAGAGCAACAGAGAAGGGGGGGAGAGAGACTGGCAAGAAAAGGGAAAAAAGAGGGAGAGGAAGAAGATGGTTTCCAGATGTGAGGTGGAATTCAGAGCAGTGTGATTCCCCTCCTCTTCCTCTATACAGGGAGAGATATGTAGATCAGCTTGTGTGTGTTGTGTTGGAGAGAATAGGCGACGCGCAGAAACCACAAACCAGAGGGGAAGGAGAATGCATTGTGCTGTGGGTGAGTGAGGAAGCAGAACCGGAGCCAGCCGAGGGAAAAGGAGCGGTGGCGATGAGGAAGGGGATGGAAAGAATAGAGAAGAGAAGCAAGGCCTCCAGGTTGACCACAAGTCCAGAGATCTAACTTGGGGCATTTCAGCCGAGTGGAGGCTTTTCTGGCATCACGGTAGGCAGGAGGGACAAGCACTGCACGAAAAACCATCAGTCGTTTCAGTGAAGACATCACACCTGTGCCGAGGGTGGCTCCAGCTTAATGAATGCAGGTGTCCATCACTGATTATATTAAGTTCCATTAAATCTTAAGAAAGATTACATTTTTATTTTTAGACTTTGGTTTGAAAACACACTGAACTTATAATTTGCTAACTTCTACGAATGTATTTCATCCCCGATGGTTCCAGATGACACATTTTCATATCTCGTAGTTTTTCTTTGCGAGTCGTCGGTTCTCTCCGTCACGGTTTCACTGCGTCTCTCTCAGTGGGTCCGGACTCGGGGTCGTTTCAGGAAATACCAGCATCCACTTTTCCCCCCTCTTCCAAGGGAAACTGACCAACATTCCTTGTGCCTCTATAAACAGAAAGTTGTCTGATTCACACATGCTTGTTCACATACGAACATGCGCAGCATACACTCGGCATGCCATGATGAGCTGTTTATATGCACGGAGAAATTCGTGTACACAGAGACTCTGGAAACCTACTCAAATGAATGTTATAAATCTCCTTTGGCTGGAGTCTATTTTTCCTCAGAGATTTAGAGAGTTGAGTTCATTTTAAAAGGAAAGCTGCCTCAGTCGGCCGTGTTACTGATACCTGAAAAGAGACGGACCCCACATGTAGAGTTAAAGCTGCTCTCATTAATATTTTGGTTTTATGGCCTGTTGATCACTTTAATCGTCTTTATTCCAGTTTTGTTTATGTTAATGTAACTTATAGACCTACTGTATGCTAATAGTTTACCACCAGACTTTAAATAAAAAGTTATTAGCTTCAAACATCACAAAGCCTGAACACATTATCACTTTTAGGACCTGGTGGAAAAACGACACAGAGCTAAAGGAAGAGTGAAAATTGGACTTGGATACATCAAATAGTCAGAGACACATTTCTAAACAAGAAGCACTCTTGTTTAGTGCAAACCTCCAGCAACGCGCCTCAGTCAGGGCACTATTTACTTTGAAGGGAATAGTATGTATGTTGTATATATTAAGTTTGTTTTCTGTATTCTTCTTAAAGGTACTTTAAGAAGTTTGTAGTGCAGTAAAAATTAGGTAAGGGTAACATTACCGATGTCTACTCTGGTTACACATAACGGGTGTTGATTTGTAAATAACTGGACATGAGTAACTTGAGCTTAGAAATATTATATAGTATTATTATAACTAACGATGCAGCTCATTCTCTTGATGGTACTTTCTTTAAAGATGTAACACATTGCGGAGTTAACTTGAAAGAAAGACAGATTTGAAATGTAAATGACACGATGGCATCATATTAGGATGCTAACTATAATGTGATAATTAGATAATATATAAATAGTTATGCTGTCACTAAACACAATGGCAGTAAGTAACATAGTGATAACAGTGCTGTTTACATCTGACTTTGAAGAAAGGTCGGCGCTCAAATGTGACATATTTCAAATCTTTATGCATTACTTTCTATATGTTGACACACAACACTTGTAAGAATCACAGTTTCTAAGTTTTAAGGCTTCTTATCAGCTTTCACCCAATAAATCATTAGGTTGAACTTGAAGAGAAAGCTACATTTGAATGGCTCGTTAACACCACCCAACTCTACACCCCGACAAAGTTTTATCAGAATTCATTCAAAACTTTTCCATCTGTTGTGTTTACAGACAGAATGACACGCACACAAACACAAACACTACCGAACTTTAGCAGAGGTCATAAATGCTGATGTTGCGCTGTGACCGCTATAAAACTTCATGGGCCACATACAGCCCACTTTGGTCTTAAGTGGGTCGAGTGAAGACATTTAACTCAACATTGAATTCCTGAGATGCAAACAACAATTTCAACAGTAAATCTCGGTTTTTCTGCATGATAAATGTGTAAAATTACAGAAAAAGTTCGGACAGCTCATTGTTCAGACTGTCCTGTATTTGTAAAAGATAAAGTTTTTGGTAATTCACAAAATTTTTATTTTTTAATTGCTTTCTAACCACGGACCGACTGTTTTTGTTTGTTTTTATTTGTTCAAAAAGTTTTTGTAAAGGTCTTTATTGGCAGGAAAAGCTGTAAAAGTTCTAAAAATACAGACAAAGATTCACTCGTTTACATTTTCCAAAGCCTTCCAGTGGACCTGATTAAAGTCTTTGTTGGGCCGATTTTGGCACCTGTACCTTATGTTTGACATCCTTGGATTACATGATGCATAAAAGCTAAAAGTAATGCACTGGTTCCAACTAGCGCACTGTAAAGGTTCAAATCTCAAATTGTAAAATGTTAACTTGGATAATTTGTGGTTTTATGGTTGTTGAGACTCAGTATGAACATAATTTGGTTGGTTCGGCACCCAAGCCTAACGATGGCATCTCTAACCTTTGAACTTTCGGTGGTGCAAGACTTGAGGTATAGTCACGAAAACTGGTGAAAAACACCAGGAGAGTATTACCAATAAGCGTGCTATTTTCTAAACCTTTGCTGTTTAGTTTGAGGGGTATGAGTATGAATGGCCTGAAAAAGAGAAGATGAATAAGAAAACACAGAAACATTGGGGCCCTACACGGCTTGATAGCCTCCTAATTACTACAGTGCTGTCTGTGCAGCGTTTTGGTGTGTTGCCTAATCAAAATTGTACATTACTTCCTTTCCTGCTGCCTGGCAGCCGAGCACCAACTTAACTTGTCTAATTGGTTTGACCCAGTTTTTTGTGACAGGAAGCAGACTTTAGATTTCTTTGAGTTTGGAGCTTTTTCTTTCTATTTCACTACTGAATCATCCAACAGCACTTTAAAGTTCATCGAAAGACTTAAAATATGAAAAAATGCAGGTGATAGAATTATTGTTCTACGAATTATGTTTTGTACAACAAATGTGTCAGGGAGAGACACGATTCAAAGAAAACTAGACTAGAGATGAAGAGATGCACAGACTATACCAGGATGGGAAATCCCAAGAGCCTGCTTCAGGCATTAATCTCAACTGAAGCTAATTCAGCAGTGAATTTATTGGTGGAAACGCCGATTAACCCGTAGATTAAATCAGTGGAAATCCTCCGTCTACACAACTTCAGCCTGATGAGGTCCTTCGTGATGGTTCATTGGCATTGTCATGTGGCAGGACTTTATGCTAGGGGTGTGTACACATGAGTGAAGACATTTCCCAATAATCCCAGCATGCTCAAACTGATCTGTGTGACTGTGTGTTTGTGTTGAAATGGAGCTGTTGTGCTCTGGAAGTGATACAGAATTGCCTCTGTCTTTGTTTGACACACACACACACACACACACCTACACACACCTACACACACACACACACACCTACACACACACCTACACACACACACACACCTACACACCTACACACACACACACCTACACACACACCTACACACACCTACACACACACACACACCTAGACACACACACACTCAGTGACTTTTAAAGCTTCGACATGTCTAAAGTGAAAACTGAATCACACAGACAGTATTCAGTCTGGGCATGTTGGGATTGAGAAATCCGTTCCACTAACAGCATTACTATGTCAACACCATGATGATTCATGTGATTTGTGTGTTTGTGTCACTATAAGATCACTAAGATAAAACTGTCTGTACTGTGACAAAAGCAAGACTTTATACTTTCACTCTTATCACTCCGACAACATTTTTAACTGTTTAAACATGTAAACACATGCCCTGTTACAGATAACGGCATACAGCTCCTAGTTGTTTTGATATATAGTGATCTTCTAATAATCATTTTTAAAAATTGGCCACTTAGCTAAAATTGACTCATTGTTGTAGCAGGAGATCTCAGGATCAGCCCCTAGTCACTTCACAGCCACTCACACACAGTGTGAGCGCTCTGAGCTGTAGTGCCTGTTGGTGGTTAAGCTTCCTACTTATAGCGATTAGCAGCGACAGGCTGTTGCGCGACCGCTAGGCCTCCTACTGAGACGCAGAGAACATTGGGCTCTGTCCTTTTGTATTTGAAGGACACCGAAATGTTCCTCTCATTTTTAAACCCTGACATATGGTCAAATTTATTGTATAGGAGAGTTTATGGTTTAATTCCAGGTGATGCCAGACTGCTAGCATAACTTAGCATAAAAACTAGAAACAAATAGCTTAGCTTTCGTTGTAAACATACCAGCACTAAAGTAGCCCAGTATATGAAGTCAGGACATCATCATTGTGTGTAAATGACCACAGATGATGTGTTAAACATGGGTGTGCCTACTGTGATGGTACAGTTCTGTTTTGAAGGCTTTTTTAGGATTAGCAATGTCTCTGTGTTTATGGTAAGCAGCATTTTCATTCACTAAAGCAAGAAAACTAAAGCAAGCATTGGTCGGTCTTTTAGTGCAATTAACTGTACTCCAACTCTTGTTATTTGTCTGATAATTGTATTTAAATTGCTCTAAAGGTAGCAAACTTGGTTGAAATTGGCATAGGTGAAGCCCCGTAAATAGCTAGCAGCTATAGCTACTGCTGAAGAAGCCAAACCCTACTAATTCAAAACACTGAGCCTTGATATATTAGATGGTATTAAACATGGATGCAATTTCTGTGACCGATTTTAGTCGGGAAGTCCGGTTTTAAAGATGACCATTTTTTTTTACTATTGCTAACAGCTAACAATTTGTCCATCACAACTAGGGCTGCCACAAACGATTATTTTGATAGTCGACTAGTCACCGATTATTTTTGCGATTAGTCGACTAATCAGATCATGCATCCATTGGACGTAAAATGTACACCTGAAAATATGTTAAACGTTTATTTTGTGACCCAGAAAGAATAATAATTGTAATATTAAAACTAACTAGCTGCCGCCATTGTTGACAACTGCGCTGGGCCGCGCTATGAATTCTGGAACAGTTTCTTCTTCTTCGGGGTTTAACGGCAGCTGGCATCCTTGTACATGCAGTGCTGCCATCTTCTGTTTCAGTCCGTTATTACACTCTTAAATACTACTACTTATTCCTGCGTCTTTTGGGATCTTACAAAGCTTCAAACGACGCGTCGACTATTAAATTAGTCGTCGACGATTTTAATAGTCGACGTAATCGTGACTAGTCGACTAATCGTGGCAGCCCTAATCACAACTAAACAGTAAATGGAAATGTAGTGCTTTTCTACTCTAGTATACTCAAGACGCTTTATGCCTCATTTATACCCATTCATAGAAGCACTTTTTTCTGTGTCTTTATCTAACATTCGCACACACACCAACTTTAGTATCTTGCCCAAGAAACTTTGACATGGATCAGGGATCAAGCAGCCAGGGATCAAACCACCAACCTTCCGATTCGTAGATGTTCAACTTCTTGAGCTAGGGAAGTCCACCTTTCTGAAATGCAAAATGACAAAAAAGATGTATAAAATCAACTTAATATTTTAATTAGTAAAATTGAATGGCTGAGGCTGTAAGCTCACCAGGAAAGAGTTTACTGAAATCAAGTTTGAGGGCCAGAGTGTTTTTGCAACCATTGTATCATCTCTTGGTGGCTATTAAAAATAATGCAGGTTAAGGCACTTACTTGTTTTAAATATATTTTTTATTATTTGTGGATATAATTACCAAAAAGAACCAAAACTGTTATAAAAAGGGAGTAAATCGGCCATTTACGAAACCACAGTTTCCATCACTTCCTCTTCAGATTGATTTCTATTTTTCTTTTTCCAGTCCTGGAGCTTGCTGCTTGGAATTTACATGGTGACTAATGAGGTTCAGCGGTGAAGACTGGTAGATTTTCTTACTTTTTAAAGAGAACTAGCTGGCTCCAGCTTCATATTGGACAGACAGGAGAGTGGCATGTCTGTGCCCAGTTTAAACATTTCTTTAGGTTTGGTCTTAACTGGCTGTATCAATATAACAATTGACAGAGATTTGTAGTCATTTGTCTTTAGGGTTAACTATGAAGGCTGTATTGGATATATTTTACTGGAAGTAACAAGACACTTTTTACTTTTTTGCTCACTGTATTTATGGGGAAACATCTGAGGTAATATTAGTAACAGTAAACATTAACAATAAACCACTTGGCACTCACTGGTTAATTACAGCTAAACAGTAGAAAGAGACGGTGAAGGATAAGGTCGTGGGGGGAGTATCTTGTTCACACATGCCTCCTCCCTCCCTCTCTCCTCCCTCTTTATCTTTCCTCCCTCTTTGCTTCGGCAGCATTACCAGTCGTGGTGACTGGGAGAAGAGGAGCAAAGCGTGCAGCAGCCAGTCAGTCATTTATAGTTCATTGTTTTCATCACTGCATTGTACCACTCAAAGAATTTGTTCTTCTTTTGTGGGACGTGGTCGTTGAGGGGAAGAGACGTTTTCCTCTCTCTCTGGTGAATTGTTCATTTTTAAAGGGCGATTCAGTTTTTCTAACTCTATTTTTGTGCTGCTTGCACGATATTATGATCGTCCCACTTTGGCTGCAGTTGAATGCGAGTCTTGGAGTGGTTTAGACTGGCTAGCTTTGGTGCTTTTCCTGCCAGATTTATGAAAGGAGAGAGGTCAGTATGAAATTTGACTTCAGTGGAACTCAAAAGTGGGAGGAACCTCAGAGGATGGTTTGACTTGGAGGAAGGCGATCTTCTCTTGTGGAGTGGCATCTTTTCTACTGCGAAGAGCGAGAAGTCTTCAGTATACAGGAGGCAAAGGAAGACAAAAACTTCAAGTTTTTGGGTTTGAAAGCTTTAAGTTCATAGACCAGAAGAAACGGGACATCATCAGGAAAACGCACAAATCACGTTTTGGCTTCATCTCATCATTACACCATGGCCGGGATGTACGGATGCTTTAAGGGTCGCAAGTAAGTTTCAGTTGTAAAATATTACCTGAAGATTGCAACACCTTGTTCTTGCATCACACGAGGAAAAACAGGAAAAAAAAAAACCCTGGATTGCTCACAGATATTGCTTCATCAAACTGCTCACTCAGGTCATCAACACAGTCTCTGCAAACCTGTGTCACACGATATGGGTGGTGTCGGCCCTTTTCACAGGATTTGTCATTTTCAGTGTAAAACTCCATCATAATGCAGACCGCTGACTCCTGCTGGTACCACAAAATGTGTTGTCTTTGTTGCACTCTACTCATTTTCTGCTTTCCACAGTATGACTACAAGTGCATGCAGTAAGAAAAATAAAAACCCTTACAGTGCACTGACCTGCATTTGCATCCTGCACACCGTCTTTTAATGCAGTGGTCAAATCACTACAGTTAGTTTTTTGTCACTACAGTTAGTGACTCACTTGGGAACAAACGGTCAACTGCGTAACTCGCAAGACGGGTTTTGACTGGAAGTCAGTGATTAGTCCGTAAATCCCTGAGTCAAACTTGCTTTTGTCATGTGTGCTGTACACTAAAATCAGGTGGATGAGCATGATTTCCTGTATGTTTTCCTGGAACAAGATCAGTTCATGTTGTTGCTCATTAAGGTTTGATGCTGCATAGCTGTGGCTGTGTTAAGAGTTTTTTCCTCATTTAAATTTGGATGCATGTTTCTGTTCTTGCTGATTGAAGTCCTCTGTGATTTTAATGCTTTGAATTGGCTAAATATAGGACGCTGGGCTTGGCAGTGTGATTGGACCACAGAGGCTTAGCATAATGAGTGCCTTTAGCTTTTTGACTACAGTAAAGTGTCTTTTTTTGTAACAGAGCTGTGTAGATGTGGTGCTGGTTACACTGATACCCCCTTCAACTTTCTTTGTCTCTGTCCTCCCAGCCTCATGACAGTTGAACAGTGAAAGCTTTTACAGCCATCTGAGCTTGAACAAATATTTTGTTTGTGTGTGTGTGTGCGTGGCGTGTGCGTGTGTGTGTGACACACACACATAAAATGAACTAGAACAAGTGGAGATGAGCTGAATGCCACATACATACAACACTGTGCAAAAGTCTTGAGTCTCTCCTCTTTTCTTATTTTGCCAGGAAAATGGGAAATAAATGCACCCAGCTTGATGAAAGATGTGTAAAAATCAGAAGTGACGAAAGCATCCTGTAATTAAGCACAAGTACAGATACTAGTGTTAAAAAAGTTAAAGTACAAATTCAACTTCTTTATTCACATAAAAGTAAAAAGTACAGGATCTGAAATTTACTCAAAGTAAGAAAGTAAAGGCAGCTCCTCAAAGAACGCTTCTACCTCTTATTTTTATGTAAAGCAAACTGAACCTTATATTAAAGTATTAATAAAATAATATAAGTAGATGGGATACAAACTTTATTTCAGTCTAAATTTTCACTCAGGTAAGTAGAACTTGAGCAGGGAAAAAGAAGGGAAATAGAACAAAATAGCTCTATTTTCTGTTGTCTCCATTGTAGAGGGTGACTTTGCCTCTCAACTTGAAAATGTGTAGGGAAGAGGTTACAGTAGATTCAGCAGGTGGAGGAACATTAAAATCAGTTGTAATGGCTCAGTATAGGGAGCCATTAGATTTGTCATGCACAGGCTGTGGTCAGCTGACCTGCTGCTGCTGCTACTTTCCATCCGATTTTCACCCTCTACACCAGAGGTGTCGAACTCCAGGCCTCGAGGGCCGGTGTCCTGCAGGTTTTAGATATCGCCCTGAGTCAACACACCTGAATCAAATGATTGGTTCATCACCAGGCCTCTGGAGAACTTCAAGACATGTTGAGGAGGTCATTTAGCCATTTAAATCAGCTGTGCTGGATCAAGGACACCGGCCCTCGAGGCCTTGAGTTCCCCACCCCTGTTCTAGATGGTATAAGGTTCGTATGAAGGTGGATTTCAGTAAATTAATCTAAGCATCATCATTTTAACTTCAAATTCATCTCTGCAACCCTTATATGTAACCTAACTCTGACCATCAGCACCACAGCCACTGTGCATCACTCACATACTTTAAATCCATCACAGTACAGCAAAGTAACCTGTTTACCTCAGTTTGTTTTTTAGCAGGTAAAAACTGGTCAGAAAAATGACTACTCAAGTGTAGTAGAGTAACAAAGTAGAAATACTTTGTTACTTCCCACCTTGGGTAAACATACATGGAACAACAGTATAAAAGGCAAAAACAGTGTTTGTACAATTTTAACAAACTTGTCAATATTTAGTGTGGGTACCATTTACTCTTCAACAACCTGAACTCTCTTAGGCAAACTTTCTTGTCATTTCTTTAAGTAGTCTTTGGGAATAGTTCTCCCGGCTTCTTGAAGGACATTCAAAGCTCTTTTTTGGGTGTTTTTGTTCTGTTCTTTGCTAACATGATGCCACACTGCTTCAATAATGTTGAGGTCTGGGCTCCGGGGAGAAGCTTTTTGCTATCACACATGCTTTTACTCCCTTGGCCGTGTGTTTGGAGTTCTTGTCATGTTGAAAACAAACTGTTGCCAATCAGACACTTTCTAGATTGTATTACAGGATGGTTAAATATTTTCTGTGTTTATAATTCCATCAATATCTCCACCACTGGCTGAACCACCAAACCATGACAGAGGCTCTATTGTGTTGTACAGATGACTGTAGACACTCACTTTGTCTCTCTTCTGACCTCCTTCATGCATATTGATAACAATTTCAAATTTGTAGCTGTTGTTAAAGATCACTTACAACTTAGAAATGGGGAAAAATGAGAAAAGACGTTTGTACTGTAATGTATTCAAGTGCATTCTGCCAGAATGCACTTAATTAAGGCTGAGCCTGCGTTTAAATTGAAGTCATGAGATTATTATTTCAACAGGGCAAACTGAAGCATTTGGTATTTAAGTGGCTACAAGAGCATTATAGTTAGAGTACTATTGGATGCCCTGTACATTTTAAATGTTTCTGACTTCTATGGGCT
Organism: Oreochromis niloticus; assembly: GCF_001858045.2. Lineage (NCBI taxonomy): Eukaryota > Metazoa > Chordata > Actinopteri > Cichliformes > Cichlidae > Oreochromis > Oreochromis niloticus. Next base: position 33,042,196 of record NC_031966.2, on the reverse strand, counting down.
TTCCAACTAAAACCATTCACAAATGTGTAAGTTGTTATTTTTATGTTTTTCTAATGCACAATAAGCTGCCAATGTTGATGTGCCTAGCTAACTTACTTTGTAGGCTTACAATCACTGGATTATTTAAAGATTCACTTAGAATATAATTAAATAGTATTTTGGGGGGCTGACGCATACATACTACTTTTCCACTGTGTAAAAACTTTAACAGTATCAGGTATGTCATTCTCTTAAGTGGATTTAAATTTATACTCAAATTAGCATATTTACTTTACACAAGATGGCTTTCTGAGTTCTGAAAATTTGTTTCCATTTTGCATCATTATGTTACAAATAGAACAAACTGTTTGAAAATAAAAACAGTAAAGCATTTATGAAATCCTAAAGTTAGTAGAGTAACTCCCAACGCTACTGCTAGCATAATCGATGGTAAAACCTTTTGCGGCTAGGTGCTAGCTTAATTTTAAGCTTTCTTTTGTCTACCTGTCTCTCAAACCAGAAACCTTTTTGTGGTAAATATATCTCTGCGGTTGGTAAGTGAGGCAGAGCTAATGTTTAAATCTCCCTAACACAGATAGTTTTTTGTTTAAATCTGATGTCATTGTTCAGTTTGGCTCAGCAGTAGAGTAGAACTGCACAATAAAAGTATCAAAGCTGAGGATAAGTTATATTCTCATTTTCCCACCAGTCCCCATTGGCATTTTCTGGTCCAAGACTGATTATGCATCTACAGTAGGTTGAGTTTGTATAGAAGAAATGGTGATGCAGCTGGAAATGAATATAGACTGTGTAGAGTGACTGAAAGTGTTTGGTCAGTTGCTGTCTTGAGTCCATGTAAGGCTTGTTGCTAAGAGCACTGACAGACGAGGAAAGGAGATGGAGGAGAGAATGTGGCAAAGAAAACGAGAGCTGGATGTTGAGAGGAACCTCCAAACACAAAGGAGTGGTTTCTCAATTTGAACCAAACCTCAGGGTGAAAAACATTTTGCAGTTTGTTGTTTAAAAGGTTATTTTAAGTCTGAACCACTCAAACTCCAAGTTACATAAAATCAATGTCCCTACAATTTATGCACCAGCTTTTAATCTCGTATACTTTGGTAACTTTCAGAGTTATGAAGTGACCTGGACGTGATCGCAGATCCAGTTTATTTATTTTTACAAAGACTTGTGTTGTAGTTGTGGCAGTAGCAAAGCAGGGACGAGCATATGTTCTGTAGCAATAAATAACTGATCAGCATTCAGCTGCCTTTTAGAGACTGGTGAATGAACTTCAAACCAATGTCTTGGTCTGCAGCAGTAAAGTGACCATGCAGTCCTTTTCTACCCCTCAGCTGTAAAAGGCTGGTTGGATATTGTTGTCACCCCAACAGGCTAGTGGGCGGTGTGGACACCCAACTTTGTGAACATAATAACTCGAGAATGAGGTGATGTAGGGTTTTTCAAATTGATATCTACTAAAATTCTCAGAAGATTTCGAATTTCTGAAGTTCAAAATCTTGTGAGTGCGATAACTCATTAAGGAAGTCACTGACGATTTTCTCATTTATATCATACATGCATCAGCTATAAGGCTGAAGGGTGGCGCTGACAGACATCAGATTTTTAGTCCGCAGCCACAGTTAGCTACGGCAGATAATGGCAACCCAGCTGGAAATAGATCTCAAAAGCAGTATTAGGTTTACTGTTGTCAGCTACAGTCCAAGAACTCGAACTCTTTCACAGGCCGTGAGATACTTCGAAGATCTTAAGGACTGTTACAACAGCAATCTGACCAGCTTGCCCAAATCGGACATCTTGGATGCTAAGGACTGAAGCTAGCTTAGCACTGATTCAATGTCCATAATAAGCCTCAGTGAATTGTGCAGCAGTAAAGTGACCGTGCAGTTGTTTCAGATAGAAAAGGAAAAACCTAATAAATCCCAGTGAATACCTGAGTGTATTGTCTTTCTGTGGGGACATGTTGTGATCTGTTTGACACTTTAAACTCACCAAGACACAAATGTGCGTCTGCCAGAACATCGCAGTGGTTTCAGCAGCTAAGCCAGAGGTCGGCAACCCGCGGCTCCGGAGCCGCATGCGGCTCTTTAGTCCTTATTTTGCGGCTCCGGGTGGTTTGGGAAAATAGAAGAAGTATTTAGCTGAAGTGCATTTTATTTGTGTTTAGTTCTTTTTTTTTTTTTTTTAACTTGTAGTTCTAAATTGGAAGATTATTGTGATTTTGAAATATAAAAATAAAATGATATCTTATTATTTTTTTCATCGCTCGAAATAAGCGTCACACTCGCGGAAGCCGGTGTACCCGCCGAAACGCCGTGCATTTATCGAGACTTTCAACCCCAGGTAGGCCAATTATGGATCTTCGGATCCACATTATGTCGGCTGCTGTTCTCCACCGTGAACTATGTTAAAAACAAACACGCTCACGCCTCACAGATGACAGCTTACAGTCCTGCGTAAAGATGAAAGCCCCGATTTGCAGACGCTGTGCGCCGAGGTTTGGGACCATAAGTCTCATTGTAAACATATCACGGCAGACCCGACGATGTTTCCATGAACACGCTTTTCAGCATCTCTTTATTGACCACTTTTCACACACGGTTGCTGTACGCATACAGCCGGCTGTAGCTTTTCAGCTCACAGCCTGACATATACCAACAACACAACAGCAGAGAGAGCACAGACTTTAAGGCGGCGAGGCGTGATTGTGGGTGCCGCTCAGGTGCGTCCGACTCCCATGCAGCGGCGCTGCAGACCACGCCCCGCCACACACATTAACCAGGTAAAATAGATATTTAGGCAGAATTTTGCAAATATCTATTTTTTTTTTTTTTTTTTTTTAACGGCATAGTGCTTTTTTTCCAATTACTTTTTAAAAGTCAGGTCAAGGCTCCAACAGCCCAAAGGCGATATAAGGGTGGCGGCTCACAACAGTTTTTGTTTGCTACATGGATCATTTTAGTTCAGCTGGGTGTTTTTCCTTTTGTTATATTTCTTTAAGAGTTCAAAATGTGTTAATTACATAAATAAAATGTAATTTTCTCTGTAGCACTTCATGGATTACATAAGCAACACACCAGTTTCTCTGTGGATTCTTCTAAAAAGCAGTTAAAAACTTTTCTGTTCAAACAAGCCTTTTGTTGATCTACGTATTTTATATTCTTTACATTATTTACATTTGGTCTTTTACATTGTGTATAATGTCTATTGATTGTATTGTTTATTTGAATCTTTGTGTACAGCGCTTTGTGACTGCCTGTCTGTGAAAAGCGCTTAATAAATAAATTTTACTTACTTACTTTAGTTGTTCACACAAAGCACAAAAACCCAATATATACAGTGTTATCTTCATTTTAGATGTCAAAAAGTATTTGCGGCTCCCAGTGTTTTCTTTTGTGTGGAAACCGGGTCCAAGTGGCTCTTTGGGTGTTAAAGGTTGCAGACCCCTGAGCTAAGTGGAAATAGATGAATGACATGATGTGCACAAACAAATTTTTATGCATCAGTGATTTTTCCATGACTGTGACAGCACTTATATTTTCAGGCCAGTTACACATCGCAGTGGTTTATCTTCTGCTTGATCACTTTGTTTCAGATGAATGCAATGTTGGAATAAAAATCTAAGCTGTCTATTCTGACTTATCTGGGACTCTGAATTGCTTTGCAACAAGCAGTGTCTTGTTTTATTTCAGTCATTTCAAATGAAACCACATTTTGTAACTGCCACTTCATGCTTCATCTGCACTGTCTCCCAGTAAGTTATTTTTCAGGCTCTAAGTTTACAGAAACTGAAGGCTTGGGAATATCAGACATTATGTTGGTGCTCCTCTTTGATATGAGCACGCAGAGATGTGCAGCATCATATTGAGTGTTAAAGGTCATTGTAGTTCGACGGCTTGATGGGATTAAATCGTGACTACTTGAATGCTAAATGCATTGCTGGGAATTTCAAGGTTTGTGTTTCGGGGCAGATAAAGTTAGACAGCCTGTTTTTATTATCTTTAATAGGGTTTCCCACTGACAACCAACCAACAGCAATTTTCTTTTTGTCTATTTTGTGCTGGAGACCAGTCAAGATACTATTTAAAGCTGTTATTTTCTTAGTAGCTGATGGGCATGGCGGTATCGGCGTGTTAGCGCTGGCTAGCTAATGTGGCATGGATTTCCAGCAGTAAACAGCACGGTACCCTGAGACCATATGCATAGAGGTGTTGCAGTATACTGGTTTTGAACCTGATGTATAGTAAATGGTACACCACTATGGTTAAAGGCATGGTTATTGTGGCTCTCTTCCCATTCACTGACATGTTACTGAAAACAATCTGTATGCTTAATGGCTAATGGATACATATACAGTAGCTGCATCTACTTCTAGAATCACTTTTCACAACAGCTCTGCCAAGTTAGAATGACTTGCAGGTGCAGTTGGGCTGGAGACGGATAAACTCTTGAGGAATTTATTTTAATCAAGTTTGTTGCATTTTGTTACTTTTCACAGCGTGTCGAGCATTTGCGCTAATGCTAGCTTCTTCATAAAAGGTGTAGGTACGTTGTTCAGTTTTGAGCTTGACTTGCACACTGTGGGTACTGAATACCTCTGTGACATTTTTTCTCAATGGTTTTGCTAAACTTGTTTTAACATCTGTCGCCCAACACCTTTAAACCAGAAATTCAAATAATGCTGCCTTTCACGGCTCTGAAACATTCTCAAATTGTTTTGCATTGCAAGGGTAGGTCGCAGTCACATTCTTTGGAGTTCAGGAGTAAAAATTCATGACTAATTTCCTTCTCGGTCACCTTCTCCTGCTGATCGCGCAGGCGTGGACTGGCTGAATGGGTCAAGAGGAAATACCACAGTTTTAAAGGCCATGTTCACAGTTAGGTATGTGCAGCTGGACAAGAGACTGGGAATCGCACAAAGACGGAGAAAGGAAGGGATGGTGAGATAATGAGACGAGAGGTAAAAAGAATGAGGAGAAAGGAGGAGTAATGCATTGATGATGTGGAGCTGTGTTATCTGGACGCATTCTTTATACATTTCTCATGTCCTTTTATGGCCCTTTGGCTCGCATTGAGCGTCTTCGTGTAACAGAGATGGGTTAGACAATAACAAAAGTCATGTAAAAGCTCTTTAACATCTGGGAAGAGAGCAGTGGGAGAATGGAAGATGTTTATCCTGTGAGGACGTTGCCTTTTTTCCGTGCTGTTCCCCATTAATCTTTTATTAAATAATGCAGACAAAGGCATGTGACGAGATGGCAGATCAAACAGCCAGACTGGACCCTGTGCAGTGTTGGATGGGGCATCAGACCCGGGAAGACCTACTGCTTTATCTATCCCGTAAAGATATTAAAGTCTGAGCAGCACAAACTCACCAGGCCTTCAGGCACCTTATAAATTTGCTCAGTTGTAAGATAAATGAGAATTGTAGAACCTGTAGACAGTAAGGTTATTGTAAGCAAGACTAGACTGACAACATGACTTCATGTGGTCCCTGCCAAAAGACAAGATACAGCAGGTTTCCTGGGCTTTTCTAACCTTTTTTAGCGGTTCCCCCTCTTTGCAGTCTTCATACTAAGCTGAGCTATCGTGTGTTGGCTCTTGATTCATGTTTACTGTACAGATATGCAAAATTCACTCAGTTTAATGAGCAGAGTGACTGGGCCTTTGCTTTAGCACTTCTGTTAAGTTATTTAGATTAATTACTGTTGTAAGCAGTGGACTTGACTTCAGTTTTGCTCCACAAGACTTTTGCATTAGGCTAAACATCATAATTTGCTTTTCATTCTCTATTTTGTTTCCTTTGCATTGTCTTCTACAAGTCATTGTCCTCAGTGAAAACATTGGCATTGTTGAAACTGGTTCTGCTCGGTTGGTGTCGAGTATATAGAGCTCAATGACAAAGCATTGTGAATACAGAGTTCTGTGTAAAGCGACGTATTTTCTCCACAATGCTGGAACCCTCTCCAGCTGTTTCCAATAAAAGAACATTGTTTACTACAGTCTCTATAATTTGACCTCATCATTACTTTTCATTTAAAGCAAAATGCTATGATTCTTCTTGCATGTGCACAGAATAGAAAAATAAAGGAAAAGGCAGATTTAGCCACAGTCATTAGCCTGATTTAAACCTCAGATATTATAATTCTCCACAGTGAGTGTGTGCATGTCTGTCTAAACCACGTCAACACGATCACAGGTCGTTATAACTCCGTGCTGATGACAGCCATGACCATTGTCATGACCATTTATCTCTTTAAAAGCTGCAAGGAAATGTATTCAAACCTGGGCTCAAGAATGAACTGATTAGATTTTGGTGGTCAAAGGTTAAGATCACCATGACCTCAAGAAAACCACATTTTTGGATGTAGGTTTAGGATAAAATAAGCATAACATGATTAAGTGAAAACATCAAAAAGGTCAAAGGTCAAGTCAGGACAGCCAGGGATGTAATATGCATCTTGTTGGTTAGCGTATAACCACAAGGCAGTAATTCTAGTTTTAAAAAAGCGGTAAATGTACACCACCACAGATTGCATGCTTTATTTTGTGCAAACACAGTGAAGTTCCCATGCTGCTTCTATCTGTGTGTACAACATGGCAGTCTGCAACTTATCTGCGCAGAGCGCTTCATCCACTCGGCCAAGTTTATCATTTCAGCTGCCGAGAAAAGAAAAAAACCCTTCTCCTTCCTCGCCGTTCTGCCTTGATTCATTCCTGCATCTGTCTCTTTTTTTCTTCTCTGTGGAAATTGAAGGCTTTCGGCTCGTCACAGACCCACTAACATCTTATTCCCTCAGCCGGCTTCCTCCGCTCAAGCCTTTCATCTTCTCCTAAGGCTCGCTTTGTGTCTCATACAGTATAGGGAATGTCCTTTTTTAGATTTGCTGGCTAAGCACCTAAAAATAGCTCTTTTTTTTTTTTCTTCTTTTTTTAAGCTTTTCGTGATGGATTCCACGCTGTGTTGGGTCGGTGGTGATCCTGCTGAAGTGAGAAGCATGAATATTGTGCAAAGAATCGATCACAGATATTGAAACAAAAATCACTGCAGTCATTTTGAGTCGTCTCTTTATCAATTTGAAATGTTATTTAAGAGTTGGTCCATATTGCCTTCCTTAAAAAATAAATAAAAAAAATTCAGAGATGCTGAATTCAGGAGGAAATACCAGCCCTGTGCTGATGGTCTGTGAATGAACGCGTCTACTTCAGGGGCTGGAATGTAAGGCAGAAAACACATTTTCATTCATACACTGTTAACTCATTCAGCTCTAACAGCTGCCGCGTGACTCTGGTTTAGCTCTGCTTTTGCTACGTACAGCCACACGGCTAAGGGGGTTGTTCTGTTTGAGGCTAATGGAAGTCCTTGCTTTGAGTCTGTGGAGACGGACCATTACAAGAGTCCCTCAAACAGACACAGTTGCAATGATAGAAGCCTGGTTTCAGTAGTGTTTAGCTTTGAAATGCTTCGAAACGCTACACTTTGCTAAGCTTCTAGGCTCCGTCCCTTTACTCTGCAGAGCCTAGTTGCTGTTTGTAATGTAATCAGACTGATATTAGCCAGTTTAACTGCTGATTCACAACAACTGGGACCAGAGCAGAGTGGATTTGTTTTATGTAAGACCTACAGCAACTTACAGATTAGATTAGTCCTTTCAGATAAACGAGAGGCTGTAAAACGGACAAACAACTTCGGAATCATGAGTCAGAAGCTTATTTTCTGAGTCGGTACCATTGAATGTCATTGTTGACAGTAGCCAATTAGTCAGCGCCATAAGCCCGTAGTGTAATGAGTCTTGTAACACTGGATCCATTGAGAGATTAAGGCTGGGCGATATTGGATTTGCTTTACGTCAGAAGGACAGAAGCCACATGGACAACACCCGGCTGGAGTCATCGGAGCTTACTGTTGAACTCTGCGGACACCGCTCTCCACAGTTATCTATATTTAGTTACTTCTGTATAGCTTACAGTGACACTATGGTCTCAGCACAGCTCCTAGATGAAGGTTTTTGCTGTGTAATCTGGGCTCTGTTCAATCCTGTTGCGATGGCTGAATTTGGTCAGTGTACAGTATGGCTTTAAAGTGTTCTTGTGTGTGTTTTTAGAAACAATCTAATGACAGACAAATGTGGACATGTTTACTGTGTGTGTGCTCACTCTATGTGGGTGCTAATAAGGTTATTTCAGTTGTCTAATAAAGGCAAACCCCTGCTGGTCTGAATACCTCTTCGTGCTAATCCATTGTTATGTAATAAGGTTTACTTACACACACACACACACACACACACACACACACACACACACACACACACACACACACACACACAGTCCTTGTCAACCATCCATAGAGTCATGCACTTCCAAATAAAGCTAATTTATATATTTGAGAGTGTTTGCACTGCATGAAAGTCAGGCTGCTGAAGTATGAAACAAGAATAAGTTAATAAACAGCTGCCAGAAGATTCTCATGAAGCAGTGCAACCTTGGGGAAAAAGCCTGTAACATCTAACTAATCTGAAAGGAAACAAAGCCTCAAATATGGTAAACCAAAAGTAGCAGTTAAGGCCTTATGATGGCTCCTGTGGCATTGCTGGGTAAATATTGCTGTGAAATATACGTTTTCTGATCTGAGATTACACTCTGCTTAGACTCATAACAGTCTTTATGCCCTCTTTAGTATAACAGCTACACAGTTACCACCTCCAGCACGGCCCACTTCTTCCAAATAAGCACCTGCCTAACAGTCCAGCATTACCCCGTCGCTACAGCCTGTTTATCTTTGCTCTAAATGTCCCTGCTATGAGCCCGCTTGTTCCTCTCTGCAAGCACAAGAGTTTTGATGCTCTCCTGGCATCTGAGAAAGACCCAGCGGAGCACTCACATTTTGTTGTTATGCCAAAATCTTTAGCGTTAGCATGCCATGTGGCTAACATGGCCATTAGCTTCCAGAGCTAACTGTTCTAATCTAGTCAGAAACTCTGGAAACGTTAACACAGACGTTGACAGCAATAAACAGGGACAGAGCAGGGATTGTTGTGTTCATTTGTTTTGGCTGATGGTGCTCATGAAAAATAAATGGTCAAAGTTTAAAAAAATGGTGACCGTGTTTGCTGTCAAAACTTTAGCAGGAGTTTTTTTTGTGTTTTTTGTTTGTTTGTTTGTTTGTTTGTTTGTTTGTTTTTATATTTATTTTTTCAACTTAAATATGGTAGCAAACCTCCAGTCACTATCCTTTTCCCTTCCTTATTTTCCAGTAGGATATCCATGGCAACACAAGGAAAGCCACAGCACTCTTTGTTAAAAGGAGAGTGGGCAGAAGCGGCTCTTTTCATTTACAGTGTACAGAGAAACAGCCTGTTTTGGAGAAGGGATCTTGATGGACATGTGAAGCCTGCATTATTGTGTTTTTGTAAGTGTATGGTGTGTATTAAGAAGTACTGGGTTATATTCTGAATCCACTGGTTGAAGCCCCAGAGATGATCTTAGCTGCACCATTGCCACCTCGGCTCTGTGTGCCACAGACTTGGCTTCAAAGTGTAATGCCATATGTCAGTTACAATCATGTGGTTTTACTACAAACCCAAAGTTGACACCAACAACTCTTTGACATAGACTGTGAAAAAAGTCCTTCATCTTAAACTCAAACTAAGGTTACATAAATAACACAGGCAAAGCTCCGTGCAGAGACAGTAGCCATGGAAAAAGTCGTTGTTTGTCCTGAATATGGTTGGATAATAAGTTTTTGCATTAAGGTCGTGATCTCCTAGATTATCTGTTTAAAATGGCGATTTTAGGCCTTTTGTTTATTTACTTAAATGTCTCTGTGAGGGAAAACTTTGTCCAGGCTCTTCTTACCATCTTTGGTTGCAAGTCTCAGTGTTGCTTTCCACTGCGAAGCCTCTGTGTTTACTGTAAGTCTGTTTTCCCTTTTGTCTCTCTCTTCGTCCCAATATTCTTGTGTTTATCTAACCGACTCATCTTTCCTTTCATGCTGCTCTTTCCCACAGCCCCTCTCTCTGACCCCGTCCCCTCTCGCTTTTTGTGTTCGTCTCATCTGCACTTTTCATTGAGTTTGCAAATCCATCCTTCTGTCTCGCCTGCCTTCATCGGCTATCCGTAATGAAGCGGAGGATGTCGCCATGGGGATCCGGCTTTGGAAATGGGCACAGGTCAGTCACTGTGACTCCTGACATCTGATCTTCATCCTAACACGTCTGCTACACTGTAAAAGAGTTTTGGGTTTGTTTTTTCTTTATTTTGTTGAATCAGTTCTTTGGAGGTGCAGGATTTAAGCTCTGTTGCTCATTCTTTAAAATAAAAGTTGAGCTTTAACATGACAGGATTTATTATTTTGGGGAGATACTTTTTTGTTACTCTCCTACCAGGAATTCAAAGATCCTATATAAATTTCTGTTTTAAGTACACAGACTGTATAAAAAAGATGGCTGTAGCCACCATGACGTCATTCACTGGTTAAGAATGTCCTGTCATGAAGCCCTGAGCTGAGTGTTCTTGGCTACACTCAGCTCAGGAGGTACATATTGGGATACAATATGTGCGTTCAGGAGCTTTAGATATTCATGATAGTAATATCTTTTGCAGAAAACAATGCTAGCTTTTTCTATGCTAACCACATAGTGGATTCAGCTCTATTAAATCCTTAATACCCAAAGATGAGAGCAGCAGTTTGCACCCCATGATTGTAATTCTTAAACATCAATACTTTGGCCCTCACCTGTAAATGTAAGTATGAGTGTCTATGCTCATTTCTGCCTATGTAGCTGCTTTCTAGATAGGCTTGAGTCTGTGTAAGTGTGTATGCAGTTAACTCATGGTTGTACTGTGATCACCTGATAACGACATTGGCATATACCAGTTTGTAACCATGACATTTAAATAAAATACTTACAAGTATAAAAATAATGTATATAGCAAAACAATACAACCACCATGTGTTTAATACAAATCAGTGGGGTTCAGTCGTTTGTGGCTTTGACATCAGAGAAGGTGTTAGACTCCAGAGTCTGTATAAGATGATGATGGTGATGATTCACACGACTTTAACAAACCAATAATAGCTTATGATTATATAATAGTAATACTGGTGAAAGGCCCTCAGTACGTCAACAGACCCTCTGGAATGTTCTCTGTTTCTTTAACACACAGCTCACTGTAAACACAGTTGACAAGAAGTTCTCCAGCTGCTTCCTTAATAGAGAGCGAGAGAGTCCTCTCACACTATCAACACGATTGGAAAGAAATGAGTGGCGATTTCTCCACCTTAAAAAAAAATTGGCACAAATGATTCTATCACAGTGTTAACCTGTTAGCTCTTACCTGGAGCAGTCACGACACACCCTTCATAAGCAGATGGACATTGGTCAGTTGTTGTCATGGACACGGGCTGCTGATAAAGAGAACTTGATGCCTATTGTGATTGTATTTATAGTACTTTAAGGACTTCTCTTCTTTGTTGGCTTGCTGTTAAGTAAACTGTGTTCATGGTTTGACTTTTCCCATGATCCTCGCTTACATAACATGAGGTTTAAGATTAACTGCAGTATTATTTCTGGATATAGATTCTAAGTAGACCTTTCTAGTACTAGTTTTGACATCCTTTTGACTTCAGAACTGCCTTAATTCTTTGTGTATAGATTAAACAAGGCACTGGAAGCATGTCTCAGAGATTTGGATCCATACTGACAAAAGATCATCACATAGTTTCTGCAGATTTGTAAGCTACTATGACGAGAATCTCCCGTTCCACCACATCCCAAAGGTGCTCTGTTGGGTTGAGATCCTGTGATTCTGGGGGCCATTTCAGTACAGTGAACTCAATTGTCATGTTCAAGAAACCAGTCTGAGATGATTTGAGCTTTATGACATAACCCGCTATCCTCCATCAGAAGGTGCATACACTGTGGTGATTAAATGATTACAATGATGATTGTTATTTTACTTTGGTTAGACGACATCCACTTTCTACTTTACTTCGGTATGTCGATATGTTCACAGTGAATACGTCCATGTTAATGTAATTTATTCTGTATTGAGTGAGATCAGGGGGTTAGCTGTCAGACAGCCAGGGGATCTCCAGAATCTTTGGAGTTTATCTCTGGAAACCACAAACATCCTTATGAAATTTCACGCTGATACATCATCGAGTTTCTGTTTTCGGTCCGGTGATGCATTGACAAACTGACCTCCGCAGATCCTGCAGACCCGAAATAAGTGGTGGCACCGCTACAATTAGACATGTTTGCTGAAAACCATATCAGCAATGAGTCCACTTCCTGCCAAACGGCTCAGGAAATCCTCAACACACAGCACAGTGCATGGCTAATTAGATTTGACACTAGAGTAAAACTTTTATACACGATCATCTAACTGGTTCAGCATGCTGGAGCTGCACTCACGTGGCCTCAGATGTCCTGTGGGCTCAAGAGAGCTCTGTGCAGTGCAAAGAGTGATTTAAAATAATAATAATAATAATGATAAAATGATGACTTGCAAATGAACCAACTGTACTGTAGAGTGATGGTTGACTCGCAGCCCGAATGTGAAGCCCTCAGTCCTGCTGCACACACAGAGCCTTAACAAGGCACCAGCTCATAATGTGATTTCATACCTGTTTGAGCTTGTGTTCGGCGGTTGCCGGGCACCTGCTGTTGACGTGATGAACACTTGAGTTAACGGCGCAGCAGTACACGGGAAACATAGCAGGCGTGCCTCCACTAGGACTGTTTGGATTGTGGAGACAGATCAGGCGGAGATTAAAGTTTAAATAGCAAAGAGAAGCACTTTTCACACGTTTCCACCTGTTTAATGAATGAGCAACTACATCACTGTTAATGCATCCAGGAGTTGCATAATGAGCTTTGGGGGGATTTTATAAGGTGGTGACTTGTTACGGATGTAATCCGCCACATCCAGTCACCTGTCCATTCGGTCTGACCACACCGAGCCACTTTTACCAGCAGTCGTGACACTTCCAAGTAGGACTTTAACCACTTTTTAATCTGATCACATTGCAACTAGGTAGCTGCCATATGAGTCAAATAAGAAGGCAGAAGCAGGTTTAGATAAATGCAGACATTTATTTTTTCTACTGATTTATAGCAGCCAGCCTTATTCTGGTCTTTTTCACGAAACTTATGAAAGACTTTATAATCATCAAACTCATCATCTGTCTCCCTCCCAGCAGTGACAGTGCTGCCATGGCATCAGGAACTCCAGACGTGACGACCAATCAGGAGCCTGCTGAGGTCCAGGAAGAGTGCTCAGGTAACAGTTTGATTAAATGTTATCTATTAATGCTTGATTGGGAATCAGGCATATTCAGTATTAATGTATGCAGAGTGGCTGTCTTCACTGTAATCACATGAAAAGGTCGTGTCTGTAATTTGCATGGTGTCGACCTTTTTTCTTTTCAGCTTCAACTTGGAGTTTGCAAGGTCATCCACACACAGGCAGAGTGTGAAAATGGCCTTTCAACTGTTTCTATTCGGCAGATGGTTCATACTTTCTATAGCTTGCACAGTTAATGAGTTACTGTCCATCCTGTAATCATTTAAGCTGTGGCTAACGAGGCTTCCTTGCTTTAATTTCACAGTGCAGACCAGTGAAAACCAGATAATCCAGGAACTTTGGCAATTTTCTATATGAAAGTCTTCTGCATAAAAAGATTGTATTAATACAAACACTGTACTTTTTGCTTACTTTGCTAAATTTTATTTTGAAAGTTTGCAACAGCTGAAACAAAATACATGTTTTTTCCAAATCAGTAGAATCTTATCAGTGCATATTTTGTAAATCTCTGAGGTCTCATTCAGTGGGAACACACGCAGAAACTGCTGGTGCTTTCAGCTCTGATGACAATAATAAATGTTGTTTCAGAGATGGTTGGATGCTGGTACTCGCCAGCGATATCAGCAATGAGATTTTCTACTCACTCCCAGCAAAGATCCAATCAGCTCGAACGATCACACACAAATATCTCCTTACAGGTTGTGGCAGGAAATGGAGGAAAACACAAGGCTGTCGCACACAAGCGTGCACACAATGTTTACAGATGAACAACAAACAGAGTGGGAACCAGGACGGTTTGCTTTAGATGTGTGTCGATGTGGAAAGGTTAAGTTGTGAGTTTTTGTGAACAGGGTGAGTTAAGCAGACGTGATGAAACTGGTCTATCGTGCCCAGGCTTGAGGTCCAAGATAATGTGAGTGAATAACAGGCAGTAGTTTGTTTTCAGGAAGCTCTCGGTTTTGAATCTTGGGCTAATGCTGTTGCAATAATCCTGCTGAATTTTCAAGTTTGCTCACTCACTTTTCACAAGAAATGAACAGTTTCTAATTTTTCTGGTAGTTTTGTTTTGATGGAGCGAGATCCCAGCCCTGATATTGTTTCCCTTTCAAAGGTCACCATCCTCTCACAGTACAAGTTCAGCTGAGTTGCCCCTAATTTTGAGCTCAGGACTGTGTATAGGTCCTGTTAGTGATAACAGAATGCATATGGAGAAAGTATAATATCTCAGCTCTACACTGACCTTCCACTGAATCAGCTGCCTTTTTCTAGGCAGACCTTTTGGCTTTAATAGAGTATTGTGCCTAAAATAGCACAATAAATGGTACTGTTGGGTGGTGCTTCCCCCTGATAGTTCATCTTGGCCATGCAGAAAGGCCTCTGAAGCTTCATCAAAAAGCAGGTTGGAACCTCCTCAAGTAAAGACAGCAGTCGCTTTGTGGACTGCAGTTATCCAACAATAACTTGTTCTGTGTGCAGTTTAATGGCATCTCATTAAGATGCTAAATTTGGTTTTCATTATAAATGTGACTTTTATTTTAGTGACGTCTTTGGGTTTCTGTGTTACACAAAAAGTCCCAAAAGAAAATGCACCACATGTGCTTAACATGATCTTGAGTGAGTGACCCAGAGATTTCAAGCATCTTGGCCTCAGCACCAGGTTTAGATTCCAAACATTTTTCAGTTGGGATTTAGCTCCAACCAGAAAGTGTATTTTTAGAAAAGAAGGAATGCTCAAGGATTCCCCACAGGGAGGAGGACGAAAATGACACAGCTCGTGGAACAAAAATGCATCTTAATTTGAAATCTCTTCTGAAGAATGTCTGTGGATGGCTCAGGGGTAGGAGTCCTCAAAATAGTTTGACTACAGTTGTTTTGTTTGCTCCCGACTTCTTCTGTGTCATTGTTGTTTCTCTGTCTTGCAGCTCAGCTTCTGTGTCCTTTTAAGGGTCTCCCTCCTATGGGCATCAGGATTTGAAAGGCCGCAAAATGAAAATTTAAAAAGTAGAGAAGAGACATTAAAAAAAACTGTTCAAACATTGACATTACATAGTTTGTCAGCCAGAGGGCACTCTTCTCTGTTTGGGACGCTACAAACACAGCAGCCAGCTGATCTGAGCAGAGTCGGGTTGAACATGGACGAGTAAAGAAACTTCACATAATAAATGTTAGAAATCTGTTTTATGTTTCGTGTGTGTGAAAGAAAAAATGACATTGGCTAATATACTGGAATATCTAAATCTCCAAAGATTGTTACTGCCTTTAAAAATCCTGTTTCTGTCGAGCTGTAATAACAATAACAATAAAAGATGTTGCACTCTGTGATGACTTTTGTCTAATTACAAGTGTTTCTATTTGATGGCTACTTCAGTTTACTCATAATATACAACAATAATGCATGCTTCCCCCCCCCCTTACAAAACCTACATTACCCACAATGCTCCTCAACCACTGACAGAGTTTGGAAAGCCTGGCTACATTCAGATTTTGTTTTTTCCCATCATCCTCAGCTGTATACAGGTCTGCAGTTCTACCATTGCAATCAATGCACTGCACACTGGTTTATGAACGTCTGTCTTACACCACGTTGTCATTCTGGCTTCTTTTTGTAACCAGAAGCTCTGCCCCCTGCTGGCCATTAGAAACAATGTGCACTCTATAATGCCTTTGTTTTTCAAAACCACAGACTGTTCATCTTTTATATACAGTCTATGGTTTGACCCAGTAAATGTTAGCTAAGCTAATGGACATAGTAAACATTGTAAGTGCTATACACGAGAATGTTACCATTGTTACTATGCAGATGAATAAAGAAGACCAAACTCTGCATTACTCTTTATACTGACCATGTGGTTTGAAGACCAGTGCGTAGTGTATAAATGCTGAGCCAGCCCACATCCCTGTTGCATGTGAGATGGAGCGAGGACCATTTCAGGTTCTTGATGACAGCTGTTTAAGAAGTTATAAAAGAGCTGTTGAGTTTTTCCACTGTGGTGCTAATAGACACGGACCCACTGTGGGGTTAGGTTTACAAGCTTGAGTTTGTGTGTGTTTATGCATATGTGTATTTTCAGTTTTCATGTGGGCCTCTGCAAACACACGCACACATCGTTCGCTCTGTGTGGTTCCCTCTGTGCTACCTACCTGTCTCTTTACAGCCAGCGCAGGGCTAATTGCTCTATAACTCGAGTTCACACTGGGACAGTGTGTAAAGATGCCGTGTGTGTAATGTTCTCATCAGCATGTAACTGCGCACCATCATGCAATGATTCATTATTCTGTCTTCTCAGGAAAGAAAAAGTCCAAGTTCCAAACATTTAAAAGGTTCTTCGCCAGGAAGAAGAGAAAGGATCCATCAGCTGCAGGAGCGGACGCGAGCCTCAAAGCCAGCCAGTCGAGTGACAATGTCAGCAAAGCATCAGAGAGCAACACACTCACTCGAGCAGAGAAGGATAAAGGCTCTGGGTAAGATCGCACACGTGGGCTGAATGAAATGCTTTTATTTACAATCTGACAAAATTACACAGAGCTCAACTAAGACCTGTCACACATCTACTTATTTATCATATGCTCATTTTGTCATATCTTCATATTTAAGCTACAGTTGATTGTAAATACTCATAAATATACATTGAATAGTGTGTATCATATATCTTCCAACAAGTCGATAAACTTGGATTAATCTGTTCCGGATTCATGAACTTAATAAATTGTCCATAAATGATCGGTGGGTTTTTTTTCAGGTTTAGATGTACGTAAAATAGTCTTACGTGTCCTCAGACTGCTTCATATTTGTGTGTGGATGTGAGTCCTTACACACAAATCATTGTACACATTTCTAAGTCTTACTTTATGCTTGTGGATCATATCAGAATCATTTGCAACCCTTTTGAAGCAAATTTCTCTCCATAAACTGGGAGGAGTAGGAAAACAAAATTGTTTTATTTATACAGCATCAAATCACAACAACAGTCACCTCAGGGGGCTTTATATTGTAAGGTAGACCCTACAGTAATACATACAGAGAAAAACCCAACAATCATATGACCCCCTATGAGCAAGCACTTTGGCGACAGTGGGAAGGAAAAACTCCCTTTTAACAGGAAGAAACCTCCGACAGAACCAGGCTCAGGGAGGGGCGGGGCCATCTGCTGCGACCGGTTGGGGTGAGAGAAAGAAGACAGGATAAAGACAAAATTCAGTTGATTGCAATCTTTAGTCTGATGACATCCAATGGTGAGGTTTTACACACTTTACCTTTAAGCATAGACCAACATTTCAAATAATTAGGTCAACCTGAGTGTAAGTAAACCCTGTGAGCCGAAAGGGGTCAGAGTTCAGAATGCTCCAAACACTCAGTTTCAGACAGTTTTTTTCTACTCCTGGCTGTGTGTGATGTCAGAGAGGAGAGATATTTAGAAACTGGTCAGCACACATCTCTGGCTGTGATTAGACCACCGACCTGTGGATCAAACCTTCTGTTTGTGAGGGACAGACAAAAGTCGATTTGAAGGAAGTGGAATGGAACTAAAACTACATAAACTGTGTGTTTTTAAGCAAAACCATTTCCCCCCCCCATTTCCCTTTCAAATGTAAAGCATCTAAAATGCTAGCTCTTATTATGGGGTTTAATTGAGCCCAGCAAAATGTGAATCCAGAATATTATATCATTACTTTACTGCCATGTTCATCAAGAAACCGCAACGTTCTGTAGCCAAATGTTATATTTCTGCTCACTTTGTTGGAGCTCATCCATCCATTCAGGTAAATAACTTCTCTCATGAGCTCATTTAAAAAAGGAAGGTTGTGTTTTAACATCCATCTCCTGTTCTGTCAAACTCACCTCAGCGAAGCCTCAGCACTTCCTGTTTTTGTAACAATTAGAAGAATGTGTGTTTTCCTGTGGAAAAGTCCTGAATTTCTTTGTTTTTTTAAGTGGTGCCACTTCCTGCTTTGTCTCTGTCTGTCACAGGAAATATCTAGTTACATTTTACTGATTTCTCTGATCATCATCCTAATTACTGGGAGACAACAAACCATCACTTAAAAAACTACAAATGTCTTTTCAGTTGATATATATTTTTATACGACAGAAGCGAGGCGAGCACATTCCAAACACTCTGCATGGGTAGTTTATGGTATTTATTTTATGTTGTGATCCACCATCTGGTTCTTTTTTCTTCTACCTGTCTTGTTATAGAAGCTGCGAAACATCACTCTGTGCTGTGTTTATTTCTTCGTCTTCCTGTTTCCCAAAGGTCAAAGATCAGTCTGGGAGGCAAGGCTTTGTCACATGACTCCGTGTTTGTTTCTGACTCATCGGAGGCGAACGAGGCTCTGGGGGCATCGCAGGACAGCATTCATGGGAAAGTGAAATCACTTCAGGTATGCACACACAAACACAGTTACTGCATCAAAGATAAACCACGTTAAAGTTAAATTCCTCTCAGGTCTAGTACACCATAGAGACCCTGACCCCTTGACCCATGACTATAGGGGTTATTAAGGAATGATAAACAAATAAAGATTCACAGTCTGACACATTTAAGTGTGTTTGGGAGTGAGCACTTCAATGCCCCAGGGCAGTGTGACCAAAGTGCTGCCAGCAGATCTGCTATATATTAAGCCTGTGGGATTACGAGTAATAAGTGGCATTAAAAAAGCTTTGACTTTTTACACAAAAGTTTTGATCCATGTGTAATGTGATAAACGCAGTGGTTTGGACAGGCAGAACTGATGCGTTTCACAAATAGAGATTAAAGTTCTGTCAAAGCAAAATGAAAGGACTGCGTGATGAGAAGAACTGCAGACAGACAGAACGAGTATCTGTCACAACAGTGGGCTAAAAGGGGAAGACATGAGACCCAGACGGACGCGCTGACCTCCAGAGGAGTGAGACTCAAACAACTCCTTTGAGCGATTTTTGCTAAAAAGAAACTCTTTCTCCTGTAAGCTAAAATAAAACAGAGGAAGTGTTTGATTTGGGCTTCTTTGTAGATCAGAAAGTGTGTAACGGACACGGGCAGAGTGCCTGATAATCAAATCTGAGAGTTTTCAGGCAAAGCCACAGATATGTTGGCGAGATGCAAGTTGCTAATAGATTGATTTGCATAAAGTGAATTTACTGTGGAAAAACAATCTGATGTAGATTTCCTGACCTTAATCCTGGCTGTGAGCTGTGCTGCCTGTTTGATAAGCAGAATGAGGTCATTCCAGAGCCAAAAATAAACACATTATGTAAGGATCGATACACTACAAGGCCATTAACATGATGCACAGGAGACTGACTTTCATATAGTAACTCACTAAACAGTGTTGCCACTGTGAGGGGTCCAGAAAGCTTCAGATAGAAAAAAGTCCATTTGATGGCGTTTTGGGGCCTGTATTTGTTGTTCAGTAGCATAGCTCGTTAGGAATTCTGACAATACAGAAGCTACAAAGATGCAAGTGCTGCTGGGTGTTTTGAAACTGGATGTTACAGTCGAGGGGTAAATCTGACCGGGAAGCTCATTGGTTAGTAACATGTCAATCAGAAGTCATTAACGTTGGATAAAATTCCTTTCTGCCACTTAAAATGACCAAAATTTACAAAATGGGTTTAAAATTTTGTTCACGCTTACCCAAAACTAGTAACCTGGTCCATAAACCTATCGGGAAAGCGTTTACTGTGGTCAGGGCTGACAGCCGATTTCTCATCTGCGTAAGCAAACGCAACCACAGCTATCACCCCCTGGTGGCTGTTAAAGAGAATGCAACTTTGCAGCTACAGTGTCTCCATCTTTTACACTGTCTGTGGCCCGACAAGTGGACAGTGTTTCACTCCACTACAAAGACCTTTGTCTTCTGTGGGACTGTGGCTAAAGGGCTAACACTAACAACTGGTTCCACATATTTTTGACGCTGCCCCCTGGTGACAGTACACAGCTACTACATACAGGTGGAGCTCTGCAGTGCTCTGCGTAGGACCTATACCAGTGCACTATTACAGCGGAGTGGAGGATGAATTTGATAAATTCAGGATGTCCACCCTGTCACACCGCAGCTAGCATCATGAGCAGAGTGATATGATTGGCAGGTGCAGTTCAATAGAAGGGATAAATGCTCACAAGAATCTTTGTGCAAGTGTCAGTTAGTTCAATTATATTCAACAGGGAGCAGACATCTGTACAGCTGATATGGGGGAACCAGTGCAGGCTATAAGGGAAAAATGCATAAATGTGGTTTTTGAGGTGAACCCTCCCTTTAAGCACATTTTCACTCACATTTAAATTAAAAAACTACATTTCAGAAGAATTTTAGCATCCACCCACAAACAGCTTCCAGTATATAAGCTGACAATGTTAAAATATAAACATTTTGAACTGCAGATTCTTTGTGTCTTTATCAAGAAACTTGTATTGTGTGTCGGTGTGTGTCGGTGTCCAGCCCTGCTACAGAAAAGCTGTATTGTCCTGTGCTTTGAAACTGAGTAAATGAGTCCTTGACTGACTGTTACAGGGAAGCATGCAGATAAAGACTGTTTGAGTTTCTGTGATACCAGCCACACACACAGATACACAAACACAATCGCTTTCAAAGGGCTTTCGCTTCTCTGTTGAGCGCCCAGCTTTGAGTCCTCACTGGTCATTCCCTGTTAGTCATATTCCACCACAGTAAGGATCTTTTTCCCTGCAAACAGCTGTAATGCTCAATAAACGTGTACTCAAACACGCCATTGTTGGCCTTTCATACAGAGCTGTAGTTTATTAAACAGGGTCTCAGATATGGCGTTTCCCCAACTCTCAGTAATGATAAACACCTTCACTTCCTTATAAAACAAACAGGTGAGCACATGCCTGAAACGTGCACACACTAACCCTGCTGTTATAAAAGTGCTCTTTTGTTCTCCTCTGCAGCTTCAGCTGAAGCAGGCCATCAAACTGGGCTCTCCGCCGTCTCTGATGTGTGTGAAGAGGGCAGAAGACCCTGCGACCATGTCTGAGGATGATGGCCTACCCTGCAGCCCGCCAGAATACACAACAGTTCACACGGTCTCGATAAAGACATGCTTTCAATGATGCCTTCCTTCTGTCAGTGCCCCTGAGTTTGGCCGCTAACGTTCTTCTCCTTGTTCTTGGTGCGTCTCCCAGAATCAGGCTCAGGCGAACAGTTCCATCAGTCTGGAGGGAATAGACAGTGACGAGGACCGGGTAAGCATCAGTGCAACGAAAACTAAGATACTGCATTGTTTATTTCATGCTTTGTTCCATTCACAACCGACACATTTACCGACGAGTAAACTTCCACGCTGCGATGCTTTATAATCTGCACCGTGTCCTGCGTGTGGCATTACAACCAAAACAGCGATTCAAGTAAGATCGATGTGATCTGTGATTTGTAAAAGCCAGGAGGAATCTTTGTGGATGTGTTGGAGCTGTGTGCGATTGCTCCTCATGTGACTGGCGGAGAACAAATCTCATGATCCCGTCTAATCACTAAAACGCTGCTCTTGGTTCTAAATAAAAGCCCCTTCATGCAAACTGACATCTTTCCCTATCTTCCCTCTCTTTGTCGCTCTCTTTTCCCGTCTGTTGCTTTCTTTTTTAGTCTTTTTGTTTCAGCTTTCTCTTTTTTTTGTATCCTTAAATTGTCGTCCTCCTGACCCTGTGTATAAATCTGCGGTTTAACCAGTGTTACCCAGAATGCCCCATATTCTCCCGAACAATAATTTCAAATGAGTCCTTTTTTTGGATCCAGAGAATCACAGTGCCAGTTCACGATAAGACAAATGTCCCGAAAACATCAGCTATCCAATTAGTCTCCCTGACTATAGTATGGCCTAAAAGCACAGTCAGCAAAGTATGACAAATGAGCCTTTAATGATAGTGTACTTTTAGCAGTTTCAGGCGGGTTTTGGTCATTCTCCCACTGGAAAGAGCCACAAATGGCCGGCTACAATGACAGGCACACAAAACCCTGAAAATATCCCCTTTAAAGTCAAATCCACACACAGGAATGTGGTCAAGGATAGACTGCACTTACAGTGGCACTTTGTGCAGTTTATCCATCCACTGAGATTTCACTAAGACACCAATTGTTTACTTGATTGTGTTTTTGTTTTTGTTTTGTTTTCTTTTGTTTTGTTATTTTCCCCCAGGCTTTATTTAGAAAATTTAGAAAATGGATTTGATTTATTTGCAACAATCCAAGCTTTGACTCACACCATCGCTGTCAGCATACAGTCACTGTGGAGACTTGGGTCTAGGTCGGCCAGTGTTAAATGCATTTACAGTAAATCTAAAGAGTGCAGACTTTGTCATCTTTTCACACATACTGAATACTGCCTGTTTCTCTTAGCAGTGGATGACCAACCTGTGCATAAGGCAAAGAACATCATTTGAGAATGAGCTAAATCTATTGTTTCCATTGTGTTGTAAAGTGAAGATGGCACAGAAATGCCTGTAATACTTCCAGATCCCAGCAGGGGGCGACTCTGCTAGTTGCATAAAGAAGCCAGATTGTTCATAGATCAGGCATAACATCATAATCACCTGTCTAATATTGTTTTGGTCCCCCATTTTCTTCCAAAACAGTCCTAACCCATCAAGGAACCACTAGACCCCTGAAACTGTGCTGTGGTATCTGGCACCACGATGAACTTGTTTGTCCAGCACATCCTACAGATGCTTAAGTGGATTGAGATCTGGGGAATTTAGAGGCAAAATCAACACCTCAAACTTGTCGTTGTGCTCCTTAAACCATTCCTGAACTATATTTGCTTTGTGGCAGGGTCCTTTATCCCGCTGAAAGGGCTCACAGCCATCAGGGAATACTGTTTGCATGAAAGGCTGCACATGGTCTGCAACGATGCTTTGTTAGGTGGTGCATGTCAAAGCAGGGCCCAAGGTTTCCCAGCATCCTCAAAGGTTCCATTAGTGCCGTTTATATGAAGCCACCTTTTATGTAAGTGAACACTGACAGAGTTAGCAACCAGCTGATTAACAGCGTCATCTTTATCTTTATTAGATGAATTAAAAGGAGAATCAGTATTGGATATAATATCAGGTGGCCAACTTGGAAACGAATGAATACTAACATATATGGTTACAGTGTATCGCTTATTGGAGATTTAAGGAGGCAGTGTTTTTTTTAATTGTGAGTCACTGTTTGAGACTCGGTGATGAAGCGCTGCTTCAGACATAACATTGGCTCAGCATCCTTTCTCGCCATGGAGACTGGAACGTGAATGGCTGTTTACTTCTTTCAGTAACAGTGTCGTGTTTTTAAATCCTGTGCGGACATAAATGGAGAAGTTTATGTTCAACACATATCTGCACAGGAAATAGTTGTCATGTGCCGTGTGTGATAGTGGGAGATGGGCTTGTGTGTGTGTGTGTGTGTGTGTGTGTGTGTGTGTTTGGGTGTGGTTATAACCAATCCTCCAGCTTCTCTTCAAACCTTAAATGGAAGTCTGCAGCTTGACCCCTTCTTCCTCTGTATGTCGCTTTCCCCCTTTCCTTCTCTCTGACCTTCTTTTTCTTTTCTCCAGCCACAGTACATGCTATTCCACTGACCCTGTGTGTGCGCGTGTGTGTGTGTGTGTGTGTGTGTGTGTGTGTGTGTGTGTGTGTGTGTGCGCGCGTGTGTGTGTGTGTGCGCGTGTGTGTGTTCAGAGTGCATTCCAATGGTTTCTTTGGCAGTCAGCATGTCTGCTTGTAGTTAAAGCATTAAGAGTCTGCCTCTCAGCCTGCCTCTCCAACACACACACACACACACACACACACACACACAGGGAGACCTATATATTGTTAAAGAAGAACTGTGTTATGCGATATTTCATGAATACGTTTTAAGGCTAATTTGTGTGTTTTAAGGCTAATTTCAGTTAGATCATAAAAACAAACCATGTGTTCATACAACACAACGGCACCATTTTTGGTTTACATGCAGAATGAAAACTCTGATATGGATTTTTACAGTCTAACAGATGCAGACAGACATTAGTATGTAGCGTGTGTTGCAGTGTTAAACTGTGTGTGTGTGTTTAGTGGAAGAAGAGCAGTGTTTTTGTGAGTTTTGTGTTGAAATAAGTGAAAATGTGAGTTTGTGGGAGGTGAGAGAGGTAAGTTTCTGTGATGACAGACTAGTGTTGGTTCTGCAGATAAGGCCTGCTCGTGTTTGTACAGCTGGACTCTCCCTCTCTTGCTCAGTCTCTGGCTACTTGTCTGCATCCTTGGGGGATTTTTGAATGTTTGTGCTTTTAAGCTTCTTACAAGTACGGCTGATGTCTGAGAGTTGACCACCTCTATTTGGAGCCGTCCCACTTGGGGAGGTGGACAATTGGATGGATGAGTCAAATTCTGTCCCCAGAGATCTCTCCTGCTTGAGTGTTGCAAAATGCTAAATGAGTGTTTCCCGTCTTCCCAGCTGTCCTGCGCAGCCTCCAGCAGAGCAGTGAGCCCCCTGGTGGTTCCAGGAGACTTCAGCCAGCCGGCCAGTCCTTTTGTCTGTCTGGATAACTCTGCAGCCAAGCACAAGCTGGCCCTGAGGCAAAAAGCCAGGAGGAGACCTGCCAGTGTAAGAGGGGGAACAAAAAAAGCACTAGCATGAATAAACACTAATACTCCCATTACTTTAAATGGATCTTTATAGCTTTTCACGGCGTGGCTCTCATTGCATAGAGTCTCTGTTTTGTGATAAAACTGGACCTAACAAAGTAATTCCCCAACTATAAAAAAGAAACATAAACAGTGGGACAATCAAAATGATTAGTCAATAGTTTCCCCACATTATCTAAAAACCTTTTTATATGGAGGTTAAACTGAAAGTGAGTGCAGAAAAGTACAGCAGCCAGAGAACGGGTCAGGTGGTCCTGTCTGCACAGGCCTCTGTCCTTCTCAGTTATTCAAACTTTTCAAAGTCACACTGAGGGAAAAAAGTGATATTACTAATACAAATTCATGAGAGCTGTTGCTGTATTGGATGTTATCACATGTATGCTGCTGTTCATTGGCGATTGATGATGCTGATGTCACCACAAATGTCTCGTTTCTGTGCAGCGACCAGAGGGGAAAGCAGGCCAAGAGTCTGAGGTGGAGGCGAAGCTGACGACCTCCACCCTGCTGCAGGACCAGCAGGAGGCAGAAGGTGTGCACACAAAGCCCTTAGTCTGCATGTATGGAAGTCTGTGAATGCCAATATTAAAACAAAAGTATTTAATCAAATAAAAGGATTATACTCCACATGAGTGCGAAAGATATATGTACGTAGTTTTTTCAAGTTATTTTGGTAACACTGTAATTAAATGGAATATCACTGTATTTTATGTGAAATTACAATGCAATGATATTTACGTACACTTAAACCCAAGAATAAGGGAAGAACAAATCAGGTTTTTACAGGAAACAAAGATATAATTGTACTGTGAGTAATTTTAAGTACTTCATAACCTTACAAGAAACCAGACACACATTTTAGTGTAAATAATTTTAATTACAACAGTTGAATAATAGAAAATCAGTCATGAATATAACTTTACCTTTCTGCATCTTTATTTCTTTTACAAAGTTATTTAATATTCATTATGTTTATATACATCTATTTATAATTATTATTATTTTTTATAGATAATTCACACAAATTAATAATGAAGTGGTTACATTTTATATTGGCTGCCATCACCTTCCATAAACTTGTTACTTATAAGTTTGATGATAAGATGACACTTGTAATTTTGTGTTTGATTCAGAAGTGGCTGATGTTCTACTGAAACCAGAAGTTGAGAGGGAGGAAAACGAGGAGGAGGAGGAGGAGGAGGAGAGTGAGGAGAAGGATCAACCACAACATTCCATACAATCCCTGTTGGGAGACAAGGAGGAGAGGGAGGAGGGAGAAGACGAGTCCGAAGCCGAACAGGATGTTTCTCACGGCCCGGACACTTCCTGTCCTCCTGAGCCAAGTCACTCAGAGGAAGAAGACTCCGACAGCCAGCCCCTGCCCTCCTCCAAGCTCAGCTCGAGCGCCTCCTCTCTGGATAGTCCCAGGTGAATAGAAATGATTTCCTTTTGGTTTTCCCCTCCCAGGAGTGGAGCTTGGTTTGTTTTATCTTATCTCTTGATTTCTGCTTCTAGAGCCACACCAGAGCCCCCTTCTGGCTTGACAGACACAAGCATGGCCTCCAGTGCAGCGGAGAGTAAGGATGTAAGTGACTCTGCATCTGAAGGTGAAGAAGATGGGGTCCAGAACCACGGGGAGGAGGAGAACTCCTTCTTACAGGAGGTGCTGAGCTCTTTGAAGACGCCCCTCGTGTCTGCCTCGCTCGATATGAAAACTGAGGGCGCCGTCCTGGAGATGAAGGAGGAAGAGGTGGAAGAAAAGGAGGAAGAAGAGGTAGAAATGGAAGAAGGAGAGGAGGTTAAGGACGAGGAGGAAGAGGTGGATGAGTCCCTCAGTTCTCAGGCTGCTCCCTCGTGCTCCATGCTGTCAGATCAGACCATGAAGGAAGAGGAGCAGGTTGTCACTTCCTTGTGGCAGGAAGAAGAAGGAGGAGGAGGAGTGGATGCTGAGGAAGAAACAGAGGAGGAGGAAGAGGAGGAAGAACCAGTTGTGGAGAGATTTATTCGAACTGATGTATGAATCTTTGGTTATTTGACATTTTAAATGAATTTTGTGTGGAACACAAAAGGCCCCATGCCTTCCTCACTTACCCTAAACTCCTCTGACACCGTTTCGTGAGTGTCTCCATATATTAGGCAGTTTATATGTCAGCCAGCGCGCACTGTGGCAGGAATGAAGGGAAGCATACGATGTGAAGCTACAAATGCAGACACGGTCCAAAACTAGAAATGGACGTGCATGAGGTGTGAATGTTCCACAGATGGAGAAAATGAGGGAACACAGATTCCAGTGCAAGGGAACTTTAAAAAAAATGTTCATCCACTTTATTTTTAAAAATCTAAATGAAGTTAAATTGAATTTAGATTTTTAAAGAAGGGAGAGATTCACCTGATCCAGCATTAACTAAAAGCTCTTTCATGCCATTTAGCCACAGTCACATTCCTTTTTTTTTTCTTTTTTTTTTTTCCACTTGCCAGGATGAGGAGGAAGGAGAAGAGCAGGCAGTGGAAGTCAAGCCTGAAGAGGACGACAGCGTGCTCTCATGCCAAACTATCAGCCGAGCAGGTGACAACACCGTGGAAGAAGAAGATGGGGAGAGTGAGGGGGGGGACGAGGAGGAGGCAATCAAGCTGGAGAAGAAGTCTGAAATGGAGGAGGAGGAGAAAGGGTGGGAGATGAGGGAAGAGGATGAGGAAGTCGAGGTGACTGAAAGGACAGAAGTGGAGGAGGCAGAGGAAGCAGTGGAAGGAGAGGAGAGCGGCGCAGAAGAGATGCCTGAGATGCTTCCTGATACGCCGGGTGAAGAAGTTCAGGTGGTGGCGCAGGAGGCGGATGAAGGTGTGGCACTTGAAGGTGACGCTGTGTGCGCTGTAAAACTCAAAGATGATGATCAAATCCCAGCAGAGACGAGCAATCAAGGACTCTCCACGGAGCAGAAGGAGCAAGATTTCAACCAAAGCTCTGGAGACGAGACTGAAGAGGGAGAGGAGACGGTAGAACAGGGGGCTGACCTCAGCGTGGGGTTAGACCAATCGGGTCAAGAGGAAGGCGTGGAAGCGAGCCAGAGTGATGCAGATCAAAGCGAACAGGAGCTGGAGAGCGAGGAAGCAACGCCGCAGTCAGACACCAAACAGATGGAAGAGGGTCCGAGTGAAGCCGCGAAACAAGATGACGGCTCCCCCGAGCCTTCTCCTTTGTCCCTGCCCCATCATGAGCCTCAGTCACCAAAGAACGAGGCCAGGAGTCCCACCAAGACCAGCACAGCGATCGTCCACATAAATCTAGTTTCTCCCAGCTCAGAAAAAAACACGTCTTTATTCCAGCTGCCTCCAGCTGCTGCGGATTCCAGTGACAGCGCCAGTGAGGCGGCTTCACATGACACAGAGTCCACCTCTGCAGATAAAGAGGAAGCTGACGCTGTGGAGGAGGAGGAAGAAGAAGATACGCAGTCCACCCGGGATCAAGACGCTGCACCTCCTTCACCTGCTGAGGAAAAGACAAGCCAGCCGGCCTGCAGCCCCGATCAGACTAAAGTCCGCTTCACGATCGCTCCCGCCTGGCAGAGATCGCAAAGTCTGAACCCTCCTCCTTCCCCGCCCGCTTCCGTCTCTTCCCCCTCCGCTGTCACACCATCCAGCTGCGAGGAGCCGGAGACTGTGACCCAGGATTCGGTCACGAAAGCAGAACCGGCGACTTCACCAAAGGTCGAGTTGGTGCTGAGCCCATGTAGGGTGAAAACCGCCAAACCACAAAGCAGTGTGACACCAGCTCCACCCAAGATCTCTACTTCTGCGAGCATTGAAGGTAAGAGCGCTGAACGTGTGTGATGGTAGATGATGAAGCTGTTTTCTGCAGGGACAGGATCCACTTTGGTTGTGTTTAGACGAGGCTGATTTTACTGGACCAGCACGTGCACTACTGTGTATGCTTTAAAGTGAACCTCGCAAACATTGGATGTTTGCTCTCTGAAGTGTCCTAATCTGTATCACAGGAGCCTAAATTATAACCACTTTTTCCTACGCTGCCACCTGCAGAGAGCTCAGTGATTGTAGAGGGAAACCCAGACAATCCCTTTGGAGTTCGGCTGAGGAAGACGTCGGTTCTGCTGCGCTTCAGCTCAGAGGAGGAAAACACAGAGGTGATTGAAAAGCTTTTTAAGGGTTTCTAGGACACTCTGAACTTCTTACCTCTCAAGCATGATGCAGGAAACCTGAAACTTTAAGCTTAAATTCATGTCAAATGTATTATTTGTGTTTTATTTATTATCCTTTAGCCTCCGACTGAGTCACAAACTCAGCCACCCAGCTCTAAAGTTGACTCCCCGCAGCCAGTCAGTGTTAAGCCCTCCATCTGTCCACCGGTCAGCATCAAACCTGCGCTGCCTAAGAAGCCAGAGGTTCACGCTGACAGTGGAGGGAAACTGAAGCGCGTCTCAGGTGTGTGTCCACGTACATCTTTACTTAAAGAGGAATTCTCATGCTTCTTCTTTGCCTCTGTCATGTATACACTGTGTCAGTGGTGGATGTTCATATTAAACATGGCCACGGCTCAGGCTATAGAACTGCTCACAGACAAGATCGCAGGAGCGCTGCACAGCCTCACCGTATTAATCTGCACGAGCGTAACAATCCTGAACTCGACGAGTGTAAGAAAGCAGCTCGCGAGCCAGCCTGTGGCGTAACAACTGTGTGTGTTGTTAATTTAGATTCAGTTGCGGGCCGCGCTGTTTCCGCTGGATCTGATCCTCCCAGCTGGATCTCTGTGGCCAAACAGAAGCAGAAGATCTATAAGGAAAACTCACTGGAGGAGATCACTGTCAAGAAGGTAGACTTACAGAGAAGCACAAAAACAGGATGCACGCGTGCAGAGTACGCCACCACCACGTGATCTGTATGTGACTGTTCTGCTGCTGCTCTTTCAGGAGGACCAAGAGAGAAAGTCTTCACTTCCAACATACGTCTGCTCAGCTGCAAGCAAGGAGCAAGGCACCAAAACAGCTGAAACCAAAGGCAAAGGTCAGCACGCACACACATGCAAACACACACACAGACCGTTTATTAGGCTCCTTCGTCATTTGTGCAGTACCTCAGCAAATGTCTGTTTCACTATGCACTGCTGCCCTCGTCTGGTCAGCCTCTGCTACTACACTAGAAAAATAATTAACACTTTGTGTTGGAGGCTGATTGTAATGATTGTACATAACAATTTAGCAGAAATTCACACATAAACAGTACAGTGTAGAAAACACTAGACACCATTTTGGCCTCACGTGGGTGGTGTAGGGTGAAAGGTGGTGTTGCACAACAGCCTGAAGTTAGTATTGAAGTCTTTCAGACTATTTACAGAGGTCAGAAGTAAATAGTCTGTGAGCTTTAACTTTAAAATACATTTCTGTCAAAGTCTCTCCTCGGGTTTATTGTTTGTGTGTGTGTGTGTGTGTGTGTGTGTGTGTGTGTTTTGTCGCAGGGGCTCATTTGGAGATGAGCAAGCCGTCAGTGTCTCCAGACAAGGAGGCCAGAAGGCCTTTCTCTCCTCCGACTCCAGTGCCGCCTCAGCCTTTAAAATCCCAGCCCCTCCCCTGTGTTGCCCCCAAACCCTACGTCCCACCACCCCAAGCAAAGTACCCACCACAACCTAACCCTCCCCAGCGATCCCTGTCAACACCAGACGCTCCAAAATCTCCTGCTACTCCATCATCTCCCTCTAAAACTCCGCCCCCGCTCACCTGTTCCCCATTTCCATCGAGGACCGCCTCGGAAAAGCCCGTCCTGAGAGCGCCGGGGCTTTCTGGACAGACGCCGTCCTCCCAGCGAAACCTGCCTCCCACGGCTCTGGCCCAGGACGAGCCCCCCTGGATGGCGCTGGCCAAGAAGAAAGCCAAAGCCTGGAACGAGATGCCCCAGATAGTCCAGTGACAGGCCAGGTCAGATTTAGAGAAACCACGCCCCCCATGGGACCTGAAAGTCTCCAGGATGGAGCAGAACTGGTTTGCACACAAATATCTTTTAATCCTGAGCTTCAGGCTTTAGATTGGTGTAAAATGCCCAGCTCCACAGCTGAAGGCAGGCTCTCTTTTACTCCTTCATTTCTGTTTTCTAAATGACACGGTAGGACCCTGAAAGTTAACGCATCTTACTCAAGGAGGATGTTTGTTTGTTTGGTTGCTTTTAAAGATTTGTAGTTTGGGATGAGGTGCCGGAATGAGACACCTGCAGCCTCACACCAGTACGTTTTAACTTTAACTCGGATGAATCCACTTCACATCACTAAACATTTCAGGAAAGGGAACACCGAGATGTTATTATATATGAGAACACTTCATTTACCCAGAACGATGATAAAGTAACAGAAAAAATCTTCTGTTCTTTCTTAAGAATGGACCTACACGATGCTGCCGGCCTCTGTGTGTGTGTGTGTGTGTGTGTGTGTGTGTGTGTGTGTTTATTATAAGGCAGGTATAAATGCTGATATAATTGTGGTAAATGGAATAGTCCGTGGTCTGAGAGTGAGATGAGGATTACATCCAGAGCTGTTCTTTGTTTTTTGTTTTTAAATCTACTTTTAGAGAAGCACGTCCAACCAGGTCCATGGACACTCCTGTTTCAGGCTCGTCCGTGTAAATTATATTTTTTCATTTTCACTTTTGATATTTTTGAATTCTCTTTTTTATATTATTATCAACTCCAAGCATCCTGCAGAAATCTCCCAAGCCCCGCCCCCAAAAAGCTGATAATCAGTAAGCGCTGCCGCTGCGTTCACAGTCATCTGTTTAAAATTGTTTGATGCATCGCTGCGTTGCAGAGTGTTGTCGCCATGAATCCTTTTCCAGTGTAAATGAAACATAAGTATAAAGCTACTTAGGCACTTAGAGCTGGGTTTGCTGCGGGATCCGTCGTCTCTGTGTCATTTCAGTGTGTCTGGCAGTAAGCATGTGCAGATATGTGATACTCGTTTTGTATTGCTTTTTGAGAATTTGTCTTGTACATAATAATGCGCAGTAAAGAACAAATTATAAAACATGTTTCTGTGTTTGTTTGTACCTCAGGAGTGGAGCACAAATGTGATGTCTTAACTGTGAAACTTTGGTTTGATTTGAACCCTTTAACACAAATATGAGCGGTGTGTCCGACGCTCGCAGGCTGGACACACCGGTACAGCATTTTCATTCCCTGGACTTTGTGACATTATCGGGATTCCTTTCCCCGGCCTGGTTGTGTTTTCACCTTCACATAATGTTTTTAGGCTTTAAAACAGACACCCTACCACCCCCACAGGCCTAATAGTGGTTTGCTCCACTGCTAATCCCTAACTCTTTAACTTTGCAGATTTGATCTTAAAACAAAGGATGTGTGACATGTTGTTCTAGAATAAAACTTCAGTTTGGTTGTGTGTATTTTCTTAACCTCCATCACATCCTCACATTTCACTATGGCAGCCATATAGCTGCAGATCAGCCACACCTCCTAATGGTTCTGGAAGCAGGAGGCGTCTTTGTGAGTTTCAGTAGTTTAGTAGCTTTGTTCTTCGTCTTCTTCTTCGCTCTCTCCATGTGTCATCACATTTAAACCTTTTAAAGCAAACACAGCAAGTGAATCATTTAACTCTTTTGGCTGGTTTGTGTGTTTGTAGACAGATGATGGCATCTCATTAAAATCAGAACCGTGCATACACACCACCGAAGCCTTTACAGGTTTGTGGTCGAAGACAAAAAACACACACAATGAAGGTCAGGCTTAGCTGACAGTCTCTGGACTCGAAGGCAGTCGAGGCAGGTGTGCAGCTGGTTCTAGTCTTTAACTGGGATGCAAGTGCTGCTCAGGACTGACTGAGATCAAGCTCACAGTCGGTGTTTTGTCAGGTTGTTTGATGTGCTGCATGTTTACAGTGACTGCTTCCTTACTGAACTGCATCAGGAGCACCATCTCAGTGTCCCTTTAAGGCTCAAGCTCACGGAAATTTTAAAAAAGTCAAAAACATTTTTTCATTTAATGTTTAAAATATGAATGAAAACTGACCAAGTGTGAGTCTTAAAATACTGGCAATGAATTAGCCTGTTCTCATCCAGCTCCACATTCTCAACATATCCAATACAAGATTTTGCTTCTCTGCCTTTGAAAGCTCTCTGACTTGGCACGACGACATCTTTCCTCCGCTCAGCTTCAGCTGCTCTCCTGACAGCACCTCACTTCAGACTTGTTGGGTCATATCAGAAGCTCAAAACACATCTGTTTACATCAGCACGCCAGCTAAAAACGTGTTTCACATATTTACAATCATTTTATTTTAAATTGCTTTTAATGCCGTTGTTAATTTTTAAGATGCCAACAAATACGATTCATTATTATTATTATTATTCAGCTGCACACAGACGACTCAGATGTGTGCTGCTTGTAACAGACTGATGCCTTCCTAACTATCAATCCTCTTAATGTAAGCATCAAACAAGCACAGAAATGGGATTAGATTCTAAACTAGTGGAATTATTGCAGATGGAAAATAGTCCAGAAAACACGTGCAAGTCGAACCCACAGTGGGTGATTTATGGCAGAGTGGACTGATCAAACACTCGAGACGTCGATCTGTAAAGTCGGGTAACATATTTTTTCCCCTGCTCTGTTTAAGTGAAGCTTGGGCTCATTTTTCAAGCAAAAACTTTTCTTTAATTTCTCCTAAACGCGGCCTCATGGACTCACGTGACCGTCTTGGCGTGTACACGTGCCTGCAAATGTGTGCCTTTTATTTGTTTGTGCGCCTTTCTCCCTGTGTGTGGCCAAAATGTGAGCCAAATGTTTGTGCGCGCCTGCTCGCATGAACGGGTGTGAGCGGGCCGCTTGCATGCGTATGATTGATGGTTGCCTTGTGTTTGCGCACAGGAAGCTGTAATCAACTCCCCAGATGTCTTTTCTGGGTGAGTTAGGTAACGCCGCGGCTGCCCTACTTCTGATACACACACTATAGCACACATGCACATGTGGCGCCTAAAGTGGACCCGCCAAGATGTACTGTGCGTGTGCGAGTCCGTGCCAGGTATCCATAGTGATGACTGCCGGGTGCTGACCTTCTCATTTACAGGTTATATAACCAACCAGGTTGGCAGGAGTCAGAGGCACAGAGGTGAGGAGGTGGGTAGAGGGGCAGTGGCATTGAGGTCGACTCGGGGAACTACAGTTTCTAAGAAGTCACCGAAAAATCCTCCTGCTCTGAAACTCTTATTGCTATAAAGATATCGTCATAAATTTGGACATTCATTTATACAGGAGTGATGAGTAGAAGACAACAAAGCCTTTAAAGGCTTTTTATTGACTTGTGTAACTTTATATTGAGTGACCAAGCTGATCTCTGGGCAACAGTTGGTCTGTTGAACTGGATCATAAAATTACTTCAAATATTATAAATGTGCAAAGATTTAAACATAAATATTTTTCCGACTAAAAGTCTCACGCCATGGTTCTCGGTAGGAAAAGGGTGGAGCGTCCACTCCGAGTTCCTGCTCCATGTGGAAGAGTTTAAGTATCTCATGGTCTGAGGGGACAATGGAGCATGAGGCTGACAGACTGGTGTTGCATAATAATTAATATCTGGTGCTGCGATTGTTCGTTTGTGTATGTATGTTCCTACAGAGAGAAATTTTCAGCCAGGGTAAACATGCTTCCATGCAGTCCTCCATGATCCCGACTGCACGGTCCTCGACATGAGCGTCATTGTGCGTTGATCCAATGCTGATTGGTGGACAGAGCGATCACTGCCCCTATCTGACAACAGATGCTCTCTGCAGGTAGACAGACGGGCCGTGGGCAGAGGCTTCCACCACTAAACCATATTTTCCTGTGAACCACTGATGTTGATCGTTGTACTTGTTGTTGTAGTGATGAGAGAGCTGAACATGAAATACAGCTGTTGATCCACCTTCCTGTCCCCATCTATGCTGAAAATTATGTGTAAGGATTAGATAGGGTCTCAAAGAGCAGCCGCTTCTTCACCACATCGAAAGGAGCCAGTGGAGGTTGTTTGGGTTTGAAATCAGGATGCTTTCTGGGCACCTTCTAGGTACGGCACTGTGGGCATGTACCACCAGGAGGAGGACCCATGACAAGCTAGAGAGAACGTCCTTCAGCTGACTTGACTTTCCTCTGGAAGAGCTGGAGAAGTTGGGAAGAGGATGTTTGGGTGCCTCTGTTTGGACAGCTGTACCAACGAACACCACCGGTAAAAGTAGCTGAAAATGGATGGATGGCATTTTACAATATTGCAGTAGTGAAAATACCTGTGAACACAAGATTTCCCTGCCATTACCTTATGACAAATACAATGTTTCTGTCAAGGATGCAGGACTCAAACAGGAGAAGCTGACTGAAAGCAGCAGCTTTAATGCTGGAAATAATTCTGCACGTTTACAGAAAACCAAACTGAAAACAAGGAATTATAAATAAGAAACTCAAACCAAAAAACTAAGGAACTAAACTAGAAAATGGAGAACTAGGAATTTACTAGGAGCCCGCAAGTTATACACAGCAAAGAGGGGATACGATGCGACAATGGACAGGGGAACGCTCAGGGCTAAACTACACAAGGAAGTAACGATGGAATGGGAAACAGGAGGGAAACACAGGTGAGACTAATCATTCATAATGAGACAAAGCAAAACTCAAAACACTGAACACGGGACATGAAACTATCAAAGTAAACCAGGAAACACAAGACGGGCACGGAGACGCAGACATGACAAGGAGGCATGGCTGACTGGGGAGCAGTGTTGGTCAAGTTACTTGAAAAAAAGTAATCAGTTACTAATTACTTCCCCAAAAAAAGTAATCCCGTTACTTTACTGATTACTTATTTTCAAAAGTAATTAATTACTTAGTTACTTTTTAAAAACACGATTTACAACCTGAATAGGTGATAAAGCGATAGATCTTTCAGCCCAATTCTACTTTTTCTGCATAATCCATCATACAAAATGTAATCAAATGGAAAAGTCTCTTTTTAAAACTTGTTTTATTAGTTTTAATCTTTTAACTTTATGCATCAAGCAAAAATTAAATTATATGCAACATTCTCTGACTGGAAGAAATTTGTTTAACATTTAAACCTATTTTCTGCACATTCCAGCACATAAAATAAAATATTTTTTTGTGTTTACACTCACTCTTTCAAATAGATGAAAGTAAAACACAGCAGAAAATAAATAAAATCAAAGACTAGCGGTCCTGTTGCTCTATTTTCACCTGTAAAGCAGGACTGGGGTAGGCGGAGGTTTACCCTGGTGCAGGTGTGCCGCAGCGGTCAGTGGAAGAATCCCCGAGTTTCTCTGTGAATTTCCCATTACAGTCGTAGTCACTCGTGCTTGCTTGGAAGTTTAGGGGTTTTTTTCGCTGTAAAAAGAAGTTTTCTTCCCACGCACAACTGACACTAATGATTTTGTCACTTTTTATGGAATCAAACTCAAAGTAAGGTCAGTACTTCCACGCTTTAAACGCTGCACGCTCATACTCTCTCCGCACTTGATATATTATCCATTGTTGATCTGCAGACAGCTGTTGTCACGAACGTCGCACTCGCTTACGTCACTATCATGAGACATTCTCGCAAAAAACTCACGGTTGCAGTAACGCAGTAACGCAGCGTTCCTACGGGAAAGTAACGGTAATCTAATTACCGTTTTTGCAATGGTAATCCCTTACATTACTCGTTTCTTGAAAAAAGTAATCAGTAGCGTTACTGCCCATCTCTGCTGGGGAGACGCGGGGAACATGGAGACAGGGATGACTTGACATGAAAAGTGGGACATGGGAACAGAAACTAAACACAGGCAAAGATGAACACTGACAAAGGGAGAACTAAGATTACTGTTAGCTTGAGAAAAAGGATAAACAAAACCAGGAACAATAATAAACTTTATTAAACCAAAAACACAAACACCGTGACAGTTTCAGGTCCAGAACAGTCAGTTTTGGTCTCCACCAGCCAAGTTCTTTATGGTTTTTCCTCTACCTGAACAGGAGGCTGTTTTTGTTGTTGTTGTTGTTGTTGTTTTCTTCTTAGTAAATGAAATTTAAATGTAATTTAATTTAATTAATCATGCTCTGTACTATTGTCACATGGCTGTTTTGAGTGACAGTTAGATACTGTTTGCTTACGTTCAGTGTCTGTTATGCTTAAGATGCTGAGGAGCCAGCTGTTGATTCCTCTAGCACCATCCTACCCACGCAGCCTCAGCTGCCACCAGCAGGAGGAGCTGGCAAGCTGTGTGGGAACCTCTTTGTTGCCACCAGATCATTGGCATTAACAGTTAAAGCTGTTTACCATTGCAATTTTGTTTTAAGCCTGTTTTTCACTCGGCCCCTACCTCAGGTAATGTCACAGTTTTACAGATGAACCCTGCAAAGCAAGCTAGCTAGCACTACCATTAGCTAAAATGAACCAAATAACAAAGACTAAGGCTGCCAGCTAAAGACTTAAAAAATGAGTTCACAGACCAGTGGCTGACATCACATCTTATGCATACAGTCTATGCTATTAAATCATGTTTGTTGCTAACAGCTGCCTGATTTCAGTGAAATCATGCTAATGGATGTGGTAATGTTAACCCAAAATGAAAACATTTACAGAAAAGACGTGTAAACAGCCTCCAGCGTTCTATAAAAACCTCTGAAACTGCGGGTTTGAGTAACACTTGTGTGCAGATTCATTGCTACAGGCACTTACGAGCTTTGAATTTCTTGTTTATCTAAAAACATTAAAGATTGCTGACTGCTGTTTACAGTTTTAAATAAATCTGATATTACTCTG
Source organism: Oreochromis niloticus (assembly GCF_001858045.2). Classification (NCBI taxonomy): domain Eukaryota; kingdom Metazoa; phylum Chordata; class Actinopteri; order Cichliformes; family Cichlidae; genus Oreochromis; species Oreochromis niloticus. Next base: position 33,004,510 of record NC_031966.2, on the reverse strand, counting down.
AGATCGTCACATATAAGCTGCTACATATTTATAACGTGTGTTTGGATTTGTCAGGCCGCTCTGACCTCGCTGACCTCACTCAGACTTTTGTGTGCAAACTGTAATGAGCCCAGTTTGCGTGAGGTCACATTCTCTAGCTGTCATTTTTTCCAGTGACCTTATAGCTGAGAATTTGATCACCACTGTGACTCTGAATTTCAATTAACACGAGTATGACAATCCTGGCTGGTTTACGCTTGCAGGGAAAGCTGACCTGTTCTCCTATCAGCGAACTCTTTGTTTCCACTCGTGGACCGAGGAGGTTAAATTACCTCCCCTCCTTCCAGTTTCTGTCTTTTTTTTTCTTTTTCTAATCATATTTCATCACAGAAAAGCTGGAACACTTAGTCATTTCTCCAGAGGGGATAAATAAGCACTTTTACATACTCTAGTGAACTTCAGAAGATGCTACTTATATTGATTCAGGTCTGTGTCATGCTCTGTTAGTGGCAAAATCTATGAGTGGAAGTGGAAACTGAAACCCTGTATTGATAGTAACTGAAATTTATCTCTATATGTAACAACTTTTAAATAGCTTAGATCTTCAAATGAATTAAATGGACTTGGCGCAAACAAGGAAGGAAGTGCTGGGACAAATGGGATCTTCGTTTTGGATCTTTTTCAATAAAAAATAACAATTTTTATTTAGATTCTTTGATCAATTTAACCTCTTAGTCCGACACATTGATTTCTTTTTTTATACACTGCTCATTTCATTTACAAAGATTTTGTTTTTGCGCTTTATTCAACTCCTGCTACATCTTGTGTGCTTTTGCAGTGTTTTTCTGTTTGCTGACATTTTCTTTAGTGTCTGTTCGTTTGACCTCTCAGGGCCACCGTAAAATATAAGTGACAAATTGAATCTGTGGCCTTTCATCCAGTCATGTTTGATGTCAGGAACAGACGCACAATCCTCCCCGCAGTATTGTACTGATGTAGCTAACAAAGCGTTACGCAGCTTTTAACAGAAGGTCACATTTACAGAAATGTAATAACTTTCTCAGATTGCAGAGGAAAGCCTGCTGTTCTTTACTCCGATGATGAAAACACAATAAATATTTATTACAAGAATTAGATATCCATTTAAGCCGGTTTTTGTGAGAAATTCTTGACTCTGAGTAGAGTTCTTGATGCCAGAATTGGAATCATTCCTTATGTGATTGCATTAAGCTGTCTGCAGTGTAATTATACTGAAGAGCTGAATAATGAGCTTGTCTCTTTTTAAGTTTGACTGTCTGACCTATATTTGCTTTGCTTGCATAAACAGTTGTTGTGTCTGCCCAGCTTCCCCTCTGTTTACATCTTTCAGCTCAGTGTTAGCAGTCTGCGTTATTCAAACATATCGGAGACTTGGTGTCACTTTCACAGGTGTTGGCTACAAAAACCAAAAATATGGACTTTTTTTTTTTCTCTAAAATCTCTACTGTCTCTTACATACAGTATATGTATACATACATGTGTGAAGAAATCTGCACTGAATCATACTTGTTCATAATCTCTGGCTCTCTTCCACAGCATGTCTTTATCCTCTCTTCCTTCTGTCATTCCCAAATGGTCGCAGCAGATGGCCCCACCCCTCCCTGAGCCTGGTTCTGCTGGAGGTTTCTTCCTGTTAAAAGGGGTTTTTTCCTTCCCACTGTCGCCAAAGTGCTTGTTCATAGGGGGTCATATGATTGTTGGGTTTTTCTCTGTATGTATTATTGTAGGGTCTACCTAACACTCCTTTACTGGATCAGCCATTTAGGTTTGACTCAGCTAACCTGATAACTTGAACTGCTGTTAAAGATGGATTCCATTTACTAACTGTGTTACTGGTTAGCTAACTGATAATATATAACTGCATCTCTCTCACTCCTTCACTGACAGTGCAGTCTGCACAAATGTGGATCCGAGGTGTTCCACTGCTACCCAATGGTAGCTCTGTCACATGGTGTGAGCAGAATCATCTGCAGCTCAACGTGGCAAAGACCAAGGAATTGATTGTGGACTTCAGAAAGACCAGGAAACACTTGACCCCTGTTTCAATCCAGGGGGTCAGTGTTGACATTGTGGAGGACTATAAATACCTTGGAGTACACATTGACAAAAATTGGACTGGGCTAAAAACACCACAGCACTTTACAGAAAGGGCCAGAGTCGTCTCTATTTTTTGAGGCAACTGAGGTCCTTCAACATCTGCCAGAAAATGCTCAGGATTTTCTATGAGTCTGCTGTGGCCAGTGCGATCCTCTATGCTGTTGCAAGCTGGGGGAGCAGGCTGAGGGTCGCAGATGCCAACAGACTCGATAAACTGATTCGTAAGGCCAGTAATGTTGTGGGGATGGAGCTGGACTCCCTCAAGGTGGTGTCGGAGAGGCGGATGTTGTCCAAGATAAAGACAATATTGGATAACACCTCGCACCCACTCCATGACATGCTGGTCAGTCACAGGAGCACGTTCAGTGACTGAGATTACCGAAAAGCAGCACTGAACGGCACAGGAAATCATTCCTGCCTGTGGCCATCTCCCTGTACAACTCATCCACCTAACACACTGTTTACTGCAACAGCTACACCCTTCTTGCACATGTTCTTTTCAGCTATTTATTAATAAGTGACTTTCATGTATATATATATATGCCTGTATATATTGTGCTATTCTTAGTTAGTGTATTGTCTGTCTTTGTTAATGTTTGCTTATAATGGAGCACTGTAACGAGAAATAATTTCCCCTAGGGATCAATAAAGTATTCTGATTCTGATTCTGATTCTCTAGATGAGTTCATATCAAACATCCATATGTAGAGTTGGATAAAATGGTGCAGCAGCAGCAAACACATGGACATTTCATTCTCTGAAATGCAGAAGAGCTGAAGGTTTTCAGGTTAATTAAAGGGAAATGACAGCAGTTGAAATTACTGCAGCCATGTGCAATAAATTTGCATTGTTGTTGCCTACTATAGTCATTTTAAAGAAGGGGTCCAGTCTGCTACCACTCTGCAATCAGTTTGCAACCAAATGGGTCCAGTTGCCAGGTGTAAGCACAGGTAATTCTACCTGCTGGGCGTTTCTGTCTGACACACCTCCGATGGTGCCACTTGACAGGCTGCAGGGTCGTCACCCAGGAACCGACTTTCACTCATGTTTCTCTCCATTAATCGCGGAACATCTCAGCGCTCCCCCTCAGTCTGCCTCAGGATCCATCTTTCCCCGAAACCTTTTCCTTCCGTCGAAGCCAGAACCAGAAGCTTGCTTGCTCCACCTGCTTGAGACAGCCTTCTCTTACTTGTAATTACTTGTAATCTGTTTACAATATTGTGGTAATTAACTGTGATAAATCTGTGAAAAATCACAAATCTTTTCCAGGATGAAATAGTTCTGAAACAGAAATTCAGGAATTCCTCCACAAATGGTGACACAGTTGCTGCAAGATGCCGAGTTTAACTTCAAATTTATATGAAAATGACTCCGGCGCTTAGCAACCCTTCTACCAGCCAAGTCGAGTTCTGCTATTAAAAAGAGATGCATCGCAGGTGAGTTGAGATCATTGGTTCAAAGTGACTGATTGGAACAACTCAATGCAGCCACTGGGCAACCAGTGACTTTTCCCAGTTGCAGGAAGGTTTCAATCATATTTTTACTGTAGTGTGAGTGAGCTAGTAGATAAACCAGACAGAGATGGAAATTTATTTAGTTGAGGTGCTATTTTGTTAGGTTAGCTGTTGCTCCTGCTCCCAAGCCTTGTTATAAGTTACTACTTCACACTAGTCAGACTCACCTCTCATTTACTTAACAGATACTTGAGTCTCAGTTCTCTAAAGAAACTGGAGGAGCTTATTTTTTCAAAAAGCATATTCTTTTAGAGGGACTGAAAGTTGGAAGTGTATGTTTTAAGTCCTTCCAAACGATAATGGTTTTAAAGTAAAGCTTTTTTTTGTAAAAAATAACTTTTCCCTATAATTTCCAAATTGTAAAAATTGAGTTTGAGTCTGATCACGCGCCCTTTGCTGCGTGTGCTCCCGCTCTGTCGCCCTCTCTTTCCTCCTGAACTGTTGAATAAAAGCGACAAGCCTCAGAACAAATCTTGCCATGTAACAAGTAAACTGAACTGCCATTGTCTAAGAATCACAGACGCGCACACACACAAACACACACAAAATAAAGAGACGCAGACTTGTTGTCCTCACCAGAGTTTGTTCAGAATCAAGAACAAAACCTTTTTTAGTTTATTCATGACTTCCTGCTTCAGACTGTACCTCTGCAAATTATTACATACTAAATTTTTACTATCAGTAACTGACGTCAACAGAAAACATCAAAGAAATGTCAACACATACATACATTCATCTTGCTTCACCTGGACAAATTTAGAGGTTATGAAGTTTTAGTTTGACAACATTTGAATGAAGCATGAAGTAACTGAAGTCTGTTCATACATTTGAAAAGCGAAGGAGGGCTTGAACATTTCTTGAGGTTAGCAACAGACAGGGCAGGACACCAAGACAATTTTTTCCTTCCTGCCCTTTTTTCTGGACACCGTCTGTGTTTTAGTTCACAAACAGCCTCAGTAGCTATTTATTTTTCCAAGAAGCTTTCGATCCATTAGGGAAGACCAATTAGGTGCTACTTAAATCAGACCAAACATTTGGAATCACTTTTCAAATACATCACAGAGAAACCTTTGATATTACAGCTTTGTAAGCTAACATGTTTCATGATCTGAAGACTGATGGGTACAAATAAAAAAAGTAGACTACTGATTAGAGTCTCACAACTGTACATGGAAGAAACAACATTGTTAAGAAACCAGGAAGCATTTTTCTGCCTTTCTGGAAGTTCTCAAATAGGATGCTGGTTACACTTCCTCAATAAGTCAGTGTTTGAATTCTGAAAGGTCAGGAAACCAGTGAGCAATAGACACATCCTGTTGTTGTTGCATAGCTGGATAGCTGGAAGATGCAAATTTGTATTTTCTTCTACATGTTGAGAACCATTTCTGAGCCTACAGGATAGGTCTGTCTGCTCCGTTAGGCTAGTAATAAAAAGTTTGTATTTCACTGGCATGATCACAGTTTTTGGATTGCTACAATATATCAAAGTGATACAGTTAAACTCATCTTGACCTTTAAGGATTCAATCCCTGACAGTGGGACAATGTAACCTGTGCTGTTCCCAGATTAGCATCTTTTCTCATTTCACTTCTGTCAATGACTGAGCGTACAGAATCTCCATGGTGACAAAACCATCATTCAATTTCAAAATGTTCAAAACCCACAAAAATTTGTAATAATTTGAGTACCTGTAGTTAAAGTTAATGTGGCCATGAGGAAGCTGTGTGCTTTAAAAATAATAAATTGGGCTGTGACATTTAGCTAAGTCACAACAATTACCCCATCACTGACGCCTCATTTAGACATTTTTTTAATATATTTCATATTTGCTTTCTTGTCACGACTTGTTTGAAATATTGTTTGTGCGTTAAAGTTAAAGCTAGCAGCGGGTCATCTTAGATTTGAATAAAAAGTAATCGGTGGGAATAAATTAATCAGGGACTGCTTAATTTATTGTTAAAATGTGTGTTTAACACAAAGTTTGGGGCATATTATGGTTTCAGGAGGGGGGTTGTGCACTGCTAAGCTAACGGTTAACTTTGTAAATAGCCAATTGCCAGAGGAGCTCGTCTGGTTTCACTGAACACTCGGCAAGAAAGCCAAAATATACATTTGCCAAAGTATATAAAGAAAATAGAAACATAGCCCACATTAGCAGTTATTGTTAGTTGGTTGGTTTTTGTATGGACAGACGAGAAATGTTGGTATTACGTCACACTAAGTCCTACTAGATGCTAAAAATCAGCCGGGGAGCCAGTGGTTGGTTCGCAGAGCTTTTGACCACCAGACACCATCAGTGGGGCGGCCTGCTGAAGAGGCTAAGTGACCAAAAACACCAACAGAGATTTGCCCTACTCAGTGTACCGCCCCAAGGTAATGCTACAAACTACCTTGGCCACTCTTCTTTGTTCTTTGTATGGGAATAAATTAGCACAGTGGATGGCATTATTTCAAGTTAAATGCACCAGCTGTTGAAGGTGTTACTGCGAAGTCATACTTCAGTTTTCAGGGTGAGATTTACAACAACATATGTTATGTTATCAAGCGAGACCCAGGTTATTGCACAACACGTCACCATAGTTGCCACTGCAGTTTAAGTAAAAATGGAAGAATTCAAAGTTAAGGCACTAAAACTGCTGCCAGAAATGAAAGACTGTTCACAGATATCAAACCAAAGTCTATGTTTCTGTGATTTTTGTTTTAATGTTTTTTAAAGAACTGGCTCCTCATGCTGTTTTAGAATATGTGGCTTCATTTTAGGTCAAATTTCCCTTTATTTAAATATTCCAGACTGATTAATGTGAAAAGGTTTAAGTATGACACCTTCACACAAATGCATGATTATATATTGACTATTCCCCTTCCTGTCCAGTTTGAGCTATCATTTAAAGTAGTTACCATTCATAACAGAGGGTCAGCCGTATAACATATGTTATATCTGTTTGTACAAATATCTGTTCAGACAGTCTTGTGTAAGAATTAAACATATTACAATGCCAGATATAATACACGGCCAATTATTGCTGTTTGACTCTGTCATATTGCAAGTGTATCAACACCTTATCAGCCACGTCGTATTAGCCTCACGACACGGCTTAGGCCTTTTTACGATATAGCAGGTGTGGATGGTTTGACACGACCTTCCCAGTGCTCTCACACATGAAACAAGGGGACGCAGAAACATCGATAAGTGAAGAAAATCATCAAATACAACTGACGTAAAAACATGTAGAAATCAAAACACGCGTATAGAAAACAAAAGAACCTAAAGGCAAAACTCGACAGTCTCCGGCGTTTGTCAGAGACCGGCTTTTGCCGTGTAAAAACAGTCGCGTCGCAGACATCAGCAAGGCCTCGATGTTCGTTTGTTTTTCAAACATTTTTTCTCAAAAATATGATGGCGGGTTTCCAGACAAGCTTTTTGCTTTGCTTTTTTATTTTATGCTGCTGTGAATTTATTGTTTGAAAGCAACAACTTTCCATTAAAACTGGTTTAAATGGTATACAAATGGATCCACACCATCGTCTTTGTGTGCGGATGGAAGGCACTGGCCTTTACAAAAACATCAGTTGTGTTTTGTTTTGTTGCGTCACCCTTTACCAAAGGAAAAAAAACCCAGAGAACTTTGCTTTTTTCTGCCTCCACTGTTCCTTTCCCTTACTTGATGTGAAAGTGCAAATAAATACTGAATAAATACATTTAGCAGATAATGGCATCAAACTCCAAATATTGGTGGTAATGAGTCCATGATGCTGAATGATGCTTCTCACAGCACAGGGATCCAAATATGTTCAAGTCAACACACATAATCAATGTGGATCACCAGCCATCATCTAGAAAAAGGTTTGGTTTGAGAGCGTGCCAGCTTCATGTTGGTGCCACATTTTGACTGTAAAAGCTGCGAATAGGTGGGGTTTTAAAAAATTAAATTAAAAAAAAAGGAGGACTTTGGAACGTGAGCAGCTCTCTTTTTGTGAAATGTAAACAATGTCACTGCATGCATAAATAAAAACAATGAATAAATAAAGGAAATCAACATCAAAACATACAAAAAAAATGAATAAAACAAGAACAAAAAGCTTTTAAAGCAAACCAACGTAAAAGCTGATTCTCTTGTTATTCGTTTGAATGAGAGGAAGAAGGGAGGAGCCATGAAGGAAAGACGGAAGAGCTGATGGACTAATTACTGCAAGATACACTAAAGGTGGTAAGAGAGTAGATGAAGTAAACAGAGTATATTATGTACGGCGAGTACATTTTTCAGATTCATACTAAGGTTTGATCTTTCTTCATCTGTACACTGAAAGACAAACAAAGCGCCGTCATGGTCGGTTAAATGAATCACCATTTCCAGCTATGATTTGATTTGCAGGCTGTTTCGTTGGGAGGATTTCATTTGTCTTTGCTCTGTAGGCTATGTTCAGACAGGAAGCACATATATGACACTCATATCGGGTTTTTCTGACATATCTTTTTAGAAGACGCTCTGATCAAACTGCAAAGTGTGGCAAAAGGACGAGCGGAGAACTGCAAACATGGCAGACAGACAGAAAGGTGAGAGTGGCAATCTGGGCAGATTAAGAGATCGCAGCACAGCAGCTTTTTCTTATACAAAAAAAAAAAAAAAGTACACCTAGCACGTGCACATTATCAACGAAATACAGTGATGTAACAGCGTGACGACTCTGATGGTTTCAAACAGACAATTGTGATGCCAGACTCCCCGATCTGTCTGAACACAGCTCGAGTTTGTGGGTCTGCCAGGACTGCTGCTCTGTGAAAGTGATGACGGAAGGCGTCTCTTTATTCATTCAGATCTACGTTATCTCAGCTGTTGCTTAGTTAAATTTGCTGTTGATGCTTGGATGACATCGGCGCTACAACGGGGAAGGTGCAACGCCATCAGCGTCAGTTCTTTGTGCATCAAAGAGGAAGAACAGCAGGTCAACTGCTGCTTTAGGATCAGGTGCGCACGTCACCGGCTCCTGTTCTGCGACATGAAGAGCAGCACCTTGCGGATGCCGCTGAGACGGTCTCTCAGAGACGTGAGGGCGAGGAACGGTAGCTGAGCTCGGCCCTCTAAAGGAAGAACTGCTAGTAACCACCAACACCACGAGGGACCGTTAGGGCTGGCCTGCAAGCAAAGAACACACAAGTGAGATGGTTTTAAAGGGTGAAATGAAGTAGAAGAAAAATTCGGATACTTTAGTCCCACTATATAAAAATAGAAGCTATAAAAGAAACAGACTGTTTGTACCTGAAGTTCAGAGTCTTTGTCAGGCATTGGTCCGAAGTGGCCTTCAATGCGAGCTTTCTGCTCAGCTTTCAGAGAGTTGACCCAATACACGGCCTGCTCGTACACCACGTCATGCAGACACTGCAGCTCGCGCTCTGCTACGCCCTCCACCTGCACACAACAACACCTCTGAGCTTTAACATCTTAGCAGCAGCTCACCGTCCTTCTCTAAATAACTCTCCAGGTGGAAAACTTCACCTTTGCTGCATACATCTATAGACTAGTTCTTAAAACCATAAAATCTTTTGAAAGCAGATGCAAAGCTAGACTTGTGCTTCTGGCTGAGTAACGGAGGGACTGCATGCTTGAATAATCCCAAAGTACACCCTACAGCATACTGTATCCTGCTTTATCATCTCTTTTTTCTTCTAAATGAAACTATATTTTAATAAATGAGCATCACACTGGATTAAACAAGACTTGAAACTTGCAACTGGGGCTCTGAAATAATCGGAAAATGTTTACTCGGGTTATAAATCAAGTACAAAATTGGCTTTTCTTTTTCAGTTGGTGTTGGTTTTGCAACAACATGGGTTGCCCCCTGCTGGCCATTAGAAAGAATGCAGGTTTCAGACACTTGTGCATCAACTTGTTTTCAGACCAGGATGTTAATAACACCTTATAAAGTCTAAGGTCATCCTGTCATCTCTCACTCTCCCAGCCCACAACCCCCACCAGCTCATACCTTAACATCTTCCAGGTACTCTATATCAGCTGTGTTGTAGCCGTCCCTCTCACTGTGCTGAATTACTTTAAACCTCCGTTTGCCTATTGTGTCCACAACCGAACGGCCGTCGGAGAAGAACTTGACATCGCGGATCTCCAGTAGGCACCCGTAGTCAGCAAACCTGGAGGCCGAAGGAAAAAGCGCAAGGAGCAAGTTAACATTTTGTGCATTCATAGTCCGACACCAACCCCACACAGCTGCAGTCAAAGTACTAACCCTTTGAGGTCATCTCCCAGACACATGCCAAAGCAGTTGGTGCCCGTCTCCATGCATCGGCGAATCATCAGTCTGTAGCAGGGCTCGAAGATATGGAGAGGGCACGGCACAGTAGGGAAGGCCATGGTGCACACGAATATAGGCACATTCTTGTTAAGACTACAGGGAGACACGGAAAAAAAAAAATCTTTATTTTCATTAAGGAGGAGATATCGTGTTAAAAAAAACCCTTTCAATTACAAATTCAACATGAATGAAAATCTTTTGTAAAAAAACAACAAAAAAAAGTTAACTTAAACTCCAGGTGACCTTTAGGCCAAATGTAAAAGACACTGGTTAACGTGAGAGTGAATTAATTTATGCATCGGCCGTCAGGAAAGTGACACTTGAAGCCTGAATGACCAACACTCAGAAGTCACTGTGTCAGACACGTGTGCCGTCAGTTGTAGGTCAGTAGGTCAAACAGCCGACGATATTCTCAAAATGTTAATGTCACACACAAGCTGCAATCCATCAAAAGACTTGCTGGGAGAAAGAAATAGCCTGATAATAAGACAGTGGAGAAGAGCGGGAAATATGAACTTACTTGGAGAGCTCAGCCATCTCCTCCAGGTGGATTTTCTGTCTTTCCATGAGCTCAGAGGGAAGATACTTCGATATCAGGTTCTCAATTATTACCGTCTTACAGTATTTCCTCTGGACCAGATACTGGAGACAGACACAATGAATATGTTAACAGCAACAGAATGACACAATAAGGATGCGTCCTGTGGTTGTTGTCCCACAACATTGTTATCTGCCTGGTTTAAAGGGACGCACAAATCAAATATGCTCAAAGCCCTGACAATGACATTCTTACTGGAGCATAAGAAATGAACCAAACTAAATAAAACTACAACAATATACACAAGATTATAAAGACTCAACATCTTTTAAATAAGTTACATTCATTAATGTGCTGGGCTACCAACTCTGGATCTATAACAACTCTGGAATCCACCTTAGATCAGTAGTTTACAGTAATCCCTGAAGACTTCTGGGATAAACCGACACCGGCTTCCCCAACATCAAATATCCTTAGCAGAACTTGTTTTAAACAAGATCCTCGAGCTACTTTCAGCTTTACCCTTAGCAATTATGTTTAGCGGACCGTTTATCAGTTAGCATTAGCATAACTGTCTTTTTTTTTTTTTTTTTTTTTTTGTAATCCCAAATATCTTAAGCATCCATCCTCTATTTTTTTTAATCTACTATTACATTTACCATTCATCATGTGAAATGATCAGTTTCTGCAGTTTATTTTCAGCTGTGATCTGAAATGTTTATTCATTTACTAGCTAACCATTTCAATAGCTAGCTAAACATCTACCAGATTTCCAACTTCTTATTTCATGATTTCAGTTAGCTAGTGTAAGCCACATTTTATTCATTATGTGTAGCTAATAATTACTTTTGTTTATACCTACTGTTAACCCCCCCCCCCCCAAAAAAAAGCATATCTTTCAGCAAACTTTCACTGCTAGCCATACTTATAACAAGCTTTTTAACTTTTTCATTATTGCTTATCTAAACAGTTACTTTAAATTCTTCACAAAACCTTTTCAAAGCTCATAAATTCTTTATAATTTCACTGTTTTTTCTCTTTATATTAGGTAGTCTAATCTTTCCACAGACCACCTGGCTACTGCAGGGGAATAATTATACCCCTGGTTGGTAATCATTGCTTCAGGCCTTATTGAATGTGGACTGTGTGAGATTATTATATTATCTTATGCCATGTTATACCCCTGATTAATGATTGTGAAATTATTATGTAGTTTTAGTTTGCTTTATTCTCCTGAAGAGGTGATAACTATTAGATTTATTAAACTGATTTGTATTAGATTAGACTGCTGATTTATTGTGAATGAATGATATTGTTTTATGATGCATTATACTGCTGAGTTATAAGAAATACCGTTGTCAGAGAGTCATGGCCTTATTTGTCTGATTAGAAGAGAACAGAACATACCGCAGAGGTTTTCTGCCCCATCTCATCAGGAGGAGATAAAACAAGGAGCCGAGGTCATAACTTAGGCGCCGTGTGAGAGAAAGAATGTGAATGTTTAGGCTTTTACGACTAGGTGGGGGCCACTAGAGGCTATAAGAGGCTGAGTAACCCTCCACCAGTTTGAGATTTGCTGTGACCCTCTGCATGCATGTCTCCCCATCCGGATGGTTTATGCTCATAAAGTGTTGAATTGTATGGAATAAATAATTGTTGATTGAGCATTTATACACCGAGTATTGTCCTTCCTTCAGCCCAAAGATTAAAAGAATTGGGAGATTTTAACAACTGTCAGTTTGAAAAGTTTATTGAATTCCTGTGCCACCTACCTCAGACATATCCTCTTTACAAAGGGGACACTTTGGGTTATGGTCCAGACATCTCTCCAAACACTGAAGGCAGAAAGCGTGCCCACACGGTGTTGTCACTGGTTCATAGAACAGTCTAGATGGGAAACACACAAACAGTGAAAAACCACGGACAAACAACGGTAAAGCGACACTACAACGGCAATAAAATGCCTTATTTAAAGCGTAAGATTCAGTGTGTTTGCACTCCGGCCCTACACAGCCTGCGTGTCCAGTGTCAGTTGTGTAAACCTAGCTATAAATCAAACTGATCTCACCTCATACAAAGGGGACACTCCAGATCTGCGGGGTCAAAGAGGTCGTCATCCACAGAGCTCAAATATTCCGGCTCCTCGTTTGGCTCTAAATGTAGAGGTAATCAACAATAAATACAATGCTGAAGATGCTAATAGGGAGCATATGATTGTGCATAGCTGTATAATCACCAGATTTGGATCTCTTGTGATCGTTGTTCTCCCCGTGAAGCTCCACCTTCGCCTCCTCTTCTGAAATCCTTCGTTTCCGTTTGGTAAGGAAGCACTGGTCAAACCTCCTGGCCTCTGCCCCCCCCTGACTTTTGCTTTGATTCTCCTTTGGTGACCTCTCTGGTGCAGGGAGAGTCGAGGTAAGATAAGACTCTGGAGACAGCGATCCGGGACTAAGGGTCTGAAGATGGAGAGTAAAGATGCAGAGAAGAAGAAAATAAATTAAAAAGAGACCTCATGTGGACTTGATTTGGATTGGCTGACTTCCAGACGTGGAACATCTCTTACATGGAAGGGAGCACTGATGCTGTTTTTGATGTGTGCTCTGGAAGACAGTATATAGGAGTAGTCAGAGATGTGTTCAGGGACCTGATCTCTGACTGGAGCCAGCAGATCACTCAGGATCTGAAAGAGGAAAATAAGCCATTATGTCATTATTTTGACGACACTGCAAATACACACTTAATGTTTTCCCTTAAAACATTAAATGCTTTGTTGTAGTGATGTGCGATAGGGCAGGTCACAAGATAACAGTGGTCATATTTACCTTGTGAGCCTCAGTCTTAGCAAGTTTACAGTCAGGCTCTATGGACAGACACACTAGGTACTCTCTTAGAGCCTCCTCAGTCCTGCCCAATGACACCAGGGCCTGGCCCTTACGAATGTGACCCTGTACACAAAAGAAACATGCAGCATGTTGCAGCTTATTCACTTTGCTACTACACTAGGGCAAGTGTTTAATATAATGAACTAAAAACTACAGTTTCTCTGCTGTACCTTGGGCCAGTGAGGCATCAGTCTACAGGCCATCTCAGCGTCCATCAGAGCCTTTTCGTGTCGTTTCAGGCTCGAGTGGATCTGGGAGCGGTTACTAAACAGTATGTGGTCTGTTGGTGCTGGAGAGAAGAACCCGAGCGACTGTTAGTTGTAAAATTTTAGGAACGGAGCTACATGTTTTCCACTTTTTTTTTCTTTTAATAAAATAGAAAAAAAAATTAAACTGTAAAAGAAAAGGAAACGTTTCCAGAGCCCAGAGTTATGAATTTAAATGACCTTTCTGTTCAGCCAGCAATTAAAAACAGTAATGATTATTTGACAGTTATATGGAGGGGAGGAGCAATCATTTAAGGAACAGACTACTGACCAGTTATACAATAATTTAAATAATTCTTCTGAAAAGCACTCTAAATATTCTAGTTTTAGCTTCTAAAATAATAAAATAAATTCTTTTAATCTCTTCTTTTAAAACCAACAGCCCGACCGATAGATTATTCTTAATACCCATATCTATATTTGGCAGTTTAAAAATCAGATATTCCGATACATCAGCCAATATTTTTTTCATTCAGACACACAAAACATAAACAAAAACATGTTAACATGACAACATAACACACAAACATCTTCAGACTGCTTGCTGACTGATATCAATTTACACTGAGGTACAACACAGAGTGACACATACGGCATATATGAGCAGCCAGCATGCTTAATAAAAGGCTTGGATAATTAATTGTTTATTAATATACCCTTGTTCCCTGTAAGATCTGAGCCTAGTATAGAATAGAAATAAATAACGACCACTATATTTTCCCTTTTCAAATGTCTTAAACAGTATCTGCTGGCATGTTATAACACTGAGTGAATGTTTAAAATGGGTTCGTTTCCACATTACAAAACGTGTTACGAAAAAAAAAAAATGACTGCCTTACAAAACCATGCAGTACTATCAAGGTCACCCACATTGTAGGTTTCATAACGTGAAAAACTTATGCAAATGCCACAGATAGCCTTATGGGAACCGGAAGGAGATATTTCCCCGGCTTCGCTACGGGCACAGGGAGCAAATCGCTCAAAGAAACCAACACAGAAACCAAACATGACAGAACGAGCCAAAGTAGGGCCTGTAACTGCACAGGCGTCAGGCACAACACAAGCAGGACAGAAGGAAGATTGATTAGCGTTGTGGTTAACTGCAGCAGCCTTACTGAACATAGATGCATACACACAAAGATACATATCACACAGACCTGCTCTAATTATAACTCTTCAGACTGGCATTCACTCTTTGGAGACTATCCCCAGGCTTAACTGCAGCATGCCTAAATGCAACTTTGGGCCTGATCTTCACCTCGAGCCAACATTACTCTGAAAGCATAACCCTAAAAAAAAAAAAAAAAAAAAAAAAAAAGGAGGTCAGCCCTTTGGGAAATGGACTCTTTTTTTAAACCAGTGTTTGAAAACTTTGACCCCCACCAAAGAAGATTTTGGCCTTCCACCCAAAGGGAATATTCTTCTATTTTTCTATTTTTTTTTTAAGAGGTGGGGTTTAATTTTGACAGAAAGCCAAAAATAATAATGGGAAAATGCACAGAAGTCATCCAGGATCCAGGAAAACCCAGCATACATCCATCTCTCTATGGATAAGGTGATGTGGAACTCAGTTTCTGCAACTGTGACAACTCCAACCTGAACTTTCTTTCAGTGAAATCCTTTGTTAATTGTGATCTGTCAGAACACCTTTAGGAAAACATGTTAGAACCACGCTGAATCATCAAAAAGACATGGACAAATCCCAGTCTACGACTGTGGGTGCTCTCCAGCTAAACTGCTGCTTTGAGATAAATGCTCTACAAGTGGGAACCCAGTAGTCAGAAATGTTTGGTCCTTATGCAACACAAAAACACTCTGCCTGTCAGCTGTCAGATAGTCAGCAATGGAAAATATGGCACACTTTTTAAAGGTGAAACACGTAGCTCCAAACTTACACAACCAGCCTATTAAGTGACTGAGCTACAGCTGCACACTGCCGTAAAGTCAAATGAGGACAGGCTAAGGATCCAAGACGCAGAGGGCTGCAGTTTGATCTCTGCGTTAATCACTACATTTAACTGATGAAATAGAAAAACAACAAAGGGGCATATGGCTCTTTAAATGCTACTTAAATTAATACATGTCAGCAAAATGTCAAATTGGGGATTGCCCCTAGCTCACTGCCAGTGATTCCTGTCAGAAGGGCACAGTTCACCTATGTTATCACCATGCAAGCTCTTCCCAATTAAAAAAAAACAAAAACAGAAACTGAGCGCTGGTGTGCCCAGCGGTGACCTGCAATAATACCCTTGACCTACATTTGCCTGATCCATTGTTTGACGTTACACAATGAGGGAGCTGGGGGGGTGGGGGGTTACGTGCTTACGCAATGTTTGGTCCACTGGCCCAGCCCACATAACCCTGTTATCCAACACATGGCGATGTGACTCTCAGATGCCAGCAGAGAGGTGGCTAGCTACTGTGTCACCGCCACGATTATGACACTAATAAATGTGGAACAGCTCGACCTTGTTCTTTTATTGTGCTTTTCACATAAACACACCTGACATGCTGTTATGGAATAACAGGAAAGTTACAGAAGTAGGCTACAGCAGCCCTGTCACACACACACACACACACACACACACACCCTTTCTTTTTGCTTCTTGGTAATAATAAGAATAAGAAGCAGCAGCTCGGTGTCCTACCTGTGAGTATTGCTTGGTTATACTTCTCCAGGGCAGCTTCCATCTTCTTCTCGGCGTACAGCCCGTTGCCCTCCCGCCTCAGCTGGCCGGCCTGGTACTGGGTGGGGAACCACTTGGCCAGCAGGTTGCTGAGGACCACATTCACCCTGAGACTTAGGCTGTCGCTCACTGCTGAGACATTCTTGCACTCCTTACACACCACCGGTCGCTCCTTCTCTTTCCTCTCCCTCTCCAGACACTTTTTACAAAAGCAGTGACCGCACGTCAGAGTCACCGGCTCGAACAGAAAGCTCAGGCATATCCGGCAGGAGAAGTCTTCATACCCGCAACCTGTGGCACCCGCTCCCGGGCACACAGCCGCGCCTGCCTCCTTTGCCCTGTACGGGTTGCCCCGCTGCCTCTCACCCCCGTCTTGCCTCCGTATAGTACCCGACAGGTACTCTATGAGGTTGGCCAGGTGAGCGGGTCTCAGCCTCTCTATCTCCGAGGCTTGCCGGTACACATCAAAAGCTTCCGTGAATTTCCCCCCGAACGCGAGCGCGTCAGCCCGCTTCACCATCAGCTCCCGCCGGCTCTCCGGATCTCCGAGACACGCCAGCTGGCACTCGTAGATGTCCGCGGCCAGGTCGAAGTTTTTCGACTTGAAAGCCTCTGCTGCGAGATGCAGCATGCTCTCACTCTCCGTCCCCATACAGAGCAGGCTGTCCGAAGCGTATCAGCTCATCTACGTGGTGCATGTCTGCACCCCAGCTGCTGCCATTCACGTCTGTCCCCTCCGCTGCAAACGACTGACAACTCTGTACGTTCATGCCCTAGTCCAGGAAGGACCGATATTATTCTCAATGGACCATGGCGAGGAGGTGAAAAAAAAAAAAAAACTGTTATGTAAAAGTTGTGTCATGTGACGCCGGCCAGCTGTTCTCATTGGACGAGTTTGGAAAACTGTTACAAAACAATCTGCCATGTAACAGTTTCAGTGTTGGGGCCATGGGGCGGGAAGTCTGTCTGACCTGCATGCTGGTTTCTTGTAAACAGTGACCAGGGCTCCCAAAGAATGACACCATTTAGTGGGACGACATGTAATCGATCTCAATTGACCAAGAGTATGAAAATTTGTTGCAGTGTCACAGATTTGACATGGGTCAGCATGTATTTCAGTGTGTCTGATGTCAAACAGCAATATCTCATACTAGTGACAATCTGAAAAGAGAGCATGTCAGGCTGTTTTTAAAATGTGCTTTAATTTATTCAAGTTTTCAATAACATTTTCTTATAGAAAAGACTTCTTCATTTAGGCATTCCAAATTAAATGACCCATGTGTTACTTCCTGTTCCAGTTGAGCTTACACAAGAAAATGCATGCCCTGCTAACAGCTGTTGTCAGCATCTTGTTATGTGTCTAACAAAACTGAGTTACATAAAGATTCTTTTATTTAAGTTCTGGGGAAAAAAGAAAAGAAATGCACATATTCCTTTTTTCCCATTACAAAAATAAAGGAAAAACAAAATCCAAAATATTAAAAAAATAAAAGAACAAAAGAAAACACAATATCATAGCCATCACCTCCTTACTGCGTGATTTTAGTGGCTGCAATTACCCATCCCACACACCGCCACCATAAAACAGATAAGATGTGGAGGTTTCCCACGTATTACCAGGTCCAAGGTAACCATTGGTCATGGAATCGTAACTAAAAGGTACTGACCTCCATATTTTGCAAGAAATGCAGTAGTCTAAAGGTGAATGACGGTGAATGTGTTATTTTGTGGTCTTTTGGAGGAAGGTAGGATTTTGCTTTGTAAATTTGATGTAAATGATCAAAACTGGTCTTAACAACTGTGGTCGGTTGTATCTCAAATGTAAAAGCCATTTCAAAAAACTGCCAACACTGGGGAGCAATAAGAAACAAGGGGGGCAGGGACATCTGTTAACTCTTCCAGATGAGGGACGATTTCCAGATACAATCATTTTGGTCTTGTTGACATTAAGGGTGAAAAATTCAGTGTTAACCAGTCTTTGCTATCTTATAGACAATTAAACAGAAGCCTCAGTGGGACAGAGGCATCAAATTTAATAGGGAAATATATTTGGATGTCATCAGCAAAACAATGAAAGGGAATATTGTGTTTCCTGAAAATTGATTCTAAAGGCAGCATAACATCATAACCACCTGCCTGTTATTGTGCTGGTCCCCCTTTTTCTGCCAAAACAGCCCTGATCCACTGAAGCATGAACTCCACTTGGTCCCTGAAACTGTGCCGTGGTATCTGGCATCAAAATGTTAACCACAGATCTTTTAAGTCCTAAGCTGCGAGGTGGGGACTCAATGAATCAGACTTGTTTGTCCCGTACATCCCACAGATGCTCATTTAGACTAAGGTCCTGGTAATTTGGAGATCATGTCAAAACCTCAAACACATTGTTGTGCTCCTCAAAGCATTCCTGAACCATTTCTGTTTTGTGGCAGGACACATTATCCTGCTGAAAGAGACCACAGCCATCAGGAAATCCTGTTTGCATATACATGGTCTTCAGCAGTGATGTACAAGCTTATGTAAGTTGTATGTGTCAAATTTACAGCCACATTGATGGAAGGGCCCGAGGTTTCCCAGCAGAACATTGTCCAAATCTGATGCTCAAGTCCCCATTGTTGGTGGATAGGGGTCAGTATGGGCACCTTGAATGGTCTGTAGCTATGCAGCTCCATACCCACTGTGTATCCTGACATCTTCCTATCAGAACCAGCATCAGCTTTTTCAGCAATTTGAGCTACAGTAGAACGTCTGTTGGATTGAACCACATGGGCATCAGTGAGCTTTGGCATCCCATGACCCTGTCGCTGGTTCACCACCAGATACTGACTGCTGCAGAACGAGAGCTGCAGTTTTGGAAATGGTCTGACCCCGCTGGACACTGTTACCACAGATTTGCATTGAAGGCCCTGTCATTCCATCTCCTCTCCTAATTTTTCTTATCTCAAACTTGATAATGCGCCATACAGATTGGAAATTGGATCCCTACTGTGACCTCTGACCTGAATCTTTATTAAGCACCTTTAGATAGGTGTACCCACATATTTAGACATGTATTTAGAATATTTTTATTCCCTAACACGTGGTATTTGTATAATATTTAATTGTAAAATCCAGATATCCATGACTTCTGTCATTGATTTGGAGGAGTTGGAGTAATTTTAACTATACACAGAGTTCTGGCAGACAGCAGGCAGTCTGAGAAATATGTAGCCTTTACATGTTGTCGAACACACAGATCTCGGGGAGACTGGGAAATGAATGCTTTCGCTGAGAAGCACTTTGACTATGTGTGGACTCTGTTGGCTGGCACAGATGTGAAGCTCACAGCACAATAATTACTGTGGGGAACCGCTCGGCTCTGACATCTGATGACAAAGCTGTTAATTATTATTACAACCCCGTCACATCCTGTCATTGCCCCTCAGATGGTGACACAAGGTGTAAAAGAGCAGATGTTAAGACATCAAACTGTGACACAGCCAAGATGGGTTGCTTTGATAACTGTCACAGCTCACCAAGGCTTTGAAAATTAGCCAGAGATTGTTGCATAAAAGTGTTTGCATAAGGAGAAAAACAAGGCTCAGTAGCACCTTAGAGTGTTTTTGTACTGATTCACATTATTAAAATGACATGTTAGCAGATAATATTCTACTACTGTATAGGTCTTTGTGACTGCAGGTGTGTAGTATTATATCAGCTCACTCTTAAAGACAGACTACATAACTTCTAATGGTGGAATAAAAGACACCTTTGGTTATTTCAGTCTACTGAGGGGCATTTGCCATCACCCTCTAATCATGACTTCTGGCCAGTGTGGGTGGTGTTCATAGTTAACCATGATTAGAAGTAGGTTAAGGCTTGAATTTAAAGACTGTAGTTAAGGGATCGCCTTCTGCATGGTTTTGGATACAAGCCTACGTGGTATTATTAGCCTCACCTGAAGCCTATCAGCTGTATTTCCTGTAGGGTTGAAATAAAACTTGTTTGCTAAAAGGAGTTTAGAGTGTATGTGAGCAGGGATTAGCGGCAAGCGAGTCAGCCGGTGTCGAGCTCAGTAGGTCGGCCAGTCTGGCCTGTGAACTCAATCCCGCACACAGACAGAAACGCAGGCTGACGTGGGCCTGCACACCGCAGCAGACACAGACACGCTGACACACATGCAGAAACAGACGTTCTGACATATATGCAAACCAGGACACGGGCAGAATATTATGCAAGCATGTGCATGCTTACTTTACCCACACACACACACACACACACACACACACACACACAGTAGTGGAAGATTCTCTTGCTCCTTCTCACCTTGAACTGTCATTGCCTCTAAATAGGCCAATAGTCAACCCCAGTGCAGACTGTCTGGATGTTGCATAGCCTGCTCATTTAGGACACACAGTTATCCTCAAAGTCACCTCTCCAGACTTTCAAACAACGTCTTGCTCGGATAGAGAGATAGATGGATATTTGCATGATGAGTGCCAAGTCTGCACTTTGAGAGTTTCTAAAACAGTCACTGTTCATTTGTTGACAGTGAAAATATATTATGAGGTATTGGATCATTTGGGAAAGAATGCATAAACACAGACTAATGATAGGCATGAGAGGACCGCTTGTAGCAAACGTCTTTAATCTGATTTGATCTTGGAAATGTGAAGTTGAGGTACTGGATGTACTGAGACTTGTGACTATGAAATGTTTCTTGATCGTGCTTAGTAAAATCTTGTTTCCTTTTATAATATTTTCAAATTGAGACTATCCTATTATTCCCCCACACATACATTCACTCACTTACATTCATGTTGTTACATCGAAAGAATAGAAATAAGTAGAGTAAAATGATACCGAGTTCCACTTAATCTACAAAATAGCTGCAGTTAATCAAAAACATCAGTTTAATTCACGTAAAAAGATGTCACAAGAACACATAAGATTTCTTTGTAATACATTTCAATGACTTTCAGCATTTGAGTTTACAGTTTATCATCTAATTCTTATTTCTGTGACACAGTTTGAATCTGAACAGATCAAACATTCCTTACAAATTTAGTGACGGACAGATGTTATTACAGAAATGTGGCTCAACAGTAAGAAAAAAAACTCGATGTTATTTTGGAAAACAAACACATAACAAGACAAACTTTTAGTTAAAAGAAAGTTACTTTTTACACTTATGGTTGCGCTTTTAGCCTTAAGACATGTAAATCATTTGTTCGACCTCTTGTCACATCGAGTCCCAGAGGCGAGGGAACAAAACGTTCTGCTTCAAAGAGGAGCGTGTATCACATGACCAGCGCCCACTTGACTTTTTTTGCATTTTGGCACGGGTGTGGGATCGCAGGCCTTTCAAATGTGACACAAACGTCAAAGACTAATGCACAACGAGAACAAAAAAACTTTATAGATTTATAAAAATAAATCTATAAAGTAGGAGGTGAAGTGCTTGTCTCAAGTATGTTGGATGCCAACACCATCAGAGTATAAGATAATGACGTGCAGAGCGTTATCTTGCATCGTATGGAAAAATGTAGAAAAGCTCCACTGAGTTTTAAAAACTGAGCAGAGATGAGTTAGCATAAACATCAGCTCCGGATGGTGTATCAGTTTTGGATCTTAAGAATGCTCCTCTTCTCCAGATCGTTCATCTCTTTGAGAATCAAAGCAACGTTGTAACGAAGCTCCTGGAATTTAGACACGGGTACCTGGAAAAGACCACAGAACATGTAGCACACCCACAAGGTGTTCAGCATTAAAAATAACCACACAGCCACATTCCACAGCTGTTTACTGTGTGTCTGAATGTCTAAAAATGCAAGAAATAGTCATTGAAAGAGTTCTTAAAAACCTGAATTTCTACCTAAATGATGTAGATGGACTCCTTGCAAAATGCTGTGCTCTAATACTTAAGCCCAGAGTTTCATTTGCTGCCTCCCTAATTTCTGTCCCTGTCATCCCTGTGTTTAAGTCTCAAGCCGGGTGTGAGTCACCATCTGTTTGCAGTGGTCAGACTGCAAACAGACACAAGTGCTAATTAAGAAGAGTGTGCTGAAGGAGGAAGAAGACATCTCTTCTGTTTGCTATTCATCCTCCCTTCACTTCCAGAGAAGCACGCGTCAGGTGGAGATGAGCTGCACCCATCAGGTGGAGATGAGCTGCACCCATCAAGAGAAACTGCACATCGAATGTTGCTGCTGCTTATCTTCTAATTCTGCTATAATCTGATTACATAATCGCTGCACATCCGTAGTAGGTGTCCTTGTCCCTGCTTCTGCTCCGACCACACTGGTAGTCAGCTTTGAAAGAAGTTGTGGATTCTAGTTTGTCATTTTGAGGCCGATGTGGAGTATGGCGCCCCCTGCTGAATAAGACATACATTACACCGTGGCAGTGAGGCTGCCGCACATCCTGGTGGAGTCCATCTATTAATTCTTCATTTTTTCTGTTTTAAAAGTGACACTTTTGCATTTATGTGAATGGATATCAGACTTTTTTACTGTAGTTTTTTTCTGTAAGCTGATAAAAGACAAAAATAAGATTCAGAAATGCAACTGTTCTTTTAGCATTTAACAAAACAATATTTGTAATAACCACAAGCAAGCTGACTAGAACAGAAATAACACTGCAATCGTATCGGGGCACTTGGTCAAGGACGGCTTGTAGGTTAGGCTGCTGTTAATAAACGTTACTTCCTCTGTAATCCTGTTATGCAATAACTGAAACAGACCTACATTAGCCCACTGGCTTACAACCAACATGTTTAACACTCTGCTGTGATAATCCAGGAATAACTACTACAGTGCACAACCATCATCGGTCATGTGAAGAAAAAAATCCATATGATGTTAACAGGTTTCTCAAAAGAAAATCAGTGCTTAGCTCCTGAGAATGAACTCATTTCCAGTGCATATTTTAAGTGTAGCTTTGCATGATTTACATTTAAAAGTAATCGTTATTTATCCATGTACTAGGACTTTGTGCAACCCAGTTCCCCTCCACTGTCTGGCACATCGCCCCCCCTGTTTCAGGCCACCCTCGCTTTTAACTGCCTCTGTCAGTGCGCCCCAGGGTGGCTGTGGCTACAATGTAGCTTGCCATCACCAGTGTGTGAATGTGTGTGTGGATGGGTGGATGACTGAATGTGTAAAGCGCTTTGGGGTCCTTAGGGACTAGTAAAGCGCTATACAAATGCAGGCCATTTACCATTTACCATATTCTAGCTTCACCTTCATCCACCTTTAGCAGCAGGTGTGTGGGGATGTCGTGCTCACAGCTAGAACTGTGTGTCTGAGATGACCATAGTAAGGATCTCCTTGCTCACTGACATTAAGAGCCAACAGTTTTTACAAGGCTCTATGCAGTCCCTTGAAAAACTAAGTACATCCCATGATTCACCCTCAGGAACAACCACTTAAAGTTTTTTTTTTTTTCTGGGTGAATTTATCTATTTCAGCCCACTCTTGACAACACGGCTTCAGTTCATTGAGGTCTGTGGGCATTTGTTAATTCACAGCACTCTTAAGATCCCACTGAAGCATTTCAGTCATGCTCAGGTCTGGATTTTGGCTGGACCATTGCAACACCTTGAGTCGTTTCATTTTTAGTTGTTCTGTTGGAGATTTGCTAATGCATAAGACATTTTCATGAATTTTAAAGGCATTGTTAAATCCATCCATTTTCGTAAATACTTAAAAGACAACCGCTCATCGTCATAATTATCCCTACAGCGAAATTAGAATTACCACTTAACCTAACAAGCATGTGAGTGCCAAGAGAGAATCCATGCAGGCACTTTGTTTTCCCAACATCTGGATGAGTAAAGAGGCGAGGAAACCGTCTTCTGAAAGACTGTTACTTTCAACAAGACTCTTAAAAGCCAAAAGACCAAGAGAAAAAAACCCTGTGAACTGTGGTTTTATGCACAGAAATTTGGCATGTCGATCTATACAGTGGTACTGTTATCGTCATTAAAAGTAAATAAAATGAGAATAAGAAGGGGACTGTGGGGCAGAATGTATTGTGTGTACAATCAGGAACAGGTTACTTGTTTAAATACCTCAAAGCGCTGAAACCTCCCATCTGAAAGTTTCATCTGCATGAGAACAGAAGGCTGCAGCGCTCGGGCTAAAGAGCTGTTTCGACACAGAAAAGCAAAAACATCATCACAAAGTCTAAAGAGTAGGACTTTAAAATGAGTGCAGTAGAATTTTTTGTAATCTTTCACTAAACACTTCTTCCTGACTTATTTCTATATTACAAGCAAGAGACGGTGGTAAGAGATGGTATTGTTCCAGGAAAGCTTTAAAACACTGTGTTAGTAGCCAGTTAACCATTAACAAAGATTTCTTGCTCATATTGCCAATGTAAACAGTTTTTGCAATTCGTTTAGTATATTACCTTGTAGAAATGGCAACATCCACTCTCCATTTCAATTCTTCTAGTGTGGGGAGATGAGGATCCTTCTGACAGGCCGCCGCTTCTAGAGCTGCACGGCTGAAAACACAAACAGCACAGAAAATAGAACCTGATTGTAGCACTGCTCCGAGATACCGATCCTGGACATGCCTGAGGTTGTAAAATCAACATACCGATTTCCAAAAACCACACTGGAGAAATCTGTGATGAAGTCTTCGGGTATTCTAATAAAAGAAGAAAAAAACACAACAGAATTTAGGGGGATAGATAATGAATGAAAACACAGAGAGGTGTGGAAAAAATGATTCCCCTCACCTTAGTTCCTTCAGATCTTCTTTAAAGGTCTAATCAATGCCCCATCAGGCACCACAGAAGAGGAATGAAAATGTTAGTTAAGCAGTCTGTTTCAGTGAATATAATTTCAAGTGCTTTAGCATCAGCTCACCTCCTGTTTAAGTAACGCTGTGGGGATGCGGATGGCCTCAGACAGCAGTCTGTGGATCCCAGCTACGATGTGACAGAGCCGCTCCTGCGGGATGACGCTGCTCTCTGCTATGGACTTCATCCCCTCTGTGCAGTCCTTCCCCTCCAGGGCACTGACCACAGCTGGACGGGGAATCATTCACAGTCACATTAAATGCACTTACCCGGCATCTTCAACTGCTAACACTTGGTCTGAATAGCAGCAGAAGGTCTTATCACGATATAAACATCCTGGGACGCTGAGGAGGTCACAGCTCTACTGTGGATACTGTTATTGGTCCAGTTTCACACTAAACTTCACCAAAAGGCGTCAGTTTTATTGTTTCATGCCCAGGGTATGTATTCGAATAGACACGCTATAATATAGTTATTTAGTTCTTGCTGGGTTTTTTTTCTGTTTTAGACTTTATTTACCTTTCAGTATTTTTCGGAACAACTCTTGGTCCACATCCTTCAAGTTTTTTGACAATGACTCGACTTCCGGTGGTATTCTGCCTCCCAGAAAGCTCAAAGAGTCCTTTGAATGGCTGGAAGACATGCCTCAGTGTTCACTAACATACAGAATTAACAGATAGAAAGATGAGAAATTAGTGTTAGAGAGGCGTTTGTCTAGCTAGTTTTGTATTTGTGCGACAGCTTCCGCCTTCATGTCACATGACTCTCATTCCGCGGAGTCTCGCGGTGAGAGCTTAGCTCGTCGTTTAGAAGAAAACGGATTTGCAAATGGAGGTGATAGAAGTGGTCTCTTTTTGAACAACCAAAAGGTAGGATTTTTAATAGCGATAGCTTCTTAGTTACAGCTTAGGCCTGTTCACATACCGTTCACACATGGTATTTGTTGGGAAATGGGAGTTTCAGATCGTTTTGTATATTAGCAAACGCTACATAGATATTTCGGAGGATTAGCAGCAAGCTAAGGATGTTAGCTTGTGTTGTGATGTCAGAGGCTTATGCTCGCGTTTTCTAAACACGATACTGTTTATATAAGTTCTACTCAAGCTAATGGAGCTAGCATTATCAAAGCTTTTATATATATGTATGCGAGCGCGCGCGCGCTTTTAACGCGTGGGGTTATGTTTACCGTAACTTGAAGTATTCAGGCTGTTTACCAGTTACTTTGAGTCTAAGCTGTGCCAAATAACAGACCAGCAACTGATTATGAGCTTTATTATTAGCACAGTTGCTAAGTAAAAAGCATTCATAGTAGGAAGCCTAACTAGTTTTTCCATTAAAGTAACTCTGTAGATATTTCTTCTTACTGATGTTTGGACGAAAAACAGGTTTTCACCATTAGTTACTTTTTTAGTATCTGAACAATCAGAATTAGATTTATTGACCAAGTACGTGTACACATACAAGGGACAGGCGTCCGTTTTTTTTCTTTGATCCCAGTATAAACAGAATAGACATGCGCAGTACAAACAATAAAAAATGTGTGCAGTGGTGCAAAGATGTTAGAATAATTTATTAACTCGAGAGATGAACTAGTATCACAACACAATTTGGCAAAGAAACAATTTTAACATGAACAAAACACTAGTCAAAAACCTGCATATCTCGCAGTGTTTTTAGTAAACTTTTCAATTGGACAACGGAAGAATTGGCAAGCCTATGAAAACTGTCTGCAGGAGATGACCAGCGTGTGAAAGTCATGTCCTGCAGAAAAAGAAATAAACCAGCAATGACCAGAAACAGGACCTGAGGGATACATCTGGTCCTGCAGTCGTCATCCATGTACTGTTCACCAAAGCCTCCTCATCAGAAATAGGGCTGCAACGATTCGTCGAAGACGTCATTAATAAAAATGTGTTGAGGCGTCATATTCGAAAACGACGTAAACGTGGTTTTGTAACTGCAATACACCACAGGAAGTTATGGGGGCAGTATCGCTTATATGGTCTGACCAGACTGCACTCAATACTAATGAAGAAGAACGTAGCCGCGAACCGCAAAACAAGTTAGCTTACCTGTCGGAAGCTTCTAAGGATAATTCTTGCTAAGCCAACACCATTTCAGTTTTGGTAACTAATGAGTGAAATACGATAGTAAACCATTAAACAGGAGTAACTACACTGTCTCTTAGTTTATTAATATTAGCTGTTATTCTGAATTGTACACATCTTCCACCTAACGTTAGGTAGTTAATCTAGGTTTGTGTATTTTGATGAATGCAGTTTCCCCCCCCCCCCTGTAAACTATATAGCAAAGAAGTCAAAGAGAATTTTTGCTAACATTGGGGTTTGGGCCAGCATTATGTTTATGTAAACAGTGTCATCAACAGTTGTGTTCACAAACAAGCCTTATGAAGGTTAACACACGTACAGACCAGTATAACGACCTTGCATAATGTATTTATTTAAAGGTGTATTGAAAAATAGCCCTGCCTATTTATTACTCTCCTCCTTTATTTCAGGTACAGATTTACCATGTCTGAATCTTTGTATGAGAAGTTTTTGGCCCCGGAGGAGCCTTTCCCTCTCCTCTCCCAAAGGGCCAACCTGAGTGATGTGGGAACTCTGGATGTCAGCGATTTTGGCTGTCAGCTATCATCGTGTCATCGAACGGATCCTCTGCATCGGTTTCACAGTAACAGGCAAGTACAGAATGACTGTATTTGTGTTTGACTTGTATGTACTGTGCCTGTATACTCCCATTTTGGAGCTCTGTAGTGGTGTATAGCCTACAGTGCTGAGGATACAGACCTGAATGATATCCCCATTGCCTTTAACGCTCTGAGTTCAATTCGATTCAGTTTTATTTATACAGCACCAAATCACAACAACAGTCCCCTCAAGGTGCTGCTACTGTAAAGTGCCTATTGTTAGCCCACTATCTGTGTAAGAGGAAATTCTAAGTGGCTTGCTAAGCTAGCAGTCAGTCTTGTTGCTGGGGGGCTGGAGGAATCCCAGCAGTGAGAGGTTTCAGATTTTCACAGCTCATATTTACACCTCAGTTTGTAAAACTACCAAAACCCTTAAAGAGTAGACATAGGATCTTTAATGTTACTGTGTAACAATGATGGGATTTCAGTAGAGTTTGGTAAATTACCACTCTTGGTGGTGCGAAGTAATCCTTGGCTGATGAATGAAGTATCTGTTAGTTGTCGCTCTTTTGGGACTATCCAGATTCTTTTCTTAAGGAAGTAACTGCATCAGATAAACTCTGTGTGCCACAGATGTGCATGAGCGGTATGCCCTGTAAATGCAGAAGAACTTTAAACGGGAACATCCTGTTGCCCGTTTCCAGTCTGCTTGGCAAATTGGGAGGGTTTTGTAACCGTATGTGGAAAGTTACAGATTATACTCCTCTGCAGCCAAAATGCTTCCACGTAAATGCAGTCAAACTTTACCCATTTACTAATGCTAAACTTGTTTAAATTATTCTAATTGTTAAATTTGGAGTAGGTGCTAATTTTCAGACAGCAGCTCTTCATAAACTACAGAGTTCACACATTTTTTATGAAATTTGCTGATATGAAGCATAAAATGCAATTTTCAGATTTCACATCATATGATGATCTCTTGGATTAGACACATTCCCAGTAACAGGAATTCTATAATGCAGCAAAGTAAAGTAAAATCTTTTTTATGCATATTAAAAATTCACACAAGTTATATATTTTTTTTGTTTGCATTTCATTCACAATATGCTATTGAAAGTACTGTGACTCATATAATGTGCACCAGTGAAAATATATAGCCTTTACATTTCCTCTACTGGTGTCTTGAATTGTTGAATGATGGAATAAGTCAATAGTCAGA
Source organism: Oreochromis niloticus (assembly GCF_001858045.2). Classification (NCBI taxonomy): domain Eukaryota; kingdom Metazoa; phylum Chordata; class Actinopteri; order Cichliformes; family Cichlidae; genus Oreochromis; species Oreochromis niloticus. The sequence continues at coordinate 32,975,552 of NC_031966.2, read as the reverse complement.
CATGAGGACATGTCAGAAAACCAGAACGTCTACATATCATGACCTGCGTTCCATGTCAAAACTGATTCATGAGTTAGTGTGTTCTAGTACTAAAGTTGGAAAAGCACGAAAAACAGGATCAGTTGTGCGTCTTAACAATTTGGAGCCATTTATGCATCACATCTACAGCACAATACTTGTAATTTTTTGTGCTTAAGAACACAGCAGCAGCACGTTCATTACTCTTTGTTTGGTTTATTTAGTCGTTTATTTAGTTGAGTCGCAAATGCAAAACAGTGACGAGACACATCTAAAGTTTTACTGCTGTTCACTGCTTGGATTGTTAGTTCGGGGCTGGTGGGGCTGCTTTGACTTTCACGTTAAGTCTTCTCTATAATGAAGAAAGGTGAAATATCATATGAAGTGACCATAAACAGATGAAAAAACATAAGCTAACAGTTCATGATTAAAACTCATGTTAACAGTGTGCATAGGTATAAAATGTTAAACATAAAATATCTTGGAAATTGTAGCCAATCAAGTATTTGAACTGTCATATTAGGATTTAGCAAATTAAACACAAACATAAGAAATAAAAGTGTTTTATCTCCAAATCAGACAGTAGCTGAAACATTGTTGCCAAGTGTTACAGCCTGAAACTGTGCAAAATAGTTTAATTATCACCTAACAGTGGCTGCTAAGAGAACAACTGTTGGAGCAACGTTTTATTACCTTAATTTGAAGGCACAGACGAACAAAGGTCCAGCTGTTCTGTAATCCTCCCCAAATCCTTCATCTGTGCTTTTCTTTTACCTTACCGCTCTAAAAAGAGAGAAGAGAACAACTTCTAGAAGTCACTTAAAATATTTATTTTGATGTCCACTCTGTTCTCCTCAGGTGGAACCTTACTTCCTGTGGTACCAGTGTTGCCAGCTCTGAGTGTAGCGAGGAGCTCTTCTCCTCCGTCTCTGTGGGGGATCAGGACGACTGCTACTCCCTTCTGGACGACCAAGAACTCACATCGCTGGATTTGTTTCCCGAAGGCAGTGTTTGCAGTGACGTCTCCTCCTCTATCAGCACGTACTGGGACTGGTCTGACAGTGAATTTGAGTGGCAGGTAGCTTATGAGTCGGTCTGATTTTTAATATTCTGTAGGCGCTCATGTTTAGTAGGAGTTGTAAGTTGTTTGAACTTGGTTGCTTTATCTGTATGAATGTGGAAAATGGCTTTCCTAAACAATCCTTTCTTGTCATTTCCTAATCTAATTGTTTGCATTGTTGTTTTCCCAGTTACCAGGAAGTGATATTGCAAGTGGCAGTGATGTCCTCTCTGACATAATTCCAAGTGTGCCAAGTTCTCCATGTTTGTTTTCCAAGAGGAAGCCGAAGCCCCACCCTCATCGCAACCTGGATGAGCTGCCTTGGAGTGCCATGACCAACGATGAACAGGTAAACAAAATAAGCATATTTTTGTGCTGAGTGCTCAGAATCAGCCAGGTGTTTTCTGTCTTGCATGGTTTTGTTTGTTGCAGTGTGTCGTCTATTATTTATTCATTTGTTTGTCTATTTTTTACCTGTAATACATTTTAATATACAGTCAGTTGAACTGGTGTGTTTTTCCCCCAACCTGTCGTGGGAGATGGCCCCGCCCCTCCCTGAGCCTGGTTCTGCTGAAGGTTTCTTCCTGTTAAAAGGGAGTTTTTCCTCCTCGCTGTTGCCAAAGCGCTTGCTCATGCAGAGTCATATGGGGTTTACTTTGTATTATTCTAGCGTCTTTACCTTACAATGTAAAGCGCCTCGAAGCAGCCGTCATTGTGATTTGATGCCATTTAAATAGAACTGAATTGAATTGCATTTCCACATCTAGGTGGAGTACATCGAGTACCTGAGCCGGAAGGTCAGCACAGAGATGGGCCTGAGAGAGCAGCTCGACATCATCAAGATCATTGACCCCTGTGCTCAGATCTCTCCCACTGACAGCGAGTTTATCATCGAGCTCAACTGTCTCACTGATGAGAAGCTCAAACAGGTGAGCAGCAACAACAGCTTTGTAGCTGCTGCATATTGAGGAGCAGCGCTGTCGAGAGTTGTTCAGAAACTCCCCTTTTAATGGATCTGTGTGATGTCATCAGGTGCGTAACTACATCAGGGAGCACAGCCCCAGGCAGCGAGCCAGCAGCACCAGGGAGGGCTGGAAGAGGAGCAGCCACAGCAGTGCCAGTACAGGCGGCATCAGCGGAGCCAGCAGCAGTAACGCCAGCATGGTCAGCTCTGCCAGCTCCTCCACTGGATCTACTGCCTCCAACTCTGTAGCAGGTACGATGCTGCCTGGTTTGACACCGCCACAGGAGTCTGTGCTTATATTGGTACTTCCAGCTTTTGCCCTGCATTCTGGTCTTGATGTTTCTAACAGTGTCTGTGTCTTGTGTTCCAGGGGGTACAGCCTCTGCCTGTAGTGGGAGCAGTGTTGCCAATATTAGCAGAGCTCACAGTGATGGAAATCTTTCCAGTGCTGCAGAACGCATACGAGACTCTAAAGTAAGAAAGATGAGCATGTTGAAAAATTAAAAACGGTCTTTATTTTCTTGGTAAATATTTTGCTCTGCAGAGTCCAGACCAATGGTTATAATTACCTAATATATCTCTGAAACACTGGAAGAACAGTTGCAGATTTTGATTGTTCTATACAGAAGAACATTTGGCATTGTGTTAATAATTGTTACACCTTTTCTGCCCTTGAAACTTGAGTGAGTGTTTTCCACAAATGAACGCTTGCTTGGAAGCCTTTCTTGGACTTATAACAACTTGGTTGCCTGTTATCAGCTCCAGTCTCCATCTTCTCTTTCCTCCGTCGATCTCTCCCGCTGGGCTGCATGCACCGCTCCTCCCCTCACCCTCACACTGTGGTGTAGCAGCAGAGGAGACTAACTGTGTGACTATAATACCTGAGAGCAGAGGTGGGCCCACGTGAGAAACTGGGACTCTTGTGGAGGATCACTACAGGCGTATGAGTGTGAAGACTCTCACTGTGAATCTAAGAAAGTGAAGACTGGGGTTGGTGTGATTACGAGAAACCACTCAGCATTTCAGAGCTAGGCTTTTTTTTTTTTTTTTTTTTTTTTAAACAACCTCATGAACTTTGTCAGGCAGCAGAGTTTACATTTCTTTAAACTGCTGTTAATTGCGACTTTAAATATTGACATCCACTGTGACCTAAAATGATTATGATCTTCTCTAATGTGAACTGTTGAGGAAAAATAATTGACTCAGTGAGTTAATCAGTTTGGTGAACTTTGATGTGCTGTGTTAGAATAGAGGTCATCACTTGTGTGATCTTTGATTGTTTTTTCCTCAGACAGAAACACTGAAAGTCTCAGAGTGCAGTCTGACTGTAATCAGGGGGCAACGTGATGGAGATCACACAGTAAAGAGAGAATAGATTCTCAGTGTTTAGATTTTAGCCTGGATCAGCTGTGAGTTGGCTCGTTAGGATCGGTTAAGTCACAAGATGTAGGAAAGTATCCCAAGACCAACAAGAATTTCTTTGCAGCCTTGTCTCTAAGCTTTGATCCTGAGGTGAATTGTGTGTTTTGTCTTGCATTGTGTAACATTTTCCAGTGCCAGTTCTGTTGCTGTACTATGATTCCCACAGTTGTTCTCAACCAAAGAAAGTCTCAGTTGACTGAAATCGTACCGGCTCTTTTACCAGTTGAGTGGTTGTTGGATGAGGATCATGGGTATGTGCTTTGTCTCTAGCTTAAATATCTCTTTCATTGTTTGTGGAGTATACTTGAGTCTTTTCAGGCTAAACAAATTGCACAATAAGGTTCATTTTACAAGAAAACTATTTGTAAACTGCAATCATAACAACAGAAATCAGTCTTATTTGGGGACATATGAGAGAGCAGGTGTCACATCCAGCTTAAGCTGGTTGTAGCTGACAGATGGTGGAGCTGGTGAAGCAGAGGCTGGATGTTCACAACAGCTGTGAGAACGTGCCTACACAGTTTCAGATGAAATGCTCTGATGGTTGTTGAGCTGTGAAATGCAAACTACCGAAAGGGTTGAAGTCGACTTGTTGCATCCCTTTCTACAAAATGCTGCCACACTGCTGACTTATTATTATTATTATTAGTATTATTATTATTATTATTAACCTCTCTCCACACACCGTCTCTTCCAGAAACGTTCAAAGCAGCGAAAGCTTCAGCAGAAAGCCCTCCGCAAGCGACAGCTCAAAGAGCAGCGGCAGGCCCGAAAGGAGCGACTGAGCGGGCTGTTTCTGAACGAGGAGGTGCTGTCGCTACGGGTGACGGAGGAGGATGATCACGGAGACGACCTGGACATACTGATGTGACACCAGTGAATCAATCAGTGCTCCCTCTACGCCTGCTTTCACTCCACCTAGTCACTAGCATAGAGCTTATAGAACGCGCTAATCCACATCGCTGCATGCGTTAGCTCCGCATATGCTAACATGCTTAGAATGCTTTTTGTAAGAACAATGTGATGGCCAGTAATTGCTTCTTGCAGCATATAACTTAGCTCGACATATTGTTTGCTAATACTAGTGTTACCTGCTGGTGTGTAAATTGCTAAGTGCTGCAGTCACTACTGCTCTAGTCAATGTAGCAGTGATAAAACGCTGCTAATGCTTTAATAGCCGCAGTCTCACCTGCTTACAGCCAGAGGTTAGCGCTGCAGCTCCTTAGAAGTTTGCAAATGAATTCACACTACTAATGATGATTATGGCATCTTAATGCAGGTAATAAGAGGTTTGCTTATAGATGCTGTAAGATCGTATATTCACTACTACCTGTACAACCATGTCTAGCAGAAGGACAGATCAGACGAGAGAGCTGGACTTTGGCTACATTTTGCTTCAGTGGGAGCGATGGCAAAGGCTTTATTACCCACAGGGAGCTAGATCCAAGCTTTTGATGATGATGTAATTTGATCTGCTTACAAATATGTTCATAATCAGCAGGATGAATTGGTCTTGTCAGATTTAAAGTGCTCATACTTTTCTCCTTAACAGCCTCCTAATTTCATTTTGGTTTTTTACAAGAAAAAGCATTTTAATGTTCAAAAACTCTGATTATCTTTCCTCTGACCTTCTCCTGTCTCTTTAAGGCGCCCCCCTGTGGCGTTTCTCAGCATTACGATTTAGATTCAGCTCCGTCTGCGTCCTACGATTGAAGCTAATGTTAAAGTTAGCCATGTATGCCACACATTCTTTCACTTTTAAGTTCCTCTTAAATAGAAACATGGCCCAAATCCTGGAACAGCTGCAGTCTTGTGTGAAATAAGTCGGATATCTTTGCTTCTGGAACATCAGGATTTTCAGCAGTGCTCAGCTGAAAGATTCGGCTGGTTCACATTAATGTACTTTATGGATTTTATGGATTTTTTGGTTGTATTTAATGCTGCTTGGTGGAGCATTATATCATTGTGTAACTGGAGTGAAGATTGGACTAAAACTAATCCTTCAAGGCAGCTGAGCAGCATTTTTCCTGAACTTTGATCTTTTATAGGTTTGAATAAAAGAAGGCAGATAACAGGCTAAAAGACACAGAGATCCTTTAAGCATATTATGGGCAGTTTAACATGTCTGTAAACTTACTGTAAATATAATCCCTCTCACACTGCGTCGACACATTCTTGATGCTGAAACTGCACATCGATGCACTGATTGTTATCTTTAGGAGAAAACATGAATGCAAACTACGACTGTTTAGGTGTGGAAAGTGCAGCGAGCTGGTCTGTCTTTCTCTCTGCTGAGCTTTGTGGTCCCATTTCACTTTTAAGGCTTAGAGGGAGCACTGAAACTCTGCATGTTTCAATCGTCACCCACAGCGAATCCCCACGTTGACCAGAAACTAACAACTTGCATCATCGTTTGCAAACACCTGTTGAAATAGCTTACCTGTGTTGTAAATAAGCGATCGGTACCATCATATTTACTGCTTGTTTTCAAGGTTTCCTCGGTGATAAAGTTTCTTTCCTTTTGAGTGTGTATGTAAATGATGGACATGGCAAACTAACTGCTCATTGGGGCTTGAATGCGTTGCTAGGTTGCCGCTGATCCTTTCAGATATTTTTAGTCATATTTTGATGTGTTTCGTTGTTTTCATCACTTTTATTTGGTCTTTTTTTTTTTTGTTTTCTTGAACTCCTACTTGAATGTTTGACCCTCATTGTTTGTTTGAGCGATTTTGGGAATTGTGGACGTTTTATAGGTTTTTAAAGACCACACTTTGCTCAGTGGCTGGTATGGTTTTGGAGCTATTCTTCAGCTTCTTATTTGAGCCGTCAACGTGGTTTCCAGAGATGTGCTCGCTTTGCTCTGAAGATTCAAATCCCAGACAAAGTGCTGATGAAGCAGGACAGCGTTCTGTGGAGCTACCGGGATGTTTTCTTCTTTTCTTTTTCTTGTTAACTTGTAGGAAAGATTTTTTTTCTCCACAGCTTCTCGGCTGTAACCTGATGAACCACTACAACTGTCGGCCTAAAAGCTGCCGTTTCTGATACTTGATGTGGACTGAGCCGCGGCTCTTGTTTCTGTCTTGTGTATAAAATAATTACAGCAGTCATGTCGGAGGAAAGACAGCTTTGTGTATTCTGTAGCAATGAATTAGTAAAACTCTATTTTGAAAAATGACATAATTTTGAAATAAAAATAAAATAAGTGATGCAACAGAGTAACTTCAGCAGATAAAATGCCATTAACTGCTGACAATGAATGATATTAAACTTACAAACATACACAGGATGTTTTGAAAGGGAAGCCCACTGTGGTGGTGTTATATTACGCAGGTGAAAATGTTTTCATTGGCTACTAAAGCAAAGAGTGGATTTACATGCGTTAACTCCTGATTAACAAATGATTCTGGAACAGTGTTATTGTGTTTGAACAACAGGGTTGAAGGGAGACTGAGCAGTTCACTCAACGCTTCCTGTTTAGTGTGAACTCGACAAATAAACATTCAGTGTTGCATCTTTTCTACACGTGTGCTTATTTTGACTTGCAACTTCTGTAGAGGAGAGCATGACTCATTAAGTTATTCATCAGTTTGCAAATTCCAAACACTTTTTATTGACCGCTGAATCACTGTGATTTTTATTTTCCACAATAATTAACAAAGAAAAGCACACTTTGGCTTTTCACAGCTCATCGGCCGCTCCTTTGTGTAGTAAGTTCAGGATGGAGATTGAGATCTTTTGGAGGGAACCCCATCAAGAAGAGGGATCAATGGACTTCCCTGTTTTGCCCGGCCCCAGAGCTCACTGGAAGAAAACTTCTGCATTGAATTTAGTGCATATTTATAATAAATAAACAAGAAACAAATATACCTTTTAATTAGGTTATTCCAAATAGACAAGGATTCATTATTGTGATGATGGTACAAAGTCAGTCTATGAAATGTTAAAAATGAAAACTAGTGTTTCAAATATTGTACGCTCTTACTGGATTTTGGCAAGCAACAGTTTTTCTCATTTTTCCTTTTGAAAGGTTTACCATTCTGTAAAATGGAACGATATCCATTAGATTTTTGCCACACTTTCAAACAGTGAAGAGCAGAAAGTTATATCACGATCATGACCGTTTTGCTTTTTGTTTCCCTCTATACAGCACAGGTAACAACCACTACAGAAACATATACCTGTGTATCTTCTGTCTTCCAGGTGTATTTCATGAAACAAGGCATTCTGTAAGATGGCAAACTGACATATTTATTGGGTCTCAAGATTCAGAAAAGAGAGAAGGCACAGGGCTGAAAAATAAAAGCCCAACCTGTGACATCACATAAATGGATAAACAGATTGGCTGGAAATCAGTGTGCTTTTACCTTTAGTAGTTCTCATTTGTTATTTGATTCCTCCTGTTGCAGTTGTGCTCATGAGTAAAATAACATATGTGGGTAAGATATAGCTTTTACTGATTTGCACATTTGGTGTGATGCTGACCTCATTTTCACCAAAATGAATCTGAATATATAAAACAAGTAAAAACAAATACAAGCTTGTAAAGTTCCCTTCAGGAAGAAGGACAAATAACAGGAAAGGACCCAAAAAACGCAGAATAAAATAAAGCATTTTGTGCTGTAATAATGAATTTAATTGTCCAATCAAACCTGCATCAGTGAATTCATTTCAGAATTGATTTTTTACTGAGTTGATTAAGATTTGGGACTGTAGGGGGCAGCAGTACGTCTTAACCGGAAGAGGAACAACGAAGAAGAAAATATGATGGATGTGACGTAATAGTGTTTACACTACACCGTTGATTAGCAAGGAAGTGTAGGCTAACGGGGCTAATTTAGAGGATTTTGCTTTAAAATCGGATGTTTCTCCGTGTAGTTTGGTGGCAGTTTCCGCATTTTCCATGGGCGCTCACGGGGTTTTGGGGAACGAGCCCGACTCTATAGACTACTCTGTGCACGAAGCGTGGAACGAGGCCACGAATGTCTACCTGCTGGTGATCCTGGTCAGCTTCGGCCTGCTCATGTACGCCAGAAAGTAAGGACGCGTTTCTTTACCGTACCTCATAACGTCATTAGGACTGTAAATAACTGGTTTGGCATGAAATCACCCACCAGGTTAACATGTTACAGGTCAAACCGTGTGCTCGGTGATGATGTTCCCCTAGTTGTTTGCGGATAACGAGCACAGACTGACGCTGTTTGTTTGCGTACACTTTAGAAACAAGAGGAAGATCATGCGCATCTTCACTCTGCCTCCCGCCGTGGGCAGCAGCCCGGAGCCCAACTTCTACGACAGCCTGCAGAAGGTCCGCCTGCGACAGCAGCTGGAGATGTACTCTCTGGGTGAGGATGCATGTGGGCTGATGTGGATTGCAGTGAAACTCGAGTTGACGCTACAGTACTGTGCAAAAGTCTTGAGCCGCTTCTAATTTCCTCTTACTTTACCAGGAAGATGGGAAATAAGGTTCGGGTCTGGGTTTTTCCCTTTTCATACTATTTCTCCCTCTTCTGCTTGTCAAGATTCAAGCACCCACTCCACACCATGCCGAGATATGCCATGTTTTCAGCTAACCTCTCTGTGGGGATCACCTTGTTGGTGCAAAAAGAATATTTTATTCCGGTCAGTGGCGGTCCTAGCCTGTTTGGCGCCCTGGGCGAACACTCCCTCTGGCGCGCCCCCCCGGAATTTCCGGTCACACTGTTATTTTTAACTTCTTTTCTTAGATTCAGCTAAAGAAATGAAAACAAGGATGCTCCTAACACAGATACAATTACAATTTGGTTCTTTGTCAAGTGGAGTCATCCATGAGTAAGATGCCTTTTTATATGCTTGGATCATTCATAGGTCAGTGTTAAGTTGCTTAACAAAAAAATGAATAAATAAATACACGATATGGTACAAGGACTGGACCAATGCAAGTAATGTCCAAGGATTAGTGTTTTTATTGGTGAAGACAACTTTAAGAAATTACAACAAATTCTGTCTCCATTGAAGCAAAACGGTAGGTGGCTCAAGACTTTTACACAGTACTGTAGATGCTGCCTTTATTGAACTAAAATAACCTGTAAGGTTGCACAGCAGGTCAGTGAATATTGTGTGGCAAACCTGTAAAATTACACTGGGTTGTGCTTGCTGGTGAGGTCATGGCTGGATGAAACCAGAAGGGAAAGGAGGTTTGATATTGAGTTTTGGTGTGTGTGTGTGTGTGTGTGTGTGTGAGCTGCTGTTGTTCAGCCTTAGAGGTTTTGTTTTCCAGGTAAAACCTCTGCAGTCAGCCTCAGTAGCGCGTGGGTAATTCTAAAACACACCCCAGAGTTTAGATTCTACTGAGCTGAGCAGACTCCAGGAAGTGATAAAGTTATTATAATAAATGAATCCATCACTGGGAATTGAAATATAAGCATTCATTTTATTGATTTATTGATTAGCATTCAAATATCTCAGTGAATACAGAATAAAGATCTACCACAAAACAAGAAAGCACGAGACAAGGCTAATCAAAAGGTATCAGCTGAAGCATTTGCTTATTACGCCAACCCTTTTAACAAAAGATCTTTTAGCACGCAGCTCATGTACACAGAGCTCGAAGCAAAGAGTAAAACAAAACAAACAAAAAACAAAACAAAACTTTCCACTTTAGATGAGTAACTACATTAAATTAAATTTCATTAATATCATCAAAGCAAAACAACCAAGAGTTTCAGTATTATTATTTTGTTCTTTTCATTCTTGATTTATATATTTTTCTAATACTCTATTTTTAAACATGTTTTTAAACAAGGAAAATGAACTACACCTTTTTAAATCACTGTCATAACTATTCCACCAGTTAACTCCTCTAACAGAAACACATCTCTGCTTTATCTTTGTCCATATCTTGTTTTTTGTTTTTTGCTTTTTTTAAAGAAATCTGTTCCCCTTAAGTCATATTTACCAAACAAAGAGCAAAAAAGTAACCTGAAATCAGACTGTAGTGTGAAACCAGATACTAATGTAGTCGAGCCTGTGTGTGCTGGCTCAACATGGGCTGTATTAGATGAGGAAAAGTGGGGATTTTTTTTTTAAACTGTTGAGTTGTTATCTGGTGGTTTTTAAAAAAAAAAAAAAAAAAAAAAAAAAAGTTTTCCTTCACATTAATAAAGACATTAATTCAACATTTCAAAATGGTGCATAAAACATTCACAAGAGTGGGGAAAGCCTGCTGGACGACCTACAGATCTTCTGCTTATTGTAATAAATCTCCGTCTGTCTCATGTCTCGCTTTCTAGCCAGGAAGTTTGAGCAGCAGCAGCAGCAACAACAGCAGCAGGGCCAGTCAGACAGTGTGCAGCTCTCCATGGAGTGAGAGCAGGCGGCCCGTCTTCAAGCTTCTCCTGCCCGGGGGTATGAAATGACTGGGATGGCTGCAGAGTTTGTGTAAAAAGAATCTGCACCCATCTTTGCTGCTTCATTCACCGTCTGACTTTTCATTTGTGCACATGGAGCTGCTCCACAGCTACAAAACAAAGCTGTGGATGCTTTTGTACAGCTGGCAGCTAGCAGGTGTGCTGTCTCACACAACAGTGACACTAAGCAGGTGTGAAGAGCTAAAGCTGGAACTGCAGCGTTCGACACTGACACAGGCTGTAGATGTTTTATTCCATTTCTTCTTTTTTTCCAGATGTGTGCAGAGAAAAGATTCTCAAATGTGAAGATGAAGGCACATAAGTCTGAAGTTACTCAGTAGTTAGATTATTTGTAAATGCATCATCTGGATCTCTGTGGGTTTTGTTTTGAAATAGCTGCTTCAGTTCACGTATATAAAGATTTTTTTCCTTCTAGCATTGAGCTGAAGACAGCACAGCACACTGCTGCTCTGTGAATCCCCCAGTCCTGTTAAAAAAAAAAAAAAAAAAAATGTACATTTTAAGAGGATCTGTTACACTTAGATGATTCTCGGGTCAAATGAATCGTTGTTTGTCTGAAACAGGTTGTTGGTGCAGCTCCTCAGTTCATCCACTGAAATAAACTCTGTCTCCCAGCTTTCATCTAATTGGCTGCCCCTCACAAACTAAAAACAGCATGAGGGTGGAGCTTTGGCGCTCACAGCCAGAGGTGTGACGTCATAAGAAAGAGAAAGGGCTCTTGAGGAATCCAGAAAGATTACCATATTAGGCGTGTCCCCTCTCTGATGTCGTATAGAGCCAAGAGTAGAAAGGCCTGTGTGAAACAGAGTGTTTAAAGCAGCCTGAAGCTCTTTGTTTGAAATGGCTCCAAGTGAAAGCTCGTACGTAATACCAAGCTAATTATTTTGAAACTGCAACCATAGCATGATGTTATGATTTTGTGGCTGAATTTTTCACACAATCATCATTATAATAAAATGATTCTATGTTGATGGCTTAAAAGTGTGCAATGAGGTGGAATATTACTGCTGTGCTGACAGCTCTCTGTTTATAAAATAACACATTAATATGTGGTATTCAGACTTTTTCTGTGTTGTAAAAGTTCAAATTTTGTAAGAAAATCCAGAGAAAAGACGTCTTAAAGGTCTCCAGCATATTTTTTTATTTATAATGTAACACGTTTGTCACATCTGTCAGCATATGACAGAATATTAAAAACACCACAGAGCAATTAAAAACAAAACAAAACAATAATGTGCTCTGAAAACGCAACTATATACAGAAAAAGGCAGCCAGTCGGTAAACTGCAATAAAACAAACAGCCAGCGGATTCTGCATAGATGCAATAAAGTTCAAGTAGTAGCAGCAAGAAAGCATGCGGCTCGTCTAAATGCGACGCTCTTTATTGATTCCCTCAATGGCGCGGGCACACGTCCATGTCTTCAACGGGGAGCGTGGAGGCGTACTCGGACTCCCAGTCTCTGAGGAACAGCTCCTCTGCTTGGCTCTGCAGAGTCTGCTGGCCCGGTTTAACCGCAGAGCCTGTCTGGTTCACCACCAAGCCCACGCCAGCCGTGAACGCAAAGTAGTTTTCTGACCAGTTGGACGTCCCTGTGAAGAGAAACAGCAGTTTAACAAGCTGGACTGCAGGAGACTCTGGGTGAGAGCTACAGTCTCCATTTATCAAATGCTTTTCTATACTTTGTCACACATATACAAGTTTAAAACAATGTGATCAGACAGTTTTTTACTCTTAGATCTGTATGTTGTGACAGAGATTGGATATACCTAATTTGGTCGTTTTAGAAGCTCCGCCCACCTGGTGTTTAAACCGTGGAGGATGGCTTTAAATGGAGCGCAGCTAAAACAATTAGAGGATGAAGCGCTGCACTAAGACAATATAAGATGAATGCAAAGCTACTCTTGGAGAGTCCAAGAACAGAAACGGAGCTGAAATTGAGTATAATCGTTCCACTTTACAGACATTACCTACTAAATGTTAAAAGCTGGACACCTTACGCTGTTAAATTTCGCCTTTCACAGTTCAAAGGAGCTAAAAAGTGTTAAAAATGTAGCCAGTGCTGGCAGCATACCTATATAGACCACTCTGTCTGTAACCATGTACTTGGCATGGTTGACTCGTGCAAAGGGAATCTTCTGCTCTGCTGTTGAAGGCACTGTAAAGATTTTCTACAGAACAAACAAAAACGTTGCTTTAGAATCCGCCATGTCATTGGTGACTTAAAACGTTTCAGCCATGAAAAGAAAAATCACATCTTCAAACGTACCACGTCAATGTTGCACGTCTGTGGATGCCTCCTGAGTGGATGCCTCCCGAGCACCTGCAGGGACTGCAGGAAGATGAACATGTCAGGAGAAGAATGCTCCCAGCAGCTGATAAGCAGTCGGACCTGCACGCCTCTGGTGCACGCCACAGCACGCAGGGCAGAGTCGATGGCGGGCCAGAACCTGAGAATGACAGACCAGGACATACTTTAAAGCTCTACAGCTTCCACAAGACACATCGGCACTGTTGCTGTTTGGTGCAGGCAGGAAGAAGCAGAACGAGCAAATTTCTTCCCCCTGAAATGCTCTCTGAGAGTGAGTCAGGTATTTTAACGTCAACAATCAGCATGTGTACTTTATTTTGATGAGAGGCTGCTTTGTAAGCCAATCTTGTACCTTTTTAGTAAGTCGACATAACATTTTTTTTTTTTTAACAGCATATCAGTAATTTCTGTTCGCGTCTTGTATTAAGATTGACTGACTTCAGAATTGCTATTAAATGACATGAACAGTGCAGCTGTGTGAGTGGAGTGTACCTGAGTGGCTCTGTGAACTGAGACAGTGGAAGGAAGTCCATGACAGAGATGTAAACGAATCCCTGAGCGTCGTTGATGACAGACAGAATAGTGGACAGATCGTCAGAGCGGCCACGGGCTGAGATTTGTGGAGGGGCGCTCTGCAGAAAACAGACACAGCAGAAGCAATGATGATCAACAGAGCCAACACAGGAGGAAGAGGAGCCTGTGACAGCCGAGTGATGTCCTTATCTTGAGATTGGAATGGTGCAAAAGCAGTTTCAGACAAACATACAAATGTTGTTGTTTTAGCTTTATACCAAAACATATTCAGGGCATAGTTACATTATCAAGATGGATTTATTTCAGGGCACTAAACCAAAGGAAAAGTCCCAGAGTGCAATTGGTGTTTCTGTGAACCCACAACATGCAGCCAAAGGAGCTCTGGATACAAGAGCTCAATCAGAGACCTCAGGAGTGGTGAAACCTACACTTTTTTACATTCTTACAAAAAAATAGTGCCCTGGTGATTGCAGACTCCTTTTTCATGGTAAAGAAAACCCAAGAGCAGATCAGTCTTGGAGGGCTAAGCATATCATTATCCAAGTCGAACATAAGAGGAATCTTGCAGAGAGTTCAGTACACCATGCAAACCAGCTATCAAAGACAGAAAGGGGAGATTAGACACAAACATCTACAAAAATCTGAACGAGCCGCAGAAATCCTGGCCCAGCATTCTTTGGACAAAGGAAGCTCAGATCAGCCTGCAACCCAAGGACAAAAGAAAAGAAACTGGAAGGGAAGATAAAACCACAGCGAAGGCTTGGAATGGTTTATGATCTGAAGTATGATGGCATGAACAGGGATGGCTTCCAGTGGCACTGAGCCACTAATGTGTATTCATGATGTAAAAGAAGGCAGTTAAAGACACTATCTGTACAGATTTAGAAAAGAACAGCAAATTAAAATAATAATGATCAAAGATGTTGGTTTTAATGTTTCTCTCACTGAATAAAAGACAAACCACAGACAGCAGCTATCTGTCTTTTTTATTTATTCCTGATCAAATGTTAGGATATTCCCATTTGTTCTGTGTTGAGAATAAATCTGTTTGTCATTGAGCATTTAGTATGATGACGTCACATAGACTCATCTGCCTGCGTCTATAAAACAAATAGCAATCGATGCAACACAGTTCCTGTAAAATGACAGCAGAACTCAAAAGGATTCCTCCTGAAAGGATACTTACAGAGAGGTAGACCTGAGCAGGGACCCCATTGAACTTCAGATGCAGGGGCTTCTGGGAACTCGACAGGGCAGAGAGCCGAGCGGGCCAGTACGGAGGCAGGGAACCGTTTTTCGCACCGCCGATGCTCCAATACACCCCAAAGATCCGAAAGGCATCCTGAGCCAGGCAGCTGCAGTCCTCCACTGACAGACCCACCTCCTTCACCTTTGTTCAAGAGAGTCCACAGTCTGCATTAGCTCTGACACAGCACAGCCACCATCAGCACTGTGCTAGTACGCACGATGTGTGGGATCATCCGGGGATTTAATTACTTCTTGTAAAGGGAAATTTATCATTTTCAGGTTTTTAAGCTGGACTCTGTATTTTTATTCATGGACTCTACTAAAGCAGCTTTGGTGCAGCTGCTCTTTCAGGGCCTCTCCCAGTTTACGTCTAACTGGCTGCCCCTCACCAACAGAGGGTTTAAATCAGCAGCTGGGTGGGGCTTCTGTGCCCAGAGACAGAGCTGACCATATTAGAAATCTTTCCTCTCTATGACAACAAAGAGGAAACAAAAACCATGAGAGTCCTGCACTCTGTAGACACTAATGTACTTAAGCTGGGATGGATCTGTCTCCCTGCTCCACTTAAAAATATTGTGTGGAGACTTCTTATTCAACATTACCCGACTAAAAACGGGGGGATTAGTGAGGATATCCATCTCTTATACAACCTATATATAATAGTTTAGGAGTTTTCCTCTGTTTTCACCATACCTGACTTAGAGAGCGCCAGTCCATGTTAGCACTGCCCACATAGAAGTGCTTTTGGTCAACCACCCACAGCTTGGTGTGGACGATGCCTCCAGTAACAGCTTTGAGGTCCACCTCTCTGACCTCTGCACCTGCAACGGAAAAACAAAATAGCATGGGAAATTAATGCTGAAATTCCTTAAACGTCCTATTCTGAAACACAAACCTGGCATTCTTACCTGTCCCAGCCAGGTCGGCTGTGTCTTGATTCGACTGTTGGGGGGCGTTGACAGCGATCTGGAGCTTTACACCTTTGGATTCAAGTTTCATCAGCTGCTCAAAAACCTTTCTTCCCTGAGAATCATGCGAGGCCATTAACTCAGAGGCTTAAAGCTTTAGGTACAACCACCTGATGTGCCGCATCGTGAGACCCGAGTGTGCAGGTGGTTGTGCTCACCTGAGAGTCTGAGGATTCGTGCAAGCCCAGATCACTGTCCCGCAGTGTGAAATAAAAAGCGGCGATGTGGACCGAGCTGTTGGCTCTGTCCAGCAGGTGCAGCCAGCTGTCTGCGATGCTCTTTCTGGACGAGGGGGAAGACGGGTAGAGACCGACAGGAATGCTTTCCACCAGGTGCACTCTGAACAACAAGGACCACATTCAACAGTACATTAGTTAATCCTGACAGGTGAATATAATATTTCTGACATAAATAACTCAAAGATATCCAGTTGCTGATATCATTTACCGACAGTCAGTGCTACAAGGCTCTGGTAACAATCCAAAGCCCTCCAGCCAGTGCAGCTCCAGCTGAGCCGTGAGCTGGGACACGGACATGGGAAGCCCGTAGTGCCACACGTGGTGAGAGAACCCTCCGAGAAGCAGCAAGGTGGTGCTCAGGAAGCAGAAGAGGGTAAAACTGGGACATCCTGACCTCTGCAGAATGATAAGGGGAGAATTTATACACTCCAACAGGCTACATCACACTCACAGCTTAAGCAAAGCACAGCATACTGTGCTGCATACCAAAGCTGCTACTGCAGGGAGTGGTAGAATTCCTCAGAATTCCTGAATAGGTACACATGTATGTGTATGCCTCAGCTGAGACGATCAAGGAAACAGACACCAGTGGAAGCTCTCAGTCTCAAACAGTGACATAGCTCACCTTGGCTGACTTGGTTGCTTTCATTTTAGTGGGCGTCTTTGGTGCTGCAGCAGCGTCTGAGTCGGGATCTGCTTTTTTCTCTTCGAGCTTTGGGAACTTTGACTGGCTTATGAGCGGTTCACGATCCTCCTTCACTTCATCTGATATCTCACCAGCCAACTCATCCTCACATTCAGCTTCTGATGAAGATATACTGTCCCTCAAACCAGCTGTGTTCAGCGGCTCTGTCTCCCATGGAGGTTCTTCGTCCATTATAGCTTCCACTTGGCTGTCCTCAGGCGCTTGAAAAATCTCTGCAGACTTTTCGGAGTCTCCAGAGGGAGTGAGGAGAATCCTGTCCTTAACTGCAGGGTCGTACGTCTCCGCTGGCTCCTCCCGGGGTATCTTGCTGGGGAAGCTCTCACGTGGCAGATGGGTTGTAGGCCCATCTGGGATGGTTTCTGAGGTTTTGCTCTTGACTTGCTCTGATCTGAGAGCAGGCCTGGGGCTTGCAGTCAGAAGAGGGGAGTGAACAGGTTGGGCAGCAATCAGAGGGCCGTGAGCTGTCGCAAGAGCCACTTCTGTCCTGCTGAATGTAGAAGGAGCCTCGAAGCCAACTTTGGGGGTGCGGATCAATGCGGTGGGGAATGCTGTTTCTCTGACATCAGGCAGCTTGGACTTTGAAGTTTCCAGACTTCCAAGTTTCTCAGGAGGCTGAGCGTGGACTGGAGTATCCTTTCTGGGAACCGGCAGCTCCGTGGTCTGACTGGCTCCAGCGGGTCGCTTCTGGAAAGTTGGGATCCTGGAGACTGGTTTCCCACCTTTGCGGTTCATGTCTTCTTTTTCCTCGAGATCTTTTTTCAAACTCTTTTCGTCAGCTTGGAGACGGTCCAGCACAACACTACAATCCTTCAGGTCCTGAGGAAGATGAAATATGTGTTATAAATCTGTGTAATCATGTAGCACACACACATATAAAGCAGCTTCATGGCACACACCGAATGAAACGTAACACCTACGGCTATCTAAAAAGCTAGCAGTGAATCACTGAGAGACTTTTCCAGTCTTAGTCTTTCTGCTCCCGCTGGCTCCCGTCAACATCAAAGCTCCCACACTGACTAGCTACACCCATTTAAAGCAGCTCTCCTGACTGGTGCGTGGCTGCTGTTGACTTATTAATATTTGTTTATCTGCATGACACAAGCCTTACCGTGGCTACAGCATTGTTTTACCTGATATTCTCATGGCAGTCAGTGCTCAACATTCGCCTTGCTCTGCTCCACCTCTGCCTGCTCATTTTCATAAATACACTGACAGCTCAGCGTTCTAAAAGTGGGCGTGGCCACTCTACAGGTCACATTTTATGGATGCTACATTAACTTGCCAGTAAGATATATAGCAGTGCCCCTTACAAACAAACAAACACTTAGATACGTACCTGCGTTTCCAAACATACTTCATATTACACCTGTCAGCCACGACATTGAAACCCCTGCACTGATTTTAATGGGTCACTTCATTACACTGGGTCATTGCATTAATGGATTTTATGGATTTGATCAACTGGTCTCTGAACGCTATTGACACCATCTTCTCAACGAGAAGCCTGGGCTCGGGAGAGCCCGAGTGCCCTGGAGGGACTTTCCCTGCCGGATACACGATGGACGGGTGGCAGAACTGGAGGGTCGTGTGCCTGGCGGGACTGTCGATCGAGGACGCTGAAGATATCTACCTATTCGGAACCATGGTAACAGGGTTCTTGCTGATCGGAGCTGGCTTGGCCCTGGCTTATCGGAAAATTGAGAGAGCGGAGCCGGCTGTCCAAATCCCCACAAGGCTGCCCGCTGGGATTGAAACGATTGGACGAGGTGCGAGTTCTCAGAAAGGGCTCACTGAAAGCAGCAGCATGGTTAAGAGCTTGGAGGCGCTTACGACTGCAGTGAATGCTCAAACTAACACCTCTGAGCGTATGTTGGATTACATCAGGAACGAATCCACCCGAAACAACAACTCAGGGAGGAAGCTGGACTACATCTCGAATCAGTTGGCTGCGGTCGTGAGGTCTCAGGATCTGCTTTGTGAGCAACAGAGTGACAAGATCTCGGGATCGATGGCTAATAACATCTTGGAGAAACTCGAGGCTATAAAAAAGGAGATTGAGACACCAGTGTCGGAGTGCTAAAAACAGCCTGAAATTCTTATGAGTTGTTTGCAAAGGAAAAATCACCATCATTATACGGCTACCCCCTTCGGCGCCAGCTGCGGGCTCAAGGCTGGAGCCGATCAAAAACAATCCCTGATAACGACTATGTTGTGACTGTTCCTTCCCATCCCATAAGGCCACCTGGGTTGGCTGGTAGACTGTTTACTTAGCCTGGCAGGGCGAAGGACACTGTCTCCGCTGAACTATGGACACGCACACACATACACTTACACTGATAAGCAAACACTGATCCCTCTCCCCTTCCAAACGCCTTCGATGCTTGTTTCCTGCGGGGGAACACGGCGGGCCTATGTGCCGCGCTGGAATGATAGCGCTGTGCAGGGCGGCTGCTGTGTTCGCTTCGGATAACTCCTCACCCCCCACCCATCCCCGTGGCTTGTCATGTCCTTCATAATGTTGTGCTGTGGACATTCATGTGCTTTTTGTGCAGAGGAGTTTTTTTGTTTCCTGTTCTCATGCTGTCCTACCATGGAAGCACAGCATGAGTAGGGGTCTCTTTTTTTCCTCTTGTACTTTCCCATTGTAATGTACATTTCAATGTTTTTCTCTAATGCTACCAATCTCCGACCTGTATCCCCATGTAATGTCTGTGTTTTATGTGTAAGGTCGGGGGGGTCCCATTTCACTGCAGGGCAACCTGCATGTGACGAATAAAGCTTTGATTGATTGATTGATTGATTGATTGATTAATGTGAATGATACTTTGATACACTGTTGAAAGCCAAGCACATCTGCAAAACATGTTCAGGAACAGCCTCCAGACTCCCCAGATCTACACTTCCAGAAAGATCCTCACTTATTAAAGACAATGCCAAACCACATATGCATTCCCGTATAGTAAGTGAGTCCTGGTGCTAAAGTGGCCCCCCCAAACTGTTGAGCGCAGAAACAGTAAAACAATCACGCCTGGAAGAACGTTTCATTCTTAAACAAACAGCAATTTGTCTCCTTCCTTTTAACAAAAGAGCTGACGATGCACAAGTGGTAAAGACACGTTTTTAAAATGTGCTGCTGGCATCAGCATCATCATGCATTTTGTTCTGCTTATCCAATTTAGGGTCACAGTTGGGTATTAGCCGATCCCAACTGTGACAGGGTGAGAGACAGGGTACACCCTGGACTGGTTGCCAGTCTATGGCAAGGCTCACACACAGAGACAAAAACAGATTTGCACTCATATTCGCAACTACGGCCAATTAACCTCACATGCATGTCCGAGTATCCAGAGAGACCCCAGGCTTCAGCTTTTGGAGATATATTTGAACCCAGCAAGTTTCATGTTTTACAGTTGCCTTTATTTTAATTACAGAAATACTCTACTATTCTGCAATATTCAATTACTTTAATTTCAACTGTATTCATATAGCGCCAAATCACAGCAACAGTCACCTCAAGGTGCATTATACTGGGGTTTTCTCTACAATAATACAGGGAGAACCGCAACAATCAGCTGACCCCCTATAAGCAAGCACTTGGCAACAGTGGGAAAAAAAACTCCCTTTTAACAGGATGAAAATTCCAGCAGACCCAGGCTCAGGGAGGGGCAGCTTCTCTGGTTGGTGGTAAGGGGAAAAAGACGAGACAAAAGGCATGCTGCTGAAGAGAGCCAGAGACTAATAATAACTAATGATTAAATGCAGAATGGTTTATAAACACAGGTTGAGTGAAGAAAAAACACGTGGTGCATCGTGGCCTCCAGCAGCTGAGGCCTATTGCAGTGAAACTAAGGGAGGGTTCAGGGTCACCTGATCCAGCCATATCTATTAGCTTTATCAGAGGGAATGTTTTATAGAGTTTTAAGGAACCACAAGAATGCCAGCTGTCTGAGAACAAAGTGCTCTTTTGGGGTGATATGAGATATCTAAGAGAGAGATGAAAACAAATATAAACCAGTATTGATTGTGAGTATTCCATCTTCTGTTTATTACTAAATAAGCAACAGCTCTCTTCTCTGCCAGCAGGGCAAAGGAGGTTAAGACATTTCCGCACTGGCCTGCCAGTATTTCCTGGAAGTGGCTGTATGCAGCTGCAGTGACACAAAGCAGCATGTTTATACTGCAGGGCTGTGCAAATAGGAGCTCTGCCACACCCAGGAGGCCTCACAGGTGGCTCTACTTTGCTCCGCCCCCCCCCCGCCACCATGCGTGCACAGAACAATACCTGAAAGTGAGAGAAAGAGGGGTGTTTGTAGGTGAATTATAGCCTACCGTCAGATCTGCCTCCTCAGCAGCTTCCTCCTCCAGCTCAGCCTCACGTCTCTCCATCTCCTCCTGGAGCTGAACAAGCTCAGAGTCTGACTCGTCTGACTCCTGACAGGAGATATTGGTGATAACGTTAACGCTAACAAGCGATGGAATAAAGCACTAGTTGCTGTGTGCACTCTGCATTAAGTGTGTTAACCATGTAAGTGACAGAAAAGGGGAAGAAAATAATATGAAAGGCGGGTATTTTTTTGTTATTAACCACATATAAACATCCTAAGCTAGTTTAAAAAAACTTACCATGATTAGAGACCTTTAACTAAGTTTTGGGCTCGCACGCGGAGTTAGCTAAAACAATGCTAGCCGCTTAAGCAAATATTTATTGCGGTAAAAAAAAAAATACTAAAGCAGTAAAGCTGGAGGACTTAAGAGCAGTACGGCCTCTTTATAATCCTCGCTTAAGTATACTACATGGATTAGCCAACTAACGTCTTCGCCGTTGACGTTAGCCAGCGAGCTACGTGGCCCACGATGAAGTTTGCAGCAGCGGAGGAAGAGGAGGCGGAAAGGAAAGGCTGAGTAATAGAAATCCCCACCTCGTACGTAGCTCTCTCCTGCCTGCGCCTGGAGCTTCTCCTGGGTGTCGGTGTTGACGCCGGTAACTGTACCTCGCCGGGGCGGAGGGACTTTCTGGTTCGCAGTACCATGGGCATCTTGGAGCAGTTTTTTTTTTTTAATAATGCAGCACCTTCGTGACTCGAGGCTTAACGGACGCTGCGGAGCGTGAACAGCGGGCTCGTTCGTCTGCAGTGCCCAGGAGAGCTCAGCGGGACACCCGCTAAAGCTACGATTCAGTTTATTTTTTGGGAAATACTCACATTTATTAAAAACAAATCGTCCTGTAAACAATTTTTAAATTGATTTGAATGCACCTACCTTCACGCCATACGTAAACAATAAATTGAAAAAACCGCGATTTCCTGTCTTCGCTGATTGGCGGATGAAATCAAAACTGTGGCTCCTCCCACAAGTCTTTACTCACGTCACACAATGCGGAAACCAAAAAGGGATTACCGTCGTCTGCTGCACATCCTGGGAGTCCTTGCTCGCGAAAGGTAAGCGCTGTCTTTATTGTTAATAAATTATTGAGGGCGTCTTGCGTGTTTTATGGTTCTAATGAGGAAGCAGACGCCTCTGACCGCTGGCAGTACCAGCACTTCACATTAGCGCTGGCTCACAGTTACTTTCAGTTAGCCTGGCTGTGGCTGAAGACCCTGAGCGGAACAGCCGGTTGTTTATGCTTTTGTAAAGCTCAAAGGAACCTCAAGAGCATAAAAGCAAATCGATTACATAACGGAAGTGTGACAGAATGTGGCCGATTGTTGCTGTTACTGTGTTATGCTGCTTTAATGCGTCTGGAATTCTGCTGTTATCATTAATAACAACTGTATGACTGATTGAAAATATATAGTTTTGTGGAAATCTGATTCGATTTTTCTATCGAGGTTAGATATTTTATATCACAGTACTACAATTTGAATCAAAGGCTTGGACACTACTGACCACTGACCACACAGACCGCTACTTGGTCTACTGATCTAGTTTGCAGTATGTTGTCCTGAGAACCGAGGAAAAAAGAATCTTCCCATTGAACTTTTTTGGTGTTTTTCTGCCTCTTTGAAGCTAAAATAGGCAAGAAAACACATGAGATATTAATGGAAAGCCCAGGATGTCCTCTATTTAGTACACCAGGACTTAGTAGGGTAGCTCAAATAATCAAAAGATGTAGACTAAAAACAAACGTCCATTACAGAGGACATAAATGAATAAGCTAGTTCTCAGGAGGATATATTTATTTATTTCTTTACCACTTTCTACAGTGGTGATAACCTCGTAATGATTTCTGTTACAAGCACAGCAGTTGTAAACGTGCCTGCATGTCACCTGAGGTGAGTGATTTGCAGAGGGCCTGTTATCACATGAGAACGCTGTGTGTGATAACATGTAGCGTTCTCATCATTCTTCTTGATCAAACAGCCCACACAAAAGGCTGGAGGTTTATTTTAGGCCTCTGTCCTATTGTGTGAAGGGATATGATCAAGGTACACAGGGGCGACACTGAGGATAGGTCCTCTGATCACATTGGTGTTATCAAGATTGTTTTTTCCCCATCTTCTAACCTCTTGTTTTTTCATTCAGGTCTCATGTAATCCCTTCTGACAGAGAAGATAAGCTTAGGTTCTCTAATGATGATGATGATGATGACAATGCCAGCTATTTAATCACGTCAGTAGTCCAATGGAAGGCCCAGTTACAGCCACCCCTCCTCCCAACTCCTCCGATTCGCCATCCCCGGCCCCCCTGCGTCCTGCTGTCACCCCCTCGGTCCAGCTTAGCTTTACCATCCTCTACACCACTTTGTACGCCGGGCTCTTTGTGGTGGTGTACGTGCAGCTGTGGCTCCTCTACATCTACGGACACAAGCGATGGAGCTACCAAAGCGGCTTCCTGTACCTCTGTCTGCTGTGGGCTGCCCTTCGCACCACCTTGTTCTCTTTTTACTTCCATGACGCCCTGCAAGCCAACCACCTCCCCGTTGCAGTGTTCTGGCTCCTCTACTGCTTCCCCGTGTGTCTGCAGTTTTTCACTCTCAGCCTCATTAACCTGTACTTCACTCAGGTAAGGTTGAAGGGATGGGGACGGGGAAGCCTTCTTAAAAATCTTGTGTCATTTAGAAAATGTTGCTCAGAATGTAAAAAGGGTTGCTCTGGTACAGCTATGGTGATAAAAGCACAAATAAAACTAGTCAGAGGAAAACACAAGAGCCCCTTACAGTGGATCATCTGTCCTCAGCTACAGCGCCACACTTTTATTCTTGGTCTTTACACAATTCACAATTCAAAATAACCACTGTTCATTTTATACTGGAGCCTGGTGCAGCCGTTCAAGTCATGATGTTGTACCTCCTTTCCCTTTCACACATCTTCCTTCTGATTGATTGTATTAAAAAAAAGGCTAACAGCTCTTGTGACTATTATGCTCGTGCCACAGACTTCAAAGAAGTATAACAGGACTGACTACTCGGCTGTGTTGCCTGCAGTTCTGCCCCCAACAGATCGTAATCGAGCCTGTTGTGTTTTGAGCAGGATGCATTCTTTGTGCCTTTATGTTTATGTGTGTGTCTTTGTGTCTTTGTGCAGGTGTTAGTGAAAGTGAGAGAAGTGGACAGAGGGCTGTAAGTTTTACATCATTTTCCTGTTTTTAAATCTAGAAAAGCGCCTCGTTACGTTATTGTTATGAGCCCTAATCGTCCCCATTGGGCCTCTGTGTGTTCCTCAGGTGGGGAGCAAGGTGTTTGTACGGTGTGCTGAGCGCCATCTTCTTCTGCGTCAACGTGGTGTGCGCTGCACTCGGGGAACGAACCAGCGATGGCGAGAGGGGAGAGCGCACCTGGAATCTAGTCATGGTTCGAGTTGTGGTCAACGACTTGCTCTTCATCCTGGAAGCAGTGCTGCTGGCCTCCACGCTGTTGCTCCTGACCCGACACTCGCGGTCCGCCAGCATCCACCTGATCAGCAGGGTGTGTTCAACATTGTTCCCCAAAGAGAAAAATAGGGATATGCTAATCTTGCACTCACTATTGACTCCATTGCACAGGAGTTTATATTCAACGAACGATGCATCTGCAGCTCAGATGTGTCTAGACAAGCTAGCTGTTTAAGAAAGGAAATCTCATGGTATCTACTCAAAGTAGGTCAGTATCAACATCAAACATGAAGAAGTGGTAGTGAGCCAGCCCTGATGAACCGAGCCAAGTTTAACAGCAGCACACGCATGATTAAACTCATGTTTAGTCCTGAGCTGCTTGGAAAAACAGTGTGTCATGTCTCCAGTCTGAGAAGATCACTGGGCTGACATCACTTTGACATCATCGGGGTTATCTCAGCTTGAGCTGCTACACTACATATCTCCAACAGATCGTTTTAGGTGTTGCGTTAAAGGCTCCTTTTTAGCTACACAAAAGACATTTCCTCAGGTGAGAGGTGAGATGTCTTCACGAGAGCCTACAAAGAAGTCCAGTAACCTTCAACTCAAGAGCTTAAAACTACCAGAACCTGGATCATGGACAACCTGCACCGATGTCTGAAACAGATCTGTGTAATAAGAACTGAGATGCATTATGGGAACTGTAGGATCCAGCATTACTTAAGTGGTATAATGGATGAAAGCAATGTTGAGCATAGCCAGAAAAAAATGTGATGCTGGACACAGAAAAGTCAGGATACTACCATGAAAAGCGATGGGGATGTCTGTATTTTGACAGTACTCCAGGCTAACTTTGTTTTTCTCTTTTTTTAAAACCTGACCAGGGGACCACAGTGTGGCGAACAGCAGCACTGGGAGCAGCAGTGATCTTCCTGTTTGCCAGCAGAGCCTGCTACAACCTGACCGTCCTCTTTCTGTCCCAGAAGTATCGGGTGGAGTCCTTTAACTATGATTGGTACAATGTCTCTGACCAGGTAAGGATCCAGTACCAAAGCCTTCGTGCCTGGCTAACAACTTTGGACAATTAAAGAGCACTTTCTGCACTTCTTGTTTTAAGGCGGACTTGGAGAGTGAACTCGGCGACAGGGACTACCTGGTCTTTGGTGCCATCCTCTTCATCTGGGAGCTGCTTCCAACTGGCCTCCTCATCCTTATCTTCAGAGTTCGCCGGCCTGCTCAAGAGGTAAACCTAGTGGATGTGAAAGTAATGTACCGAACTAAAAATCTACTAATGACACCTGAGACTGTATTAATTATTTACTGCTTTATTACTCAAAAACATGAATATTTTAAATTTATTCAGTTTTTTTATATAGTGCAAAATCACAACAGCAGTAGCCTCAAGATGCTTTATATTGGAAGGTAAAGACCCTACAGTAATATAGAGAAATCATATGACCCCCCTGTGAGCAAGAACTTGGCAACACTGGGAAGGAAAAACTCCCTTTTAACAGGAAGAAACCTCTGGTAGGACCAGGCTCAGAGTGGCAGCCATCTGCTGCGACCGGTTGGGTTCAAAAGTGGGAGACAGAACAGAAGACACACTGTGGAAGAGATCCAGAGATTAATTATAACTAATGCTCTTCCTCCCATTCTACTTTTAAGTATCCCAGAACCCACAAGTAAGCCCGCAGACTGAGAGCGAAGTGCTCTAATGGGGTGATATGGTACACTGAGGTTTTTAAGATAACATAGGGCCCGATTATTCAAGACCTTGTTTGTAGGGAGAAGGATTTTTAATTTGAAACATTATTTCGTCTCATTCTCACAGAACAGCATCATGGCCATCAACAACAGGGTCCTGCCTCGGCCGTACTTCTTTGACGACCCTCAAGGCAGCGATGAGGACATACCTGCTCCATGGGCCAACGGTTCAAATTCAAACATAAGGTACAAGCACCACAAAATCTGATACACCCAGGTCATTACCTTAAAGCTGATCACAGGGTTTCAGGAGTGTGAGAAGAGCTCTAATCTTCTCCTTTTCTTGCTTTTTCCTCCACAGCTGGTACGGATCAGAGACCGCGCCGCTCCTATTTGCCAACAATCCTCCGGACCAGAACCACCAGCACCACACTCTGTATTCCACTCCTCAGAACTGACCCCCCCTGTTTCCTTGATGACATTTATCTCAAAGACAAGCCACTCTCTCTCCTAGACACACTCACAGCCAGTAGTCCCTCACTGTGTGAGCAAATTTGCACTGAAAAGTCTCAGGAAATCATCACCAAACAGTGAATATGCACCTTCTATTTTTCTAAAGAGACTATATTTTAAAAATTCTTCCTCATTTAAAGGGAACAAACTATGTAGAGACAGATCAAACTGACTTAAACTGGCCAGTACTGCTCTCTCATGAAGGTCATAACTGAGCTATAGCGACAGGTTGACTTCACACACATGCCATTGTTCAATTTTGGAGAGACCCTTGCCATTTCTAAAGAAAAAAATGGCACACGGGGCCTCATTTGCATTCCTGTCGGTGTGATGTCGATGCTAAGTTCAGTGAAGTTAAACAGTGACTTTTTTTTACAGGCTCACATGTGATCGTTTGTATTGTAGACTGACTGTTTTTTTGGTGTTTGCAGCTAAGTACTGTTTTAAGACCAGGGATGTCCTTGACCTGTACACTACTGCTGCTGGTATAGTTTTCTTTTTTTTAAAGGCCAGTTTTTGCTCGCATGTCTGTAAAAAGTTGCATTGTTTAAATATTTCTAAGTTGATTGAGGTCCTTATTGGATCTCTGTCTAAGTTTAACTTATTTTATAACTGTGGGTCTACCTGAAATTGGAGCTGGACATCAAACGCGACTCGCCCTTTGTGACTTTTATGCAAAAAAACTTCCTCATAGTCGGTCACTCACCTGTGGTTTGGACTTATTCACGTGACAGGTATGTACTGTCCATGTTACGGACCAATAACAACATCAGAATAAACCTGCTGGGCATGTTGCTGAGCAGAAAATATATGTGGTAGAAATTCTGTATCTACACTGGTGCTGTTATGCATTTTAACCCTATTACTGTGAAGGGTATGTGACCCACTCTTTGAAATTCAGGATTCTTTTTGTCTTTTATGTAATTGTTGACTGATAAAAAAGAATAATCTAAAAAGACTCACTGTGTCATGTGCATTACTTAATGCTTCAGTGTAAGGGTCTGCAACTGCTTTGGGATTTTCATCACAAATATCAAGTGCACATAAGTCTGAAAACATGACCAACACCTAACTAAAGATTCATGTTAAATAATGCTTCCATTAATTATGTGGATGAATACTGACCATGGATTGTATGAAAAAAAAAGTTTGGAAAGTGGAGTCAGCATTAAAGTGTTTTAACCTGCATTCTTTTTAATGGCCAGCAGGGGGCGATGACAATGGCTGTCAAAAAGACATTCTGAAGTCTTTGGAAAATGGCCCTCTGATCATTTTTGGGCTCAGTGACTAGTTTCAGCTAATAGACTAAACCATGAAATTAATTTAGTAAAGTATTGGTCCTAATAGGAGAGGTGGATGGATCAATCCAAATATCTATACTGTTAATACCAGTGGTGATATTTTTATTGGACTGATATTAGCACAATAGGATCAGAACCTTAAGTAATGTCAGTGACATGTGTCATCATGACTAACAGGTTGCATTTTTAAATTTTTTATAATCTTATTCCCTTAATAAATGGAACCATCCGACCTGCACCGGAGCAGTCTGGGTTTGCAATGATGCAGATGTTTCCCAGTACAAAGTAAAACGAGGGTTAACCCCATATTTATCTGGACAAGCCAAAATTCTGCTTCATAGTGCAGGCCTCTGGTTTCAAACCACCAAGACGTGAAACCAAACGCTTCATAACAGCACCTTACAAGCTGACGTGTGATAGTACAGCAGCTATGTCCATCTTTTGTATACAGTCTGTGGCTAACATCTATAGATAATGCCTGGACACAATACCAGTGTTGTTTAACTGTCAGTCACTGTTATATTGTACAAGATGGGAAAAGAATAAATGCCTCACAAGAGTTTGGAGTTTTACAACACATCAACTGCACATAAAGGACAAGTGAACCTTAAGATGCAGTGCTGACATCTGAGTTTTCCCTCAATGATTCTGGCTAATGCCCGACTGTCAGATACCAGAAACACGAAAACATTTTAGCCTGACTGAACTCAGCGTTAAAAGAAATGTTGTACAGTAGTTCTGTCAATCTTTATTACTTAAGTGTAGCAAATGAGAGACGCTGGAATCAAATGCTAAAGGTGCTCACTCATAAAGACGTGATGTCATTTAGATCAGCAGTAAGTTTTAATTAAACACCCCAATCTCTAGCTCAGAGGCAACAATGACGCACTTAAACAGAAACCCTGAAGAGAGATGCTCACACTCACTGAGCTTCATTGTAACAATTCCACCTCTATGACAACAGTTTGCAAACAACTTCTGTACCACTGCAATTTCAGTCCGTTTATTCTGCATTATGTACAGATCATCCTATTAAAACTCTTTATACAGTATGTACACATTCAAATAAATCAGTATGTTACAGTGTCTGCAGTGGTAACGTGTTGAGAATGCAGGAAACAGAAGAATGATGCATGTTAGATGAAAAGACAGCAGAGGAAGCTGATTGGTTTCCTTTGATTTGAATTCACTGGATTGTTTGATGATCCATGTCCTCTGTAACACATCGATGAGGAGAGCGGGACCTAATGTCAAATGAATTAAAATAGGAAGTTCAAGCATAGACGTCACTGACAGTAAAACTACCAAACACAAACCCAGCACGGCCTCTCCCACACCGATCAACCATAACTGGGTTTGAAAGGACATTTCTTCTCTGTCTCATTAAGCTGACAAACGCCTGCAGTACTACTACTGCAGCAGTCCTTGATGATGTAAATCAAAACAAACAAAAAGCAGGTGCTATTGCTTTCTGACGCGGAAACAGTCCACAAGCATTTTCTGACGGTCCAGCTCGACACAGTTAGAAACCTGAACCTGTGGAAGAAAGCTAATGGAGAACCAAAGCAACCGAACACCAGCTCAGAGTTCCTGTTGGTCCAGAGTGATATGTCTGAGTCGGGACAAGTGGATCAGTTGTCTGGAGGAGGAGAGGGAGGCGATGACGACGATGACGGTGTTGTCTCTAGCTTACGAAGGCGGCGGCGTCTCAGCTCAGCAGCATTTGGCTCTCCATCCTCTCCGTCCTCCACTCCTTCGTCCATCTTCTCTTTTCTTTCAGTGCCCGAAGCAACAGAAGTGGACTCAGGGGACTGAGAGGAAACCGTTGCTCCGTTCACCTGATCGGCTGGAAACAGAATCGTCATGGTTACTGAACTTCTCTCCACTGTTAAATCCTATGAAAAACAACAAGACTTGAAAGGCGATAAGCAGTTACTTACAGACGGACGAGTCCCTCTCTGTGCTGGGACTCTCTGTGTTACTGCCAGCTGTGGAAGATGAGGCAGTGTGATTCGTCCCGCTGGCTTCTCCAGTGCTGCCAGCCCGAGGAGGACTGTGGAGAAATTGGCAGAGGCACAAACGGTCAAACAAGCAATAAGCTCAAAATTCTATGTAGAAAACAGCATAGAGGACCAAACCTGGCACATCACTGTATCTCTTAGAAGCACTGAACTGAGTTAAATAGTTACAGATTCCTCATATCTAATCAAAAGTAAGAATCTATCCATTACGTGAGCGTTGCGACGGTGCTGAGGTAGTGGTGGATGTTGAGCATGGCAGCGTCTAGCAAGGTGTGGATGTTTTGAAGACACTGGAGTCGGGCCTCGAGGCCCCGCCGACCCTCTGCCTCCAGCTCCCTCAGCTCCTCTTCTGACAGCCGGGACAAGGAGGGAGGGGGAGGAGGCATTGAGGAGACTGTAGGAGAGAGAAGACAAAATAAACTGAACTGTAACAGCACTGACACGCTAACAAACACGCTTAACCAAGAGCTGCCAGAGCTTTGGGACACATTTGCAGACACTCAGTTAAATTCAAGATGTTCCTACAGCCGTTGTGGCCAAAAAGTTTTGAGAATGACACAAACATTGGTTTTCACAAGACCTCTACAATTCGCCCTGGCATGCTGTCAATCAAATTCTGGGCCAAAAACTGACTGATGGCAACCCATTGTTTCATAATCAGTGTTTGGAGTTTATCACAATTTTTGTTTTATTTGTCCACCCGCCTCTTGAGGATTGACGACAAGTCCTCAATTGGATTAAGGCCTGGGAAGTTTCCTGGCCATGGACCCAAAATTTCAATGTTTTGTTCCCCCAGTCTCTTAGTTATTACTTTGGCCTTATGACACAGTTTGCCATCATCCTGGAAAAGGCATTGAGCCCACTTCCTTGGGTGAGAAGCAGCCCCACAGATGAATTGTCTCAGGATGCTTTACTGTTGGCATGAGACAGTAAAGCGGACAATCCTTTTTCCAGATGCCCCAAACAATCGGAAAGGGGCTTTATCAGAGAAAATGACTTTACCCCAGTCCTCAGCAGTCCACTCGCTGTACTTTTTGCAGAATATCAGTTTGTCCCTAATGGTTATTTTGGAGAAAAGTGGCTTCTTCGATGCCCTTCTTCTTCGCCAGGCCATCCTCCAAGTCTTCACCTCACTGTGTGTGCAGATGCACCTGCCTGCTGCCATTCCTGAGCAAGCTCAGCACTGGTGGCACCCCCGATCCTGCAGCTGGATCATCTTTAGGAGATGTTCTGGCACTTGCTGGACTTTCTTGGGCGCCCTGAAGCCTTCATCACAACAGCTGAACCTCTTTCCTTGAAGTCCTTGATGTTCCAATAAATGGTTGATTTAGGTGTGATCTTAGTAGCAACAGCATCCTTGCCTGTGAAGCCCTTTTTATGCACCACAATGATGGCTGCATGTGTTACCTTGCAGGTGACCATGGTTAACAGGAAGAACAAAAATTTCAAGCATCATGCTGCTTTAACACATCCAGTCTCCTACTCTGATTCAATCATGATGACACAAAGATCTCCAGCCTTGTGCTCACCAACATTCTCACCTGAGTTAAGAAGATTATTGAAATGATCCCAGCAGGTCCTTTTATGGCAGTGGTGAAATGCAGTGGAAATGGATTTTTTTAAGTTCATTTTCATGGCAAAGGACTTTGGCCTTCATCTGATCACTCTTCATAACATTCTGGAGTATATGCAAATTGCCATCATAAAAACTGAAGCAGCAAACTTTGTGAAAACTAATGAAAACTTGTGAAAACTCGTTTATCCTTTAACTTGAAGTTAAGAATGGTCATGAAAACTCTAATGCTTCACACAAAACTGCCACAATCCAAATACATCTTTGAAAAGACGAAACAGTCAGGCTATGAGAGGTCTGACAGCACCGAGGCACCTTGGTGTGACAAATGAACCAACCTACCAAAGGTTTAGATCATAAGGAACAGAAAAGATGCATTTGTGCAGAAAAAAAGTCACTCATACAGATATTATCATCACCAGTATCCTTGAACAGCCTGCTCAGGCAAAAACTCTAAATGTGAATTTAAGGATAGACCACAATATTTGGACAACTGCTAACACTTACCAAAGGGAGGAGGTGGTGGCATGGGGAGCCATGGTGCAGCAGGGAAGGGAGGAGGGGGGAAAGAGAATGGGAAGCCTGGCACTGCTGATCCTGGAGCTGCTGCTGTAGTAGCAGAATCTGCAGTAGATGTTGTGGGCTGGGTGGTGCCTGAAGGGTAAAAAACAAAAGCAACAAAAGTCCAATCACTCAGACGTGTCTCTTTCATTTTACATTCAGGAGCTACAGGAGGCGTCCTTACTAGCTGTCTGAGTGGACTCTGTGCTGCTTTGTGGAGCATCAGTAGCACCTGGAGCTGGAGCTGGAGGTACAGCTGCTCCAGCAGGAGGAAGCACTGCAGGGAAGGGACCCCAGAAGGGGAAGATGCCGGGAGGAAACCCTGGTAACATGCCTAGAGCCACTGGAGAAAAGACAAGGACAAAAGAACACAGTTAAATTCTCACATAGTGGAATATTCCTATCGCATAAGCTGCTTTAAAACCACGTTCCCACTTCAGTTTACTTTTATCCAGTGGCTGCTTTCAAGCTGGGAGAACCCACATTACTGATGCTCTGCAGTGTAATGTGGGTGACCTTCATGTGCCACTGAAAGCAACACAAACACGGGGTTGCGGTCACCTGGTCTTGTTTTTACTCTCACCATTAGGTGGTTGGCCTGCGGGGGCGTTTGCAGGGGCGTTGGCGGGGGCTGCCGGGGCTGGAGGCGGAGCTTGGGCTGGAGCCGGAGTCTGGTTGTTATTCGTAGCACGGAGTACGTCCATGCGGCAGGTGGGACAGGTCTGCTGTCTCTGGAACCAAGAGCGCAGGCAGCTGGAAGGAGGACAGAACAAAAACACAAACCTTTCAAACACAAAGTCATGTTCAGTCTGCCACACTCACTCCTTTTCTGTTTAAACGCAGGTCCTGTGTTTAATGCTGACCACCTCTGACATGTAACTGTTTGTTTGTCTTTGCAGGCTACAATCTTTCCTTGCTGATTCAGACCTTTCACCACAGAACTTACCTGGAGTGAAAAATGTGATTACAAGGCAACTTCTTGGCTCCAGTCACCATTTCTTCCCGACAGATGATGCAGACGTTGTCTGAGGCCTGCAGATCTTCAGGAGTAGCGTCGGGGTATCTGATCACAGACAGAAGAGACAGGCGGACGTGAACAACGTTTCTGGCCAGAGGACACATTAGTCACTCCATTATTTTGGGCCTTTCATTCATTCATTCATTTCATTCATTTATTTGTTCATTTCAGGCATAACAAAATACATATATTGAACATAAAGTGCACAAAACAAAAAACAAACAAAAATTTGATTTCACATCTACAAACCAGACGTGTACATACAGTGTATTCATGTTGCGGATGGCTCTCCGGGACATTACAGCATCTGTTACAGCTTTTTTGAACTGCCTGCACGATATAAGAAAAGAGAAGCATTAATCAGAACATATTCAGTGGTATACAAAAGAGTCTCATTATGTAAAATGTCATTTTAATTAAGGACAAAGCATCTGTCTCCTCTATTAGTTAATTTACTTATCTAGTCAGTTACTAGTTTTCTAATTGGTTTAGATAAAGATTTGAAAGTAACTGCTATTGTTGGACTCTACTTGGACAGCTTTGCATGACTCACAGTTTAAAATAATGCTTATTTATCTTATACTGGGCTTTGGTGCTGCCCCTCAGATAGATGCTTCTCCCTGACTCTGGTTTTGCCCGAGGTTTCTTCCTGTTAAAAGGGAGTTTTTCATTCCCACTGTCACCGAGTGCTTGCTCAAAGGGAGTCATTTGATTGTTGGGGTTTTCTCTGTATTACTATAGGGTCTTTACTTTGCAATATAAAGCATCTTGAGGCGACTGCTGTTGTGATTTGATGCCTTATTGAACTGAAATGAAAAAGCGCTCCCGTCCTTTCACAGCAGCTTTCTTCTCAACTGCCCCTCACAGGCAGGACTTTGGAACAGCAGGTGGGTGGGGCTGCTGTGAGCACACCCTCTACCCTGATCTGGACACTAAATGACAACGACACTAGAGAAGGAAAAAAACCCTCTTTTTTGCTCTAAATGACTCCAGAATCAAAACCATATTTAACAAATTAGAATGTTATACAAATATGACATAAAATAAAAGCATCATAGGTCCTTTTAAATAAGCATTTTTTTCTTTTCTCAGCAATCATCTTCGTTGAACACTAAGGGGAAATTACACTTTGTCTCCACTCTAATAATTATTAGCACTGTAGTCAGTTTAAAGGCAAAGGTGCCAACAGGTATACAACTGGCTTTATTTCATTCATTCAAAAGGCCGAAATTAACATTGACAAGTCCTTGCAGTCCCATTTTTACAAAGATAACAGGACTAATGAAACTCAAGCAGGAATTCTGTCATGATAACTTTGCATTCTAGTTTCTCTTTCTCCACATTTCCACTGCCTCTCTGGTGCTGTTCTTTTTCCCGGTAGCACAAAAACTTAAATGTTTTCCAATGAATTTAAATATAATTAGAGCTTTGAAGCCTAAGCTTTTTGCTCAGGAACACTTGGTGACACAGTCGTCCTTATTTGAAATTTTGGGCATGTTTAAAACAAATTTTGTCTAACGTAAAAGTATATTTTCTGTAATTCAATAACTGTCTCTCATGTGTTTTAAATGACTAAATGAAAATCCTCATAAACTGAACTGTGTATAAAGCCCAACACCACAGACCAATGTTAAAAATATCATGAAGATTCTGATCATAAGTAGTAAAGGAATCGCTCACCTCATAGCCAAATACATGGGCCGGATGGCAAACAGAGGGAAGGTGTGCACCTTTATCATGATGGTCATGAAGGCAATGTACAGGAACACTTTGACCACACCTGGAATAAAGATGTCAGATAACATTTAAGAACACCTGCCACCACAATCCCAGAACAATTTCAGCATTTCATACTTTGAACCCCAACTGAATACAGCACCTGTGAAGAGGTCGGTGTAGAGCATATAGACAGCCTTGTTATCCCAGGGGTTCTCACTCTGCAGGTCAATAGTATGCAGAAGATACTTGATAAAGGTTGTCAGGACCATGGTCAGCAGGATGGCATACTGAGAAAACAAATGCAAACATTTGTTTCGGTTGTTATGTGCACGTATCAACTGATGAGATCCATCATTTCTATCACGGGCCAGCAGAAGGAAAGAGTGAGAGGTTCACAGCAACTGGTTCAAATCCAAAGAGTGCAAAAGCACCTCAGATGTAAAGCAGACTCATTTCACAGCAACCATTATGACACAGAGAAAAAACACTAATTCCATTTATTAAAGCTCTGATACTTAATTGAACAGAATGTTTTTAATGTCAGTATAATACCTGTGTTTACCTACTATTTCATATCAAAAATGGCTGCTGTGAAGAAAAATATAAGGAAATGAGATTCAAACAGCCAAAGACGTGTCAAGCTAGCTTATTGTTTGCATGTACAACAGTTTCAATTCAGCTTCAGCTCACGACAAACCTCAAATCCAAACACAAGCTGGACCGAAGCGCCTCGGGTAATGATGCTGTGACAGGCATGGTTGACAAACAGGAAGTCCATGACACCCAGCAGTCCCATGAGAGCTGCAGAAAGTAAAGGAGCACATATCAGTATTTTTCTAACCAGTTTCTCAGCTCAAAGTTTGCATGCAGACGGTTGGAAGTCTAAACAAAAATGATATTGCAAAACTTGAATATTTGTTGGATTTGATTAAGGAAACCTATCACGCTGACAGAGCTACAAACTGTCCGCTGTTCACTTACAACAGTTTGTAACGACAAATAATTTATTAGCTTATACATATTCCCTTATTCCTAAAGACTTCCACTTTGCAATGATGCCACTTGCAGTTAAATTCACTTATTAATATCAAGGCATCCTATTACAACACCAAGACTAAGGCAGACTGCATGGCATAAAGAGGTGGTCAGAGTAAATAAAGGTTTTCTGAGCCAAAA
Source organism: Oreochromis niloticus (assembly GCF_001858045.2). NCBI lineage: Eukaryota > Metazoa > Chordata > Actinopteri > Cichliformes > Cichlidae > Oreochromis > Oreochromis niloticus. Next base: position 32,939,283 of record NC_031966.2, on the reverse strand, counting down.
GCTCAGATACTAGAGGTTGATGAAAATTTATTCATTCAATTAGACAGTTTTTCCCCTGCTCTTGACTCTGCATGATGTCACAGAGAGGAGAAATCCCTACAGTCATCTGAGGCACAAAACTCTGGCTAACTGTGGTTGTGACACACAGCAACTCTAACCAGCCAATAAGAAAGCTGAATTAGGGATGAGGGGAAGGGAGCTCAATAGTTCGTTTGAGCACTAAAGCATCATGAAGCTCAGTATATGATCAATTTTCTTTATGTTATACTTTAATATAATCTGAGACTAAATACATGGACGTGGAAATAAACACAACAGGTTCTTTTGTAACAGACCAGCTTCCCTTGCAGTGTTCAGGAAACCGCTGTGGCTTGTTACTGTTATCCACTCTAATGTTCTGGCCTTACAAATAAACCGGAGCAGGTGGCCTCTAGTGCAAGTAGAAAAATTTGCATATAGTTTCACTTAGCTAAAGATTTATGAGTTGAATTGCTGGAAGAGACAGAGTTGCCCAAAAGGAGAAATGAAAGACAAAAGGAAAGCCGGCACAGAAGTGAGGTATGAATGATATTCCACTGTGCTGATGTCTACTTACATAAAACCCTCAAGTGAAAAACCCATGATATGTTGGGACTCCGCTCCATCTGACAGAAAAAGAATTGAAAAGACCCGTTAGGACATACAAAGCTAAATACACTCAAATGATACATAAGATTCAGAGTATCACATGAATCTGTATGCTTTACATTCTGCAACTTACGGCTCTTTTTGAAATGGCAATTTTAATATAGTTACAAGTCATCTAATTTACAACATGCTAAAGGCTCTTTATGTTTAATTTCTAATAAAATGATCAGTTATAAAATCTCCAATAACAATGACATCTCTGCTCCACACCCTTAACCACACACCATCTGTTCCACCCAGTGCCCCACACTTCCTTTCTACCTTTGAGCAATGTCCTGTACACAAATGCAGTGGAGTGTGTTTTATGTGCATTGTGTGAGACAAGGAAGCGCTTTCTCATTCATCACTCACAAAGTCCACCCGGTCCTCAGCCAGCCAGTGGAAGCACTTAAGGAAGAGCAGGAGGGTAAAGAGGGCGACGAAGCGAGGAGAGAAATCATCCCTGAACACAGTGAAAGCCAGGCACGTCTCGGTCACGGCGTACCATGAGCGTTCGATGAGATGCTGGGGGTAGCCAGGAAAGAATGTGCAAATGCATATGAACAAAAGAATCTCAGCAGTATTATTAAGACCGTGCAAAAAATTCTAAATTAAATATGTCACGATGAATCAACTGAACATAAAAGATATCTCTACCTCCATTTCTGCAGCTCTCAACTGACCAAAAAAGACCTTCCTCATAAACTTTCCCAGCAGAAACACCAGCACAAATGCCTGGATGTACAACACCTGATACCAGAAGAGAAAGGAAATTTTAAAGGATTTATGGAAAAAAGAAAACAAAACATGGAACATTTGACTTCATTTCCAATCTTACCGCCATGCTGGGACTGCTCTTGGTGAGGTAAACTACAGTCGGGTAAAACTGGTGTTTGAGTAAATAGGCATGTGCCACAACGGCCCCAGTCAACGCCAGACTGGTGACAGTCACTAAGGCTGCTCGCACCATTTTGGCCTCGGATGCTGTGGAGGGCAAACAGATGGCGAAGGAATGGAAGAACAGGTTAATGCTTGTGAAAGTTGACAAATACACTAAAGCACAACGCAAATAAAAGTGATATGCTTGGGGGGAGGGGCGTCTTTGTGCCATGTTCATTTTACTTAGATAACGACTTTTAAAATAAAATGTATTAGGTAGACTTTATGAGGGTATATGGTCAAAAGGTTTCGGCATTCATAGTGAAATATAGCTGTGCTGTTAAAAAAAAAAAAAAAAACATACAGAAACGTTTTATATTTAAACATCAGTGATGCTTCCTTTTGAAGTTTTGGAGCTCACTATTACAATTATCAGAAATAACTTATAGTAAAGCTAGTTAAACAACAGCTACACTCCCTCTACTGAAAAATCAAACAAAACCACGTATACAGATGCTAAGTAGCTTACAGTTTTTAATGCTAATGGGCCAATGAAGTCTGAAAGCCGACTGACCTGACAGCTTTTCGAGAAATATTAAATGCTAAGACCACAAATATAAAGAAGCTACACATTATCCAAATACCCGAAGATACAATTGTCTGGGTTAATAATGTTATCTGCTCCACAGACTAACTGTCAAACAGTTAACTGTGTTAGTTAGCCAGTTTTAGCTAGCGTTAGCCAGCTAGCTGCTACCGTTGCAGCTGTCACTACTCTGCGGGACTCACCTACTCGATGTCTGTGGTAGACTTTCTCCTTAGTTCCTTTGTCGGATGTATCCCTGCCTGCTAGAACTATATATTATCAGCAACTACTCCATTTCAGCTCTTTCACAACACCCTCCCTGTAATATTTATTATCCTCACCCCTTTTTGCCTGTATACGTGTTTATCTTTGGCTTGCTCACTAGAAGCCACCTCACATCCGGTTGGTAAAATTATTTTGACGCAAGAGCAATTTGTGTGTCTCACGACATGCTTGTGTTCTTATGTCCGGTAATCGCTATAAAAAGCAGATAGAGGGACGCTTAATTTACAGTATTTAGTCACGACTTAATATTAGTGTTTGACCCTTATATCGCGTAACAGTGTTTGTAAGTGCGGTTTGTTTCACTCTGTTGTATTGTTAAACGACGCACTTTTTAGGATATTTACGGTAAATACCAACGTGGACCAATAGGAAGTTGAATGGCTGACGCATCATTGGTTAACGCTTTAGGTCTGGCGGTGAAAAACTGGAAAAGGGCAACCTGCTATTCTGTAACCTCCTGTACTCATTGTGTTATATCTTTTTTTGTTTATTTATAAGCTCAGGTGGATATGTATACAAATATATTTATAGCTCATACTACGCTGAAAAATATTTGTTATTCAGAGCTGATTATAGATTCAAATAAAGCTTCCTGAAAGATTTAATGAAAAATTTCTTCCTTTAACTTGAATTGTTTCAAAAGGTTCTGCGTGTACCTACCTCATGAATATGAAGAAATCCTGCATGCTGTCCTTATTGAGGCATGCTGCAAGAAATACAGAAATATCAACAAACATTTCAACATTTTTTAAGTTCTCCATGTCAGTGAACAAGTGCTTTAACCACGTGGAAAGCAAAAAGAATGCTATTCTTGTATAACAGATTTATTGACACTAAGCTGTACTGTAAACAGAAATAAGCTGTGGACTTTGTGTACTTAATATTTCAGTCATTACAATTCACTGTCCTTTATGAGTTTACCATGGTGACAGTGTATTTTCACAACCCTTTTGATCTAATAAGGGCTATTCAAAGCAAACAGCCATAGCTAGAATGATTCCATGGAGAAAGCTGGATGGTGTGTCATCAGTTTTCATTATCAGAACAAACCACTGTGTTTACATGTGTGCACATCCCTGGCTTCACCGTCCTGGTGAATCCATCTGCTCACGTATGTTTTGACTGATTGTCGCCAATTTGCCAAGACCAGAAGTAAGCACAGAACAATAAGCTATCGCTGTTATCATATGGTAACCTAAAGACATTTTTGTTACCTGAAGTAAAAATAAAAACTTGACTTTAGAAAAAAGAAAGAAATAGAAACAATATTTTTACTTAAAACAGAAAGAAAAACAAGAGGAAAATAAAATAAAAATTCACAGGAAATGCCTTTGTCCAACACAAGCAGGAGACTGTTGAACATCTAGGTTACCGTCTCTACGCGACTGAGCCAAAAGTTAAAAATCTAAAAAACAAAAACACTTAAAAGTACAAAACTAAAATTATTCCGTTACCAAATAACCCCTTTATTTCATTGAGCAAAGGAGGTCAAATTATTTATCAACATAATGCCTTGGTACCCACGCTAAACCCATCCAACATGCCTCCATAAAATTCATGAGTGCACAATATTGTTAATACAGTGAGTATGGAAAATACAGCCACTCTTACTTGAACACGAGAGTACAAACAAGAATCAATAATGATGGCGTCCACTTTCTGATTATATCATATATGACTACTTCTATTACAATAGATGTAACATTCACAATGTTGTTAGCTTATGGCATGTTAAACTTGTTCAGTGATTGATCTCCCATATCAAAAACTATCAGGTTGGCATACAGAACTTTCTTAAAAGGCAGTAGCTCAGTGTTCAATTCTAGCAGTAGAGACTATAAAAAGAAAGCATGTTATATCTGAGTCTAATGGTAAACATAGTCATGTCTATATCTTTATTGTAAATATCTGACATTGAGACAATGTAAGAAAAGTGTTTTGTAAAATTTCAAATTGTCAGACACAAGGCAGAGTAGTGAAACAGTTCTGCTTCATTAAAAACTACACATATGGAGAAACAAAAAGTTATTTGTCAAACAATAAAACTTGATGCAAAAACATTAACATTTGACAGATTCAAGCTTGACAATGGAGCCCTCAGTTCTTGGAGGTATTGTAGCATTGTCAAGCAGTAGTGTGTCCATGTCGTCACTGCTACTTGGGCATTTTCTCATCTTTCTCCGGGTATTTGCTTGCAACATTGATGCCATTTCAACAACTGGATGCTGGCTGCGGGTGCTGTTGAATTATTAGCCAGTCCCTTCCCAAAGTAAGTGTAAACAGTTCAGCCATTAAGACCGTTTTAAATTAGAAATCATTGAGGGGTTTTGGGGGCAAGGGGGGTGATTTTCATAACAGGTCTCCCAGGCTCTCACAAGTCCAGTATTAGGACACAGAGGAGATTGGGTTAAGAGGAGAACCCATTTGTGTTAGCACTTTGTCTAGCCACTGAAGGGGCCCATGCAGGTGCACTTCGATCCAGCAGGGGGTGCTGGTGACATCCTGTCGATGATACTCTGCTCCCCAGCCCTGTGGGGGGGGGGGAACAAAAGGTACACCATATTACACAATGACAGTGACTGATGATGTTTGCGCTTATTAAATCAAGCAAAAGCGTGGCTGGTATTGTTTTCACCATACCTCTGTGTGTGTGTGTGTTAGTCTCATCATGACTTAATGCAGACTAGAGAAATCTACTGTAACAGAAACTACCAAATAGGTGTACTTCTTAGAGTACTTTGGTAGGTTGGGTTTTTTTTTTGACTTTGTTATAGCAAAAAGAAAGTCGGGTTTTGAAATGCTTGTGGTCTGACTCACGATTAGTGAGGAATCAAGAAATTACTGAGAACGTCTTCATTCGACTTGTGTACAGCATGAAACCCTTACCTTGACAAAGCTCATCCTAATGGTACACATCTTGGTAAGCTCATAGACGGCCTCAAAGCCATGGTTAACCGACTGAGCCAGAAGTTGAGCAAACTCTTGGTTATTGAAAATCTTCAGGCTACATCCACTGGGGATCTTGCACACAGTGGTAGGGTGGAAGCCGTGGTGGTAATTACAGTTACGACTCTGAACAAAAATGCTGGTGTCGCTGAGGCACTCCGCATACACCTCCCCTCCCACATAGTACAGGTGCACTCCTGGACGACAAACAAATGTAAGTGTAAGAACATTTAATCACAATCATTTCCTTATTTCCTGCTCTTACTGGGGTTATTAGTCATACCTTTGCCAATGTGTCTGCGGGTGTTCTCGATTGTAGAGTTACGGTTGACGTTGGACAGCAGTCCGAGGCAGAAGCGGTTTTTGTTGTTTGAGGGGTCAGTGAAGCCATCCACGAGCACACTGGTGGATGAAGCGTGGTAAGCCTCTCCGACACGATTGTTAAGTTCATAGTAGACAATAGAGCACCAGTGACTGGGCTCCTCATACTCCACTGGCTGCACATCTGGAAAAAAAATAGGTCAGATCAACAGATGTCGAACACGGATTAAAATGAATTCAGACAATCCAGACAGTACACGACTGAGTGGTTAAATAAACTACGAGATTTATTAATTATTACGGTTAAAGAGGAAAAGTGTAACCAGGAGCAAAGCTCTGTTCACCCAACTCATTTAAAACTACATTCAAAGAGATTACCTCAAGTAGCTCTAAAAGACCAGACATAACATATGGTCTACACCAACAGTCTGGGCAGAGATCACACAAGTTTAAATAAATTCAAAGCTGTCGTATCCTTCCTATTTCTGTAGTACAATGATGTGATACTCCCTAGAGGCTCTAATTTAGTCAACCTCCCTAGACTCACTTACTCCTCTCTTCAGCTCTCATAAACCAATTACTGCTGGTAGACATGAAGTGTAGCGATACTTGTGCTTCAGTAAAATGTTGTTATACAGAGATTTTCAAGCACCAGGTAAATCTCAGTAATGTGTGAACTGTTTTTGGCAAGGGCCTGAAAAATGTCAAAGCCCTGCATATCAGCTTAAAAAGGTTGTTAAAACACCTTTTAAATGTGGGGATTGCAAAACACTGACAGAGTCAATAGTCCAAGTGATATTAAAACATCTTTTCCTAAATATAACCATGAGAGCTGCTTCGCACTTATCGAAGAACAGTGTTCTGTTAAAAGAGTCACCAAAGGACTTGAAACTGTTGTTTAGGTTTAAGCATAATAGCTTATCATAAATAGGGGATCATGACAGCACATTGGGCAACACGTTTGATTTGGTAGACTCGTACCGCAGCTGCCCTTCCTCACATAACCCTCCCAGAAACTTATCTGGGTCTCAAACAGAAGAACTTTGACACATTTCACAAATGGGTTAACCACTACAACTGAAAGATATAAACCAGGTTTAATGGAAGAATGTGTAAAAAGTGTCCCATAAACTAAAACGGAGACAGCAGTACTTTGATTTGAAGAAAAGAAATGAGGAAGAAACAAGACCTTTGTAAATTAAACTCTGTTCATAATTCTAACAGCTAGTTAAGGAGGAAAGGAAACTTATACATGAAGCTGAGATATACCAACAAGTTTGGTATATTCTTGCTACTGTCAGTATAACTGTGAGCACATCTCACCTCCTCTGGCAATGCTCTGTGGTACCAGGCTGCTGTTCGTTTCCATGGACTGGGGCTCCTGGCCGATTGGCTCATCAGGGGGCATGTAGGCCGGTGGTGGGGTGTCAGCTGAGACATTAAGAGAGAAGTTAGTGGGACCAGTTGCTGCTGCTGACAAATGCACTCTCTCTCTCACGCACACAAAATCCCCTTAGACACTCCTTACAACAATCATGACAAGATCTGTACCCCGGAAATGGTGTCAGATTACACACATCCCTCATTTGCTAAACCACATGCTAACCCATTCCCGACAGATGCAACATGAGCTTTTCAAGCCCTTATTGAGGCATACAGGAAACAAAACATCTACTTAAAACTGCAATAAGGACATTTCACTGAATCATGATGCTTGTCAGCATTCAAAAAGCCAACCAAAGCTTTGCAGGACAAATAACTTAAATCCTAAATTGCTGTTAAAAACAAAAACAAAAAAAAAAAAAAAAAAACCCTTTTGCCAGACTGCCTTCAATCACTGGATGTGTCAGCAGGTCTGGAGTGAAGCAGAGTCTAGGCTAAGAGCATCAGTGCTGGTGGATGGAACTGGATTCACCTGGCTACATCATTTGTTTTTTTCGCCATACAACTGTAAACACTTTTTTTCCCCTTGCATTATGCAACTTGAAAAACAGAAATCCTGAGAGACCAGTGTTTATCAAAAGACAGACATTTGTTGGCTACATGACAGTGACAATTCAGAAAAACAATGGTTTGGCAACTTTCCCAGGGTCAGGTGGAGGAGTGTATTTGGTGTACCTGGGAGTTGGAATGGACTTGAGGGCCCCGAACTGGCAGGAGAGTTTGGATAAGTACCAGAGCTGGCTGGAGAAGGAGGATATGGAGAGTTGGGAGAAATGGAAAAAGAGCTGCCGCCACCTCCACCTCCTCCACTGCTGCCACCCCCATTGTGCGGCTGTTGGAAGGACTCTGGATAGGTGGCATTCAGGGGCATGTGTGGCTCGTTGTGGGTGAGGTTACGGAACTGTACCAGCAAGCTGTGCTGTGGGTTGAACTCGCTGTGCCGTGGTACCAGGACAGGAGGAAGCACTGGATGGAAGAAGAAAAATGAATTAAACAAATGTGCTGAAAAAAGAAACTGTGCACACATGATGTATCACATGTGGAATTCACAATTAATGAAATCTACGTTTTTAAGGAGTAGGGCAAGTCCATGACAATTAAAATTTACGTGAAAATAATTAAAACCGGAAAGCAGCATAGATTAATCTTGTAGAAGCTGAAAATACCTAATGTGTAGAACACTGTATTTGTATATGCTGAGATCGTTATAGTATTTTAATATGATGATATGATTTTAATAATGCTACTATCAAAATAACTCTGAAGGAATTCCAACCTGTATGCTGAAATAGAGATGACTGAACAACAACAGTGAGTCTTGAAATGTTATTTTTAGACCTTGATACATAAGAACAATATGTCCTTCACATTTAATTTTACCCTTAAAAAGGATTGAAGGTTTCCCTTTGCAAGATGTTACTCTGACTTTAAGAGTCCAGGCTCCAAGGCTGAAAAACAGTCTTCTCACCGACAAGTGATCTGCATCCTTGAACCGGTCAATACAGACCTTGCAATCCTGAACCAGTGTAGTATCAGAAAGCCAGTATCTTTAGGGTCATCCATGAGTGTATAAGTGTATATGATGGGGTGTGGGAGAAAAGGGGGAAGGGGGGGGTTAAGTGATGTGAAAGTGCTGGGAGTTTAGTCTGAGTGGTTTATGCGTTTAGTACACTGCTTTCTGATGCCACACCCAATCTGGAATGCCTGAGGCATATAATCTAATAAGACTCCCAGAGCTAGTGATATTGATTTTCTGTGAAATGGAGGGGGCGGGCAGAAAAGGCCCGTGTGATGACAGCCTCCTGACCTTTGTAGATTTGTTTACCAGCTCTACAGTTTAGTCAGAGCTCTGAGAGATGTGCACAGTTCTAAATTGCTTTAATCCATCTTGTATTTGAAAGTTAAAAGGCAAAAAGCAAAACGAAACAATAGGCTAGAAATGTTAGAAACACTGCAATTATGTGATGACTATGCCTCACAGAACATAGGTTTAATCGTATATACACCAACCATTACATGTCTGTTTAAATATAAAAGCTAAGGTTGATTAAACAGAACCTGTTTAAGGTGAGAAAAATTACATACCAGGGCTCTCCACTCTCTTGTAATGATATGGGTTTATGCACACCTCCTTCTGTTTGGAGCCAAACGGATACTCGCAAATGTCCAGAGGCTTGAGCTCATGGTGGGACTGTAGATCCGGCCAGCGCCACACTCTGCAGTAGATAACATGAGGAAGACCCTTCCTGTGGGAAACCTGCAGCCGGCCGTCCAGTGATCTTGGAATGGTAACACACTTGCTGGGCTGTCCAGGGCAGCTCAGTGCTTTCTCCAGGTCTTCCATGGCACCCTTCTTCTTCTTCAACTTTTTCACAAGTGCATCAACTGCCTTTTCTGCCCATTTCTCTTCCTCGTCTCCCTGTTTCCAGCCGAGCAGGCGCCTGACTGTCGGACTTGTGAAGGAGAACAAACTAGACATGGAAGTCATTCTGCAAGTTGTAGTGTAGGTAAAAGAGAGGAACTTTCCTTCGCAATGACACTAAGCCTATGCAAGGGGGCCAAAAATCAGCCGGTAGGTAATCTCCAAAGAACGTTATTAACCCAACACGGTCTGTGAGTGTGTGATCAACAAAAGAAGTTGCTTGAGTGGGTAATGTAAGTGTGCAAGTATGAAAAGCCAACACCGATGAGGGGTGGGGTGAGGGGAGAGGAGAGGAGAGGAGAGGAGACTTTAGCCTTGTCTGACCAAGGACAGGAAGCAGGGGAGGGACAGGAGTGAGCAAGCAGGACGCAGCTGCTGCTGCTCAGGAAGGGCCCTCCAGCAAGCTGTCCGGAGTTGGGTCACTACCACTGATGTAGGGCGGGTGGGGGGGTGTAGTCTGTAGGAGCTCAAATCAGGACTTATGTTGAACTGATGCACTGCAGCAGGCCTCACTGGTGCAAGTCTGACACACGTCTTATAAGGAAGTGATCATTTCTTGAGAACTCCCAATGTGCTTTTGGCTAACTTCATTCAAAATCACCCACAGTCAGGGTTTCCTCTGTCAGCCTTCTGCAAAACAAAAGATCAGAGAAAGATGAAGAACACATGTAAAGTTTGAAATTACTGTTATCTAGATGAACAAGCAAGCCTTTCTAAACATTTATAGCAACTGTTACAGTTTTTTGTTTAATGACATGAAACAGTCTTTATGGCAACCCACTTAGAGAAGCACTATTCTCGATCCATGGGGTGGGGGTTTGGGAATTCAAGAAAGCCCTTTGTGCTATTTTTGATCTGACACATTTCCACAGAAACGCCACCATCACTACTTAGATGACTCAGTTATGTGAAACGTGTTCCATCTCAAACTTGAGATCAATCATGCACATGGAAAACACTTAACAGCCATATGGCCTAAAATGCATCTAACATGATCATTTGACAATTCTGCAGAAAGGCAGCTACAGAGTGCTCAAGGCCAACTCCCCATTTTAACAAAATAAGGAAAGTAGTTTGGATCGGGACCAAAATTTAATGAGTTCTTTTTAAAGTGCCATGTCTTCAATTTCAGGACATTCTGCTTTTTGTGGACTCATGCTTACAAGCAGACACACAGCTGTGATCACACTGGCAGAGGAAAGAGCAGAATAGACGCTACATTCAGACTAACAATGATTGCTGAACTGACTGGTACAAGCTACGCCACAACAGGTAAAAACTCTTAAGGCAGCATGTGGAGAATCTACTTAAAAAAAAAAAAAAAAAAATCTGTTTTTTGCCTAGTGAAATCTCAGCCAATTTTTAACTACTTTTCAAATAAATAACGTGACAGTTGAGACAAAATACTGACCTCTCTCTTCAGTATTTGCACTGGGAGGGGGGAAGCAAAACTAAGAGTTGCTGATTACCCCTCACTACTGATGCACTGCACCTTTTTCCTCAGACTGCTCTAGAGATGTTGAGGAGTTCAGGCAATTATGACATATAACACTTCAATCCACTTCATACAGACAGAGCAGACAGAGGGTCAACACATGCAGCCTGCAGCAGCAGCTGTTTGGGGGCCTGTGAAACTGGCCTTAGTCAAAAAGGATGTAACCACAAAGAGCTGCTTCCTCCCTCATCCCATCTCTGCCCAATCCCTCCCTTCCAGCTAACAGCTGTCCAACAGCACTGCACCCACTCCCATTGCTCATTGTTCTCCACACTCATGAAAGCAGAGAGAAACATCCTAAAGCAGGACACACACACACTGAAAGAAAAAAAAAACAAAAAAACAACCCATATCAACCTGTAAATGTTGGGAGCTTTTCTGGAAGTCACCAGGCCACATTAAAGCAGTTCTTCCTACATGTGGATAGGCCTTTTTCAGATTCCAAGTGATACACAAGTTCATGGTTCAGTTAGTAAAGACAAGTAATCAATTTACACATCCAAACTTGTGGATAAACACGCTGTAGCTACAACGACTACATTAAATAAGATTTCTCATGCCAATCCTTCAGATAAAGCTGGGATTTTCAAAAGACAAACAGTTCACGCCGATAGCTTATTCTGTGTCAAATCACTCTCGACTAAAGTATGTTTAACCAGATCCAGACAGATATCAGTGGGCTGATATTGGCCTATCACAGATTTATCTGTAGTTTACAGTACTGGCATGTTAATAACAACACCATCGGTTTCCATTTTTATTACAACTAGTTCCATGTGCGTGCACGAGAAGAATAGCAACAAATACATCTACACCAAGATTCCACCCCCCCTTTTTAAACACCCCCAAAATACTATCCACTATCAGTTGGGGTGCTATGTATTTTACAACACCACATTTTGACAAGTACTTATTTGTTAACCCTCAGTAAAGGTGGCTTACATTCTTACAAAAATAACCATGAGTTTACTCTTTGTGGAACCAATTTAGTATGACAGGGATTGCTTGCCAGATATTTAAAAACTATTAAAGGGCAAAAACGCAAAACAAAACACTACAACACCACACCACTGGGATTTCTTAACTAGTTATTCCCAAGTCGAGTTTCATTTCCCCAAGCATAAAATACCTTTTTAAATAGCCTAATATAACAACCAAAGGTTAAGACTTGTGTTAATCATGGAAACAGAGACTCACTGTCATTACATCATGTGGATCAGTTGTGTTTAAACGGGTAGTAAAATCGTCAAAGGCCCTCTATGAACCAGGGAAAACCCTTTATGAATCACAGAAAATATATAGGTCATAGATGCATTAAGAAAATGCATATAAACATATGTATATGGATAAAAAAATTTTTTTTGAAAATACCATCTCCAAGCATGGGGGGAAACAATGAGATGTACTTTAATAATAGGAAGTGCACCCCAGACGCTTCTCAAATCGTTGATAGATGTTCATCAGTTTGGGCTGCTCTGGATTACACGCCTGAGAAATTCCTTTAATCCCGTTTAAAAGATGTCTACACAAAACGCACTGAGCAAGCAAAACAAAAAGACAAAAAAAAAAAAAAAAAAAAAACCTCCAAAAAACTGGAAAACCTGACAACACTACTTTGTTTAACAGCGTGTAATCCGTCTTTAACGCTTGTCAAACATGAAGTAACACGGAACAGACAATATGGAAGGACGATTCAGTACACCCCCCCACCACCACCACCCCAACCAGAGAAAGAGAGAAAAGGCATTCAGAAAGACGCATCTAATTATACACAGACCCCAGAAACAGCAATAAAAATAGCTTTTAGTACTGCTCCAAGTGCTCCACGAAAATACACACAGTCACAATATAATATAATATCCCACTGGCATTAGCCAACTCTGGTATGTAGCAACTTGATGTAAGTAGCATCGAGATTTTGCTAACTAGCTTAGCTTGCTTTCACAGAACACATCTTGTTTAGCGTGAAGTTTTTAATTAAACACCTCGTAACAACCATCTACGTAAGAGTATACCATAATCGTTTTATCATCAAGTATAACTTGGGGAGTCATCGTATTCAGCCTCTTAGTAGTTTGACAACGTTTACTTCAGCCTTCCTCCTCTTCCTCCATTCCAGAAACTTTTTGAACTTCTCACAACTGAAGCTAAGCTATGTTAGCTGTTAGCCAAGCCCTCCGAGGGGAACGGAGCGCCGAGCCTCTCTGTATCCTGCTGATGTAGCTCCCTGGAGTTCAAGTCTACTCTCTTATTTCAACCGTTAAATAACCACATACCTTTCAACAATGCGTGCGAATCATGACAGTGACCTTTCTTGCAAACATTTAGCCCGTAATCCCAACTTTTGTATAAATTTCTTTCGTTTTCAGAGCCCCTTCGTTCCGTCTCTCCGTGCCATGTCCTCCAGATCCTGGAGTGAAATAGTCTGGGAAGGCGGAGTAAATATCGCTCCGCTGTCCTAACAAACTAGTGCTCGCTTTGGCGTTACAGTCGGTGAAGATTTCGTTTCTTACTGCAAAGACACTAAACATTAACACTAGTTTTAAACAGCTTTTAATATACTACTAAGCATGACCTACAATCGCTTACTTCTCGAAAAAAAATCAGGTCACTTTTCTCGAGTATAGGTCAGATTGTTCCAAGTGAGCTAACTTTTCTCCATCTTGACATTTGCGACCCGAATATCGAAAATATAACGTTAAATGATACGCCGGCAGCTAAAAACGTATAAGAAATGAAAGTGAAACGTTTCCATTTATTCTTTTCTGCTTTTGATGTTTAAGTGATTGAAGCTGGACGTCTTACGGTGGTCGTGCTGCGGCTCTGGAACGTCTCACAAGTTGCTGGCTCCACTCAGTCTGGAGGGCTGCGGTTTGTTGTGTATTGTTGTCCTTTGTAGTCACTTGTTCGACACTTCGCCAGCCCTCGCGATGTTAACCCTTTGAACTCGAGGAATCAAAACAGAACTAAATATTCCACGACGATTCCCGTAGACGAACCGCTACTTTCTCACAGGACAGTGTCGAAGCTGCGGATTCTTCATTCAGTCTGCGGACTCCGAATGAAATGCAGTGCGCGTGCTCTGCCACTAGCGAGCACCCGACAACCTCACGAGGAATATCACAGCCTACTGGTTTGCTTTTCCCGATTCCTTCCTCCCATCCCATTGGGATAGCCACTTCAACAAAGAAGTGTTCAAGTGAGTTAACCAGACCTACAGCATTTATAAATAAAAACATATATGTATTTTTTAAAGGTGGATTAATACTTTTCTTCACAAACTAAAATAACTTTATCATTTGCTGATTGTCAGGCTGAGATTTAATGGGAAATAAATCACAGTAGTTTCTGGGATTTCTTTTATATAAGATTCAAGAGTGAGCATCAGTGACCTTCAGTGGGCCAGCGTGGGCAGCCAAGTCTGAAGTCACCTGTCTATGAGTTGTATCAAAGTGTTACAGGAAACACTATAGCAGTGGGTTTGGGGACCACTTTATTTTGTTGCTGACATCACTGCTCTCAGACAAAACACAACATGCTACATACCATCCAGACAAGATTACAGGCTGCCCATAAGAATCTGTCATGCAACTCTGTAATCCTTTGCATTAGGAAAAATGACACACTCCTTCCTCCTTCGGGCTCTGTAAACGTGTCCCTTCTGGCTGTAAGTTATGTGTTCAAACGTGACCAGTGGAACTATCATATTTGTTTTTATAATGTAACGCAGTGGGATTTGGTAACCCCACTGTCGTACGGTTGCCGCAATGCAGCTTGGAGTTTACATTGGTCTAATTAAATATTCACAGCGGATGGTGACGTGAGCTCAGTCTGGAAATCACACTTACACTTAAGCTTGTGTATCAAAATGCAAGATATTCAAGAATCAAATGCATTATTCTTATGTATGTATTCCCTTAATGCTTTCAAGGCAACTTCTATGGGGAAATTCCACCTGCAAATCATCATTGTGTAATGCTATTGATCCTTTGCAGGAGGAAAACTACTACTGACACTATTACAGTTCATGTCATTCAGGTGTACAAAGCTTTCTTTGTTCCATTAAAGGGGATATATTCAGTTTTTTTTCTATTTTCTTATAAATATACACTTTTCGGAGATTTTGGTCCATACTGGCATATTGACATCAAAGTTAGTGGAGATTGGCTGGCTGCACATCTATGACTAGAAGCTCCCGTTCTGTTACATCCCAAAGGTGCTCTACTGGAAAGAGTTCTGGTGACTGTGGAGGCCGTTTGAGCACAGTGAACTCATTGTCATGTGAAACCAGATTTGAGTTTTGTGACATGATGCACTGTCCTACTGGAAGGAGCCATCAGAAGATGGGTAAAGGAATGGATATGGTCAGGAACTATACTCGGGTACGTTGTACCACGGCACGGCAAAAAGTGTGTCAAGAAAGTATCCTCCACACCATTAGACCCAGCAGTCTTAAGCGTTGATACGAGGCAGGATGGATCCGTGATTTAGTGTAGTTTCATGTAGTTGGCGTCTGAACTTGCCATCCAAATATTACAGCAGAAATTGTGACTCATCAGACCAGGCAACAATTTTAGCGAGACTGTGTGAATTATAACCTCAGTTCCTTGTTCCTAGCTGACAGAAGTAGCACCAGTTGTGGTCTTCTGCTGCTGTAGCCCATCTGCTTCAAAGCTGGGCATGTTGTTTGTTCAGAGATGCTCTTCTGTATACCTTGGTGGTAATTTGAGTTGCCGGCCATTCTCCTCTGATGCCAATAAGACATTTTCACCCAGAGAACTGCTGCTCACTGGATTTTCCCAGCGGTTTCTGAAATACTCAGAGCAGCCCATGTGGCACCAACAATGATGGCATGTTCAAAGACACTTAAATAATTTTTCTTCCCTGTTCTGATGTTCCATTTGAACTTCAGAAGGTTCTCTTGACCATGTTTGACTATGATGGTCTATTAGACATAGTCAAAGCTTGAAACAATTAGGTCAGATTAAATTAAAGTATTCCCTTCAAGGCAAAGGTTCAGGCTTCAGACAGTTTTTCAGCCCTTTGTGATGTAATAGAGAGATGTTCCTAATGGTGCGGTCACGCCAAGCAAAGTTTTAGCTTGGCGTGATTATATGAAAAAGTCTATACAATGAGGCAAACTGAAATAAATTTGCCCAGCTGTTGGCCATACAGGTAACTCTATGATAGCACAAGTTAAAACACTTTAGCTCTGGTGAAAAATGTTCTCTACCCTGTGTTATGAAAAACCATCAGCTGGGATTTTCCCATGGACTGCAGATTCTCTTCTGACGCCACCAACAGTCAAAATGTCACTGTAACTAGACAGTTACCAGTTGTACTCCCTTCTTGTCCTGGTGGCTGTCAGGGGCAAATATTTTCAGGTTTCCAACAAAACAGACTTCACAGGAGCAAGTAAACCTAAACTTTGCTTTGCAGTTGGTGCGAGTGCTGTTTAAACCTTTTTGTGAGGGACAGCCAATCATAAGAAAGCTGGCTTGTGATAGCAGCTAAACTGATGGGCTGCACCAACTGAAATAATGATGATTTTTTTGAAACTGGGAATCATGCAAAGTCATTCTAGTAGTCTCCAACAATAGATAAAAATAAATAAATAAATGGAGCACAATAGATCAGCTTCATGGACAGACAGGAGATTACAGATATACAGGTTGTATTTTTCTTATCAATAGGAAGTCTCACTGTTCAGTTAACTGGCTTTCCACTCCTTTTGTGGTTATAAAAACTTTTTGTAGTTTTTGCTAAGCCATCATCCGTGTGGTTCACTCAGAGGTCAGCTGTCAGTGCAAGCACTTTGATTGACAGGTGATCAAACAGGTTAAGTATACACTGTTCAGGTAGTATGCATTTATACAATATCTGTGGGTGATGAGCCAGTCTTTTGAACTGAACAAGCACGTAGTGTTGACATAGTTTTGAGCTGAACCCTTATGTGTCACACTGTTCTCTTTGACTGCCCGCCTATTGTGCCCGTCACAGTCAGCTACACAAATCCTCTTCCACCTCCTTCAAAAATAAAATTGCACAATGCATCACTTCCTGTTCACCAAAGTTTTTTTTTTTTTTTAAACACCAAGCCAACGTCAGGCACATCGTGTTCAGAACAGCAAGCGAGTAACATATTCATGAACTGACGGGAAGCTGAATCACAGCCGTGTTTGAAAACAAACAGCAGTAAACTTGGTGGTCGGCCTCAAGACACCAAGGTGATTTTTGATTGGTTGGAGAAATCAACCTGTCCTGAATTTAGTCACACGCAAGACGACTGAGACCCGAAGAGTCGGTTGCTGCAATATTAGAGAGCTAGAAAGAATGCCGCCTGTGGATGGCTGGGAGCAACCATTCAAGGGAAAAAAAAAAATACTGTACCGTGTGAAGCCATCAACTATCATCAATTTCTCCATACACATAGTAAAAATGCTAGGTTATGTTTCAGCCAGCTACTTCAAATTGCTCTTTTTAAATCTACTTAAATTTTTTTTTAAAGAAAGTAAAACTCAGTTGTGCAATAAAGAGATACAAATATTCACCATAAAATGAGTAGGTTTAGTGGTTGTTTGTCCTTAAATGGATACCAACTTTTATAAAATGATTTCCTGTTTTGTGGGTGAGTTTAGGTATCAATCAAGCCACTGACAGTGGTGGCTAAACAGTGCAGCATTAAAGAGAGACGAAGCCCCAACCCAGGTCATGGTACATCCATTCAGCCTCCGCGTACGATCTATGTTAAAGGGGATCTTTTATGCTTTCATATGCGTGTGTTGCAAATAACGAGGCCATCTGTGCAGGTAATCACTATGAGCCAAAAACGTCAGAGCTCTAAATGTTACGAATGCACAATGCTATTGTACAGGATGTATCAAAAAGAATAATCCCATTTTAAAAGTGCTTTCATTCGATGTTCACAGGAAACAATCTAAACATGTACCATTTAGAAAGAGGGCATTCGTGAGTTTCACTTGGTTCCCGGTTGGTAGCATAACAACAGCAGTGGCTGCAGTGACTGCAGACATACCCACAGAAGTAGGGGGGCAAGTTTGACTTTCTCATGGACATAAGGCGTGTGTCCGGCGTGGGGATGCATTGAGCAGTTGTGAGCATTGTGTGTCAAATTTTACATTCAGCCATGCATTTTAAAGATTTAATTTTCTACATGTCCATTACTTTTAAAAATATAGCTTTTGGAAATCAGATGACTCTTTTGATACACCCTGTTCTCTTAATTATGTATAATGTCAGAAGTGGATCGCCCTAATATGGTTAGGTCATTTAAACAGGTCTGGCCGACACACTGTTCAAATCTTCCATTTACGAGAGTCAGCCAATCAGAAGATAGTGAGCTTAATGAGACAGCGGCCTTAAAGGGGGAGGGCCAAAAGTAAAAATTTAGAGCATAAAAGGTCCCCTTTAAATTTTGCAAACAACTTCTGTGTAGCCTCTCACTTACTACTTTGGTTTGTACTTTTGATTTATTTTTTTTGCCAGAAACATTCAAACATTCTGTCAGAGTCAAGTGTCAAGATTACTTTAAAAATGACAGATTACAAACTCAGTTGGTCTGTAGTTAATGTACCTGAAGCTCGGGACTTTCTTTCCCCCCATGATTTTATTTTTTCCCTTTATACTCAGAGTGACAAAGAATCAATTTTTGTTCTTTTTAAACAGAAATTTACAGTGATGAGTCAAATATGCTATACTCACAGCAAAACATAACACTGGGGAAACAAAAGGAAACAATATATTATACCGCACTCAAATATTAGGAAGGAAAATTAACCAGTGTCTCGTGTACACACTTTGACAGCAGTGCAAGTCAGTGGATCAGGTTCATTTCGGTAAAATCTTCTAAGATCTGAATCGACAAAAATCAACACATTGCAGGTGCACGCATACGCCGATTCAAACTAATTAAAACTGATTAATGTGAAAAGCTATTGTCCCGACTCCCGTTCAACAACATGTGACAGGTTAAGATAAGAAGAAAAAGTAACGAAGAACAATTAAACCCCCTTCCTTAGTCAAAGCAGCACTGGATCACCGACGCTAACACCACAGAACGTTTTTGGGTTTGATCTTTTTCGTTCAATTTCAAAATATTGCTTTCAATGATTTCCCCTCATATCACTAAAAAGTTCAAATTTCATAAGAGCTAAACACTCAGACCTGATTTGTCTCCTTCAGTAGGTTTAGGTGAAGGATGCCTCCTGTTATACTCTGTAATGATTTCACTGTGCTTCAGAGCAAATATTCACACGATACTTGGAAAAGCCTGAATGTTGTTACAAAGTTACAGTTCGAGAAGTTTTTTTTCTGTATTTGATTAGCATCATGACACAGTTTCATATGGGGGCTCTCAATTACAAGAAAGGAGGCTTATGACTTCAGCCGAGGGTCACCACGATGAGGTCAGCTTTTTGTCAGAGTGCATGCACTGACCTCATATTGTGCATGCCTTTTTTTTCGTGAGCGCTCACGGCTGACATGCAGTGTTCACCTGTGCTGTCTCGTATAGCCTGCTCCACTGATTCACTGAGAGATGGTTTAATCTTTCCTTCAGCAACCTTCCAGTGGAATTCACCTCCCAATCATGCATCAAAGTAAAGAACAGACGGATTTTCTTTTTTCCCCTAATTTAAACTGCTTTTGTGCTTCTGTGGATTTTTTCTCCCTACATGTAAAGAGATCCAAGAATAAACCAGCCTTTTCCCCACTGAGGTGCTGAGTGAGGTGTTGGCCTCAGCACTGCACTTGGTCCCCAGGTACTGTTTGACTGTTCGCTGCTGCTAAATAGTTAGCATAGGTCAAATGCAAAGAACAAATTAGCCTGCTGGGATTTTAAAAGTACCTTTATAAATGATCCAGAATGACTACTTTACCCACAGACAGTGGGTAAAGTAGTCCAATGACCAATGTGTAGATTTTCCTGCACAATTACTTCACGCGCAAGCACTGAAATGTGTCCAGTTACACCAGTCAGTATACTGGAGGGTCAATCTGCTAATATAATAACATTTCACGCCTGGTTGGTTGGTGATGAATTGGTTTGTATACGATCACCTGGGTGCGTTAGATAAAAAGCACTTGTTGAACAATGTGTAAGACGGTCGTGGATACAACTGATCAGTTACAATTCATTAAATGGTCGTCTAGTTTAGCAAATGAAGGCACTGAAAAAATGAGTCTGATAAACGTCACCACACTGTTCTGTAGTGCAGAGGTACACACATGTTCCTGCAGTATCACAGTTTCGTGACAGTATGAAGAGCATGTAAGGAACGACATTTCCACTTCATGAGGCAAAAAAGCTGGTGAGCCTTGACGTGAGGAGGCGGGCCGCCAATGTCTCCTTTGGTGCTGGACACTATCTGTCTTGGTTGTCCGACCTGAGGCCGCAGTCCGAGGAGTCCTCAGAGGGAGTGTCTAGGACAGGATTGACAAACCCTTCGAATTCTGCAGTGTCCTCTGGGTGGGTGCTCACAAAATCATTCTCCCACTCCAGTGCAGTGGAGTCCTCGGAGGCTGAGGTCGGCCCGCTGTTCATTTGCTTGCTGCCTGGCCTCAGGGCTGCGCGCAAGATGTCCTCCTCCGTTCGAGACCTCTCCCACACTGGAAGCGCACGATTGATTCCTACAACGCAGAGACATGAGGTTTGATTCTGACAGAAGAGCAGTAACTGATGTCAAACAGCAGAAGGTCCACGGTGGAAGTCACAAACCGTATATATTACATAAGTGTGTTGCCTTGAAACGTACACAGGCAAAGACTGGATATAAATGACAGATGTAGCAGCAGAGAAATGAAAACAAAAGAGCAAAATATTTTTCCAAATAAATTAAAATACTCTTGGAATTCTATGAACAAGAGGGCTCATCACATGCATCACTATCCTAATCAAACTTTTCAACTTCAGTCAGAATGTTCTTACCTTCCTCATCTTCCCACTCCAGATCTAGTGAGGTACCGTCATCGTTGGTGGAGCGGGTCTTGGTGGTGAAATCCCAGCTGCACTCCGTGTTTGGAGTCACCACATTTGTGTCAGACGGGAGTCCTGGGAACAAACAGAAAGCATGTAAACCTGACCTCTCATGAATATATACTCGCAATGTACAACAAAATGATTATCAAAATGTATCTCGATACAGCCGGCAGTCGGTTTTTGTAGTTTTCAACAAGTCGCAGAGGTCCTCCGAGCAACCGCAGCTCATTCTTCTTTGGCAAATCTCTCAAGTTCCTCCAGATTTAATGGTCCTCTAGCGTGGACGCTGGTCTTCAGTTCACCCGACAGATTTTTAAGGCAATGCTTTTGTGCAGCCCAGTCAGTAAGTTCACTTACTGACTGGGCTGTAAGTGAACAGTCAGTAAGTGAACTTACTGACTGTTCACTGACTGGAGGTAGTTCTTCACCAGGAGCGACATGTTTTGGGTCGTTGTTGTGTTTGAAGATAAAGAGACGACCCAGACCCAGGTTTGTTTCTGACTGCTTGAGGTTTTCTTTTAAAATCTTCATGTATCCTCCCACCACCGTGCTTCACTGTGGGGACAGTGTCCTTTGAGTTGTAGAACTCTCACTTCTTTCTCTAAACATCAGCAAAGTGTCTGTGGCCAAAGAGCTGTAGCTTTATCTCCTCTGACCAGATGACGCTCTTCTAGTGTGGATTATCTATCCCCAGGTTGTTCTTAGCACACCTCAGTCTGGCTTGAAGGCGTGTCTTCTGCAGAAGGTTTTCCTGGTCTCTAACCTCGCCGCTCATTCCTGTGCAGGGCTCTAGTGATTGTCTCCTTCAGACTACTATTTCAAACTTGGCTAAGTCATTCACGGGTGTCTTGGCAGTTGTTCTGGGGTCTTTAGAAACATCTCTCGCCATTTTTCTTACTAGTCTTTTGCTTCCCACCGCTGCCAGGCGTGTTCTGTACTGTGTGTCTGTCTTTACATTTCTTGATGATACTCCTCACTCCAGTTCCTGACACTTGGAAACACTGTGATAACTTTGTATATCCTTCTTCTGTTTTTTCTTTTTTCTTCTTCTGTCAAATCTTTTTCTCAAGTCTAAGCTGATTTGTTTTGTAGGCTTTTTTTTTGTATCATGCTTTCTCAAGTAACAGCTCGAACCCTCCCTCAGGTTTTTATACTGTGTATAAATTGAAGCTAGCACTCAGTGTTAACTTGATTTTACAAGCTTTGAGCATTAAAGTCACAGTTAAGGCAGAATAACAAGGTCACAACCCCGGTCACTTTTGTTGTTTTTTTAAAAAATATTTCATACATTGTGTACAAACAGAAATAACTAATGCTTTCTAAAGAAAACTAGTATGTTTAGATACGCTATGTTTCTCTGCTCTGTTAAAAAAAAGCACCTGGGAAGAGGTTGACAAAATTTAAATTTCATACAGATGGTTCACTCACTGTTGCTCCTGAAAGCTTCAGACTGGGCTTTAACATTTTGGAGGTAGGCATCAAAATCTTCCCCAGAGGTTTGTCTGAAACCAAAGAGAATAAGACATATTTAGCAGCAGTAAAGCACAGGAATCCCTCCAGTCCAGCGTACTTTCATTATTTCTGCTGCTTTCATGTGCAGTGAAAACGAATGAAGTATTTACTACAGAGACTGGACAGCTTGCAGCACTAAAATCTGCTCTGCAGTCTACACACTGTCTGGCTGTAGCAGCAAATTCATGTGCACTTCATTACACAGATGTGTGTTTTGAACCTCCACAAAAAACAACAACTAAAAAGACATGGTATAAGACTTTTCCAGGCAAATTCAGCCATAAATGTTAATGACTAAACAGTCGATTAGCCAGAGGCTGCAAGTTCTGGTTTTCCAGTCTTTCTTCAACAAACACACCATTACTTAAATCCTCCTGCAGAGTCCCATGACCCGAGTTTGTCCTCAGCTCAACAACTACGCCGTTGTCTAATGAACTTAACTGACTCACTTTCTTTGCTGGGTTTCACCGCCGGAGCCATCTGCTTTCCCCCGTGTCCTCTGGGCAGACAGCTGCTGACAAAAACACCACAGATCAACTAAAAAGATAATCTCATTAGAAATTTCACAGGATTGAAATACACACTGGATTCATTTGAAAGCCATTAACAATTTTGGCATTATCAAGGAAAAATGTGATCATACATTTTTGAACAGATGAAGAAGAAAAAGAAAAATAAGCAACACCAAAGGAGCAGTGGAATGTGACCACAGACAAATGGCAGTCCTGGTAGTTGTCCTTTTTTTCTTTAGATCAGCGGTCCCCAACCTTTTCTGCACCACAGACCGGTTTATGTCCGGCAATATTTTCACGGACTGGCCTTTAAGGTGTCGTGGATAAATACAACAAAATAAAACCAGTAACGGTACCAAAAAGAAGAAGATTTATTCATAACACACAGGAAAAGACCTGGGGAAACCGAGTTAACGATAAAAACAACAAAAAAATAACGATAAAAACCGATAAAAACCCTGAAAACCATAAATTTCACATTGAGCCTCTTGCAGCCCGGTACCAAACGACTCACGGACCGGCGCGGGGGTTGGGGACCGCTGCTTTAGATCACATGAACAGAAGAGTACATATGAAACCACCATAGTGGCCAAAATTCCTGCTTGATTATTGCTACATGCCAACAGTCTAGTTTCTCTTTGTAAAAATGTGCCTGCAGGGACTGTAATCACTGTAAATATCAGCCCTTTTATGGACCTTTTTTCTTCTTTCCCTGCTTGACCTTAGAAATAAAGCCCATATCCAGATTTATATCCACTGGCACCTTTGCCTCTCTGCTGTAACGCAAATAAACTCCTCCTAGTTTATTTTGCTCGCTTTGTCAACAAGGTTCCTGCAGCATTTCAAAACCCAGCCTCAACTAATGACAAATAGGACCAAACAATGCTGGAAAGATACGCTTGGACTTTGCTATACATGGAATAACTACTACTTGCCGTACTATTCAGCACGTCACTGCCTGAAGTGCGTCAGAGAAAACAACCTAATTCACACATGTACATGTCCTGTACAGGATTTCTGCCTGACAACAGCTGACAGCAACCCCCTACGGTCCCACCATTATTAAATGACCCCCCCCAGCAACCAAAGCAAGCTCATTTATTTACTGCAGTTAGTAATTTTAGGTTAAGTCTTCTTGCTGCTATATTATATGTAGTTGAGATCTACTATGCAATAACATATATATATATTTTGGCAATTTTTCAACTTTTTCTAATCTAATGTATCTGGTTGTGCTAATGTCTTTCCCGGAGCCGTCAGACTCCTCAACACTCAGTAACTGGACTGACACACACACACACACACACACACACACACACACCTCAAGCTACTTTGTGCACAATGCTGAGTCTTTTGCACAACCCACTGTCATTGTTGCACTTTTCTATTGCACAGTCTGTATCGCTCTGTTCTGTCTGGTGTTGCAGTTTCTTTGTTTTGGGGTTTTTGCCATTTTTCTTGCGCTCTTTATGTAGTCCTGTGTTGATTGTCTGTTATATGTCATATGTAGCGCCATGGTCTTGGAGGAAAGTTGTCTCACTTCACTGTACCACTGCACTTAGTTGACATGACTATAAAGCCACTTGACTTGACTTGAAAAGGAGAAATGGCCACATTATGCTGTGACCTTAGTGCCCCCTAGTGTTTCAGGCCCTGTAAATCCACGCAAAAGCAAAAGGATAACAACAAGTGGCAACTAAACTTACAGGCTTTTCTTTTTTTTTTTTCGTATGAGTCTTGAACAATCCTTCTCCAAATTTAACAGCCAACCTGCAGCAAAGTTAGGGAAACATAAGACCTAGGTTTCCTTGGTTTTAATGTCAGATTCTTCAAGGATTTCAATGATCCACGGGAAGTCAACAATCTCAAGCAAAGACAAACAGTACACTTCCATGAGCAGACAACAGTGATGAAGGCTGAACAGAGAAAGGTGGACTAGTGCAAAAATAATCACTGTGAGCTGAAATTAAGACTGGCTACTTCTTTTCCTCCTGCCTGGCTGCTCCATCTTCAACATCTTTTGTCCAAAACATCCACTGTCCCTCCCCTGCACATTTCCAAACCATCTCAGCCTTGCATCTGCACCTGAGCTGTCCCTCTGATGTACTCACTTCTAATTTTGTCCATCCTGATCCTGGCAGAAACCTCAACACCTCCAGCTCGGCCTCCTGTCACTTTGTCAGTGCCACTGTCTCCAAACCGTACATCACAGCAGGTCTCACCATCTTGTAAACCTTCCCTTTCACCCTTGCTGCTATACATCTGTCACAAATCACCTCTGACACTCGTCTCTACCTGCTCCACCCTTCTTCACCTCTCGTGTGCTTTGAATGGTTGACCCCAGGTATTAGAACTCATCCACCTTCACTTCCTCTGCTTCTTGAATCTTCAGCTTTGTATCTGCCTCCCTCTCATTCATAAACATGTATTCTGTCTCGCTTCATACCTCCACCCCTCCAGACTCTCTTCATAGATTACAATGCCATCTGCATTCCTACTGTGGTTATATCAAGGACACAAGTCCCACCCACCAGTCAACAATAAGAAGGATTGAATTTAGGGGAAAGAGAGCCAGAAGGACTTATTTCACTAAGGCCCAGTAAAAGACAAATATTGTGACTTATATAAAGTTATTGTATTTCTGGTCAAGAAGAAAAATAGAGCTGGAAATGAGCATCATAGGTCCCCTTTAAAAATACATTTAAAAAAAACAAAACAGAAAATGGAAATCCTGGGAGGTCTCTGCACAGAGGGGCCAGCAGCTTAGAGGAGGAGGTGCTTTAGCCGAGCAGTAAGGTAAAGAAGGCAGCGCTCAGTACCCCCTCACCTCCTTCAATTTTCGTTCACGTGCCAGCCTGGCGGCCTCACGCTGGGCAGCATTTCTAGCCTCCTCTTCTAGCCTCAACTTCTCCTCTTGTGCCTCTAACTGAGCAGAAATAATGAAATGAAACAAACAAGGAAAAGAAAAAATTAAAAAAAAACAGAACAGAAAATTACAAAAACAGAAAAAACAATGCAGCAAATTAAAGGTAAGCCAAAATAAGTCAACAAACACAAAATGAAACCATGAGGGCTGTTAAATCTTGACATGGACAGGTGGCCTCACCTCGGCTCGCAGCTTTTGGTCTAAGAGGATCTGTTTGTCTGAGATGGCAGCGTAGCGGTGCTCTTTGAGGTTCTTGATCTCATCATCACTGATGGGCCTGGTGGAATAACGAGAACACATATTACTGTTTTTGTTTTCTTTTTTCACGCCAGACATTATTAGCTTTTTCTATACATCTGAGCAGGATCTCTTACCTCGGGCAGGGCTGTGGGCTCTCAGCCTGCAACGCAACATACACAACATACATTTTAGCAGATAGCTCTGAAATCCACTAAGAAATGCATCTACCCTGCTGCACTGACTCAAGAAGTGCTACTCTGGGACTGAGCGGAGAGTAATCGAGTTACTCTCTGGGAGGAAAAATGGATGACTCCCATATCACAGGGATGGCCACATCACATCGTTTTCTATCCATCATGAGCCGAGCACGGCAATCATGGTCTGATCCAAGGAGCATAATCCAGCTTTTAATTAGAAAACAGCATTTTTTTTTTTTCACAGACGTATTTAGCTCGTAAAATCTAAACTTACCTCATCACTTTCTACCAGATTCTCAAACTGAAAAAAAGAAATAAATAGAAAGCACAGTTAGACTCGTAGCATTAGCTTAAACAGTCAGTATTAAGAAAGGTTCAAATAAATAAATAAAGTACACACTTCGATTGTGTAATGCTCCCCTGTGGTGCTGCTGCGGAAGTATTTTGACCTGCAGGAAAAATTAGGAGAAAAAAATACATTTCAGACAGCAGGGGTACCAAACATAAGGCTTGGGGACCAGAATCGGCCCAGTTCCAAGTTCCAGTTTTTTTCCCCACTATGTACTTTAAATTTTTATTTTTAACAAACTCAGAAACCCCCCCAACAATTTTTGTGAATTAATGTGAATTGTTCTGTTTTAGTTGCAATTACTACAATAACTTTATTTTCTTTAATTTTATACATTTATTCAAGATTAAACATTTCTGTCATTTACTACAGCAGCATTTTGTTATCATGTAGAAAAACTGAGACATGCTAGACGTACTATTAAAACTGCAACTTTCTTCTTATATTAAATGGGAATGATTTTGTAGTTAAACATCTTTGCAGTGACAGAAAGGGCTGTTTCACTGGTTTGGCCCACAGTGTAAAATGACTTTGACATCCCTGATCTAGAGTATAATGAATGGGAAAATATAAATTAGCTTCAGCACTTTTCACTTTCCTGTCTCTTCTTCATATTGTTAAAAATACATACCAAGTCTGTTTCTGATGCTTAATTTTCAAAATAAAATAAAAAAATTCAAAATAAAAGACCCAGTGTGAACTAAATACCTATTTCTTGAAACTCCCTTGGTCTGATACAAAGCCTTGTGAATGTCTTAAAATAATGCTAAGGACCCATTTGCATGGTATGAATTTGATGTTTGAATCCACAATGCCAGAGTTATGGCATCATAAACCGGGAACAGGGGCTTCATAAAGGAAATGAAGTTAAAAAAAAGCATGAACCTATAGCCAAATCTCAAAGCGATGGAGCTCTACAGGCAAGTTTTTTCTGTTCCACCAGTTTCATGGAAGAAGAGTCAGCTGTACGTAGGTGAACAGATATTAGCATAAACAAAATCTATGAACTTTGTATTGTGAAATTTCCCACATAAATATTGATCTGTCACTGTCAGGCCTGTGAAACAGGAAACAGGTTGTTGAGTGTTGGCTGTACAGTTTGTGTTCAACTGTAGTCTGAATCCATTATTTTGTGTGACTTTTGGGTGGTGCTGAGTCACCACAGCATGCAGCTCCACATGTTTGATTTGGAGGAGCTGGATGGCCTTTCTGACCCAACCCACATGAGGACTTGAGGCTAGTTAAATACTTTATGTGGAACAAACTGTACATGAGAAAGCTTTAGTAAACAGATGTAACTTAAACTGAAGTGGCCTGCTGACAGCCTCACCTGCCCTGCATCGAATACTGCCAATTAACATTATTGAGTTGTGACCTCCATGTTGTGCCATTTATTTAGGATTTACAATAGTCAAACCTAAGAGAGAAAAAAAAACTGGGTTTTTTTCTTCTTCATTTTAATGACTGCCAGTGAGAGCGTGACTTAAAATCAGGGGCGGATCTACAGGGGGGCAAGAGGAAGGGGGGCAACTGCCTCCCTGCTGTAGAGCCTCACCCTGCCAGCTTTTCTACTTTAAAAATAATCACCTGTGCTCAACCATTTTAGTCTCATTTATACCTAAAAATTATCTTAGAAGAGATAATGATACAATAAATATTTTAAATATTTATTTAAAATTTTAAAATTTATTTAAAAATATTTAAAATGTTCTAGGTCTGCCCCTGCCTAAAGTCTGTAGACACCTTTGTTGTAATGCCACTTCGGGCCAAGTTACAACTACTACTGTGGTACGATCAATAAAGTGTTAGCGCTACTGTCAGCTCCATTATATAAATCTATGGATGAAAGTGTGAAAGTGTTGCTGGTAGAGTGAAAGCCTTTCCTCACCTTAACAAAGCACAAGGTAAAGTCAGACTAAAAAGCATCAATTATTTACATTCAACTGGGTGACACAACAGCCTGAAGCTAAGGCAAATAAACAGGCAATTAATCCCAGCAGCTAGCCAAGCAGCCAAACTGTCCATATATTAGTCTACATGATTGTGTGTGAGCTCTCCAGAAGCTCTGTCAGCTGTGCGGTCATTATCAGACCTTAGCTAAGCTACATGTCTACAGCTAAACTCCTGACACTAGGGGTGGGGTCTTGATTCCCACTGGCATTGGCTGACTGCAGGTTATAGACAGTACAGCTAGAGGCTAAACTAGCTGATCCGTATCTCTGGTTTACAACATCACCGTCTGTAGTAATAGCATCCCTACATAACTGCCCAAGTCCTCACAGGCAGACTGCCGTGTCAAACTACCGGCCAGCCTCATCAGCAAGCAGATAACACCGCTTCGGGTGATGCTTGCATGCTAGCTAGCTAGCTCAGGCAGCTAAAGCTCACAGTTGACTCACCCGCCTCCTCGCTGGATCCTGTTGGTTTCTCTCCTGAAGAGCCCCACACAGTATGCCCAGCAGTTACCCATCGCATTGTCAAATATTCCTATGGTCCGGCTGCCTATCGCCTGACAGCTGCTGGAGCATTAGCGTTGGCAGCTACATCTCCAAACGTACTCCTCTCGCTCCAGCCACTTCCTCATCCTCCTGTCTTCCTCTCCGGCTGATGACAGAGCACAGATGAAAGTGAAACATCACCACCTGCTGTCCTCTACGTGAAGTTTTCAGAAGGGCCAAAATAAAATCCAAATCCAAAAATAAAAAAATAAATAAATGACTCAGTGAGAAAGTAAATGTGCTAGAAAAAAATGTATCGCAAATAATATTTTACTATAATGATCATGGGTATGTATTTAATGTTCTCCCACTCCTCCAAGATGCATCAATCAGTCTGAATCAAACCTACTTTATATAAACTGCGAGGGTACCAGTATCATCAGCATATATATAGCTTTTGGGAATATTTTCGATTCATTCATGATTCATTAATTTGTTTGCTATGCGTGAACAGACATTTTTTCATCTGAAAATATACAGTGGTATAATGAAGATTAAAACATAACATGAGAAATTTACACGTGTGTTTTCATACATGAGCAAAGCAATTAAATTTCACACACCTGGGAAAAACCTACCAGTGTGGTAAGTTTTTGCTAATATATATATAAAATAAATAAATAAATGTAGGTATTCACTTGACAAATTGCTTTTTGAAAGTTAACTTGGTGTTTATTGGCTAGTGTGAATAACTACTATTTTCCCCATATTTTTAATAGTATTTATTCTATGTGGTCTCTATGTTCTCCCTTTTTTCCCACCCAGCAATATGTGAGGCCCTTGCTGAGTCTGATTCTGCTGGTGGTCTCTTCCTGTTAAAAGGGAACCCTTCCTTCCCACCACTGAAGTGCTGCTCATACGGGATTGTCCATGTGACATTAGATTCAAACTCTAATTGATATTAGAGTTTGAATCTAATGTCACATGGACATTGACTTCACATAAAGCACCTTTAAACAATTATTTAAAGAAACTAGAAAAAGCATTTCCTTGAGAAAATGCAGCGTGAATGCAGAAAATGTGAAGCTTTTGCCTGAAATGCTTAAACATATTTGAAATATTCAAAGCTCAGTTTTCTGAATGAACTTAATTGCATAAGATTAGCAAAATATCAGCCAGCTTAAGAATAAAAGGCAACAAAACCAAAAACTTTACCACAGTTAGATGGTTTTATTCTGCACTACAACGCTAAATTTGTAGCATCTCAGCTCATACATGTCATGATTGTGGCATCTGTGTGATAATACATGATCACTGATCAGTTTTTGCGTTTGAGGCATGATAGCACTTTCAGTTATTTTATTTTTTGTATTTTTTTTATCAGTCCGTGTTCTCAGTGCCAAAGAGGTATTCGTGAATCTCATCTTGAGCCGGGATACTGTCCACGTTGCTGACTTTGACTCTCTGGGTAACAGGCATATATCTGGGCATGAGCTTTTTCCCACTCTGAAAGAAAATCCCGAAAGTGTGCAACTGGATCAGTTTCTTTAAAAGTTGTAATTCATAAACAGTAAACTGGAGAATAGTGTCAATGGAAAAAGACCCACGATTTTCTTGGAGTCAGCCAGCGATCTCTCCGAGTACCTCCTCATCCTTTCTTTCTGTTTTTCTCTCTGCTCTCTCAGCTTGTCTTCACGCTCCCTGCAACATGTTGTAGAGAGAGTGGGAGGGTGTTTATATAACACTGCACTGTAATTTCTGCTAAGACTGGAAATAATACATTCAAGAAGAAAAAAACAACAACAACTAAAAACTAGTTTCTAATCAAAGAATTATGTTTTTTACCATTGATCTTGGCTCTCTTACCCATAGAGCCTCATACTTCTGCAGCTGTTACTGAAGATGTTTCAAGATGTTTTTTTACAGGTGAAAAATTCAATAGCCAAGTGGAACATTGAGCCACTGAGGCACACAGTACCTGGTCCTCCTCTCGCTGTCCTTGATCTTCTTCATTAACTCCAGTTTTTCTTCAGGGATGCTCTCAATGCTCTGCAGTAGTAAAGACAGCCGCTTCTCAATGTTGGCCAGCTTCTCTAAAGTGTTTAGATTGGTCACCCTGTCATCCACGCAGCTGCAGTGCACCTCTGCCACCTTCTCGCTCAGAGCATCCAGCAACACATCCTGTAGGTAAGCGAAGTGGTTACGAGGCCCTGTAAGAGTCACCGAGTGCAGCTTGGTGCAGCGGTGTATTCTGTGTTACCTGGTCCTGTGTATTCAGGGACACGTGGAGAAGGACCTTCCGCTCAAGCCTGGCGCCTCTCGCCTTCTCCTTCTTGATTCTCTCCTTCATTTCATTTATCTGCATTGTAATTTGTTCTTCATCCTTTTCACTTGACAGAAAGAAACCAGCAGTGAGAAAAGAGGGGAGCTGGAATAACCAGAAAACAGTAAAACCCTGAGTGTGATAAGAGCTCTGAAGCTGCAAGCAAAAGGAGATTTAGCAACTGGGTAATGTAACAGAGCCATGTGCCATGCTTACTGATTCTTCTTGGTTGTTTTCAAGGACTGTTGGAGCTGCTCCAGAGTCTCCTCCACCCTCGTAGAGTTCTGAATCAGGGACAGGTTCTGCTCCGTCAGCTCTGTCATCAGATCCAGCAGCTGCTGGGGATCAGTGAAATACAGCTCTGGCTCATCCTACAGAGAGGTGGGTAAGACACACCACTGTCAGTACTGAGGAGAAATATTCAAGCTGCTCCTTTAGTTAAGATAAGACAGGATCGGGAAAAACTGACCTCATAATCTGAGCTGTCACTGTCCAATTTAGGATCTGTGACTCTGCAATGACAATGTAAGAGTTTTACACCTGTGAGAGTAGTTACAGCAACACTGGAGAGGATTTTAAATTTGACCTTCTAGTTTTCTTTCTTTTTGCGGTTGTTGTTTGAAATACAAAACCTCTTTCTGGCTGAATTGTTACGACTGTGCTCACGCCTCTGTCAGTGCGCCCCAGGGAAGCTGTGGCTACAACGTAGCTTGCTATCACCAGTGTGTGAATGTGTGTGTGAATGGGTGGATGACTGAATGTAGTGTAAAGCGCTTTGGGGTCCATAGGGACTAAGTAAAGCGCTATACAAATACAGGCCATTTACCATTCATGTAGCTCATATATTGTTGCCAGTCACTGCTGGTCTTTCATTTCCACATTTTTCCTGTACAGGTTGTGAAGGCTTACAACGAGGGTGGCTTGTTTCAGACAGAGGGTGAATTGAGGGTGCTTTTAAGTGCTTAACCACCACATTCAGCACTACATCAAAACTATGAGACAAAAAGCAAATGTGCAGAAAAATTAAACAAAGCCATGAGTGAAACGAGAGTGCTGGTGCTCCCTTACAGACTGTCACTGTGGGCTGGGGACAGCCTGGTCTCTTGGATGGACGGCAGCTGTCTGCCTGGAGTCTCCAAACCTGCGTGCATGTTAATAAATGAAAGAATCATTTAAGTCAATTGCAGGACATTAAGCAGAGTACCGCCATGCTGGTCTCTGTTGCCTATTTTATGGTGATTTATTGGGCATTACTTGCCATTCCTAATAGCAGTGTCTTTAAGCTCCCTGTTCTGGTCCTCCTTGGCGCCTTTACCAGACATAACCTTTGACCTCTGGGCATCCTGCCACTCCGGAGGAGACAGCTTGAATAGAAGGTCCTTATAACTCTTGTAGTCTACCAGGATTTCTTCAAACCTGGCAAGTTCACTATGCAGAAGAAAGACTACATTAAAATCTACACAACATAAAAACTGTATCTTTAGCTGTAGTGCCTCTGAGTTCACCTTCTGGATAAACATGGTGACGGACTGAGACAGGGGTGATGCACTCACACATTTGATTTTTTCAAGATGATCTGAATGCTACCTTTTTATGGTGAGTATTTCAGCAGTTAGCCTCCTGATTTCAGAGTTCTTCTCCTGTGTTGACCTGGCCTCCTGTTCATACCTGGCAGCAGAGACAAACACGACTATTCACAAAGGAAGCTTTTAATCATCAGGGAAATGTTGTACAGGTACGGCAGAAATAAGAGTGTGTTCAGGATATTTTTCCTGTTGCATATTGTTCTTTATTCTCCTTTTATGAGCTGGGAAACAACAACCAAACATTCTTATTATAAAAAAAATACTTATTTCAAAATCTATGAGCTCTTCTTGACACTCTTTTTGGTATAAACATCGACATCAGTCAGCACGATTTATGTCGATCGACATCAAAATCAGGCCTACAGTACACAGTGGTGCATCCCTAAAACACTATTTTATGAAAATGTGATTTTAAATTGAATTTGCAGAGAAGCTAACAGGACAGCCACTGTTTAATCCTTACAGCGTTCTGGCCTCCACAGACTTCTTCTCATTCTCCCTGAGAAACTCTTCAAATCTGACGTTGTCTCTCTCAATGCTCCGCTCCAGGTGTTTCAGCAGCTTCTCTTCTTTTGCTATGGCCTCGTCCATCCTCAAAATCTCAGACCTCTTTGTCATCACAGATAACTGAGGAAAGGAGGACGAGAAGAAGATGAAGCCAGACTTGTATAATCTTAATGGTAATTAATAATAATTTCCCTATCTGTCTGTATATCTGAGATGACTTTAGTAAGAGAACAGAAGGGGATCATTAATTTTAACAGCAGTCATCTGCTTGTTCTAACACATGGGGGACATTCAAATACAGATATTTACCACTTCTGGTTAGACCAAACCCTACAGTTTACCTTCATAAATGTCTAAGATAATAAAAAGGCTGTGTTTAATTCTATCATCATAATTTTCATAACTCGGGCTGAAAACATTAAGAGCTGGTGGCGCTGAGTTTAAATGATGTGAACATTCACCAGGTGAGGTTAGAGCAGTAGGCCTGACACAAAATGAAGGATTTATTAACCTTTTCCGCATTAACTTGACTTTATCTCATCTGGCTGGATCTATAATGCTACATCAGAGGAAAAGTTTAATTTAACTAGAACAACATCAGTGATCCAGTCAGTGATGCTTATTTACAAGATTAATTTAATTTAGTTTAATTTCAAATATTGGGCAGCTGGGCCCTGTTTTAGTTCACTGGCTGAGTTTGGATGATAGTTATCCTCCATTAATACTTGACAGAGAGCTGATGCAAAAAACATGACAGCATATTAGCAGCTGCTGAAATCATTTACCTCCAGCACAGCTTTCTGTCGTTCCAGCGAGATTAAGGCATGCTTGTTGTCTTTTGTTACCTTTTCTGGGGACAGACGAGAAACAACAAGTGAAATCGATCGTATCTGATCAGATATATTTTGAATTTTCTACTCCTCTTCCACTTACCTTGTTTCATTCGTCCCCCAGATGTTTGCTTAGGGAGAGCTGTCCTACTCTTGATTGGCTTTAAATTCTTCATCTTCTCATTTCCCCCCTTCTTCTCCTCCTCCTCCTCATCCTCCAGTTCTCCCACCAGCTCATTTTTCAGCTTGGCCGTCACTCTTGCAGTGTGGGTTGTCTTCTCATCAATTGGCAGTGCCAGGAATTTACGCATCTCCTGAGCACAAAGGGCGAACAGCAGCATGACTTTAACACAACAAAGATCCATTTTTCACTTTTAGAAAATGCTGCCATGCCAGTATAATGCATGGATAGAAAATCTGTCATTTGGACATACATAAATGTGCAAAAGCACACACACAAACCTCTTTTTGGTCCTCTCTTTCGTTTACACGTAGCAGAAAAATGCTGTTGCTGTCTGGCACTTTGAACGGGCTCAGTTGAGTCCCCCTCTTCCTCCTTGTCCCTACACACGTTGGGAATCAAAGACAAAAACAACACAAGTTGCAACATTTTCTGTTATTTCTTTTTATTGTACAACTCAATTTTATTTTACAAATCTCGCTTCTCTCTGATGAAAACATATTTGGAACAGCAGCACAAATCAATCATGAGGCACTGATAGTACGCACACTGTAATGTGGAAAGCATGACTTTATAAAAGAAGCTTACTAAGCTTTGGCAATGACATATCTGAGGTACTTCTGACATCAGGGGTTGAATTAGCTTAGCATTTAATGTGGCTGCAGGCTGGAAAAGAAAACAAAGTTATTCTAGGCAGAACAGGAAGTTACATTTCTGAACGTTTCACACCCTAAAAGCCAGAAAGATGTCCTCTGGTGAGGGCGTCCTGGCAATTTCCACCTACAAGATTCCTTAATCTTTATTTATTTTACGTTCTCATAACAGACAGTTTTATTTTCAAAATACATTTACTATCATTAAAGGCATTGTGGGTTTTTTCCATACTAATTGGATCTATTTTGGTTGGAAACGTGGCGTGATCTCTGTAATGTCATCAGGCTCTGTGTAACAATACAAATATAAAGGCCACGGGAAGAGGCCCAATCAAACACCTGTGTGTGGTTGCGGATCATACATGCTTAGGGCTTTTAATTTAGATGATTACTTAAAGAATGTTATACTTGTTTGATGTATATTTGTTATATGTTAAATAAGTATTCTTAAACATGTATTCGTTTAAGTGACGTTGAAGGTGTCGGTTGGTATGTGTTGGTGCCAAATGGGCTGATGTGAGTATTTCAGAAACTGCTCGCCAGGATGTTCTGGGCAAAAAGTGTCTTGCTGACGCCAGAGAGAAGTAATTATAGTATTATAGTACTTGACACACTAATAATGTTTTGCAAAGCGGGCTAGAAAATATTTCTGTTTCTTATTTATTTTTTTTATTTTTTTTACGAGTTCCTGCTAATGTGTTGAAGACGCTTTTCAAAAGTAAAGTATGGTCAATGCATCATAAAAAACAATGAGTAACTTACTCATTGTTTTTTATGACGCATTGACCATTGAGTCAGAGCTGACAAAAACATTGTAAAAAAGTAATTAATTAATTTTAAAAAAATACACTTTTTATAACTTTGCCCCTAAGTAAGGGCTCATCTTTGCTGTTGAAATGTGACCGTCCTCCTGTGATTACATTAGCAGCAAGCAGACCCTGCCAAACCACAGATAAATAAATGAAGTTAGTTACCGCCGATGATAAAAAAAAAAGGTCAAGCTGCTGCAAAAGACAGATTTAAGAACATATTTGTATTGGTATTCATAATAAAGCTAACTCACCGTCTTATAATGCTGTACGTAAACAGATCGCAGCTAGCCGCCCCGCTGGCTCTGTGTACCGTTGTCATGGTGAATGTTGCCTTCAGGGCCTCCTTGTCATTTCTCCCTTATTATTTAGTCTTTTGTATAAATAAATAGGGAGGATGTCTGAATTTGTATTGCTAGTTTAGTAAATATGATGAAAAATAAACTAATTTAAGAGAACAGTTCCTTGTTATTCTGAAACACTGTAAGCATATTACAGGAAATGGTTTTCAAGCTGGCTCCTCACTACTGTGGACCGTGTTTGTTCTCCACTAGATGGCATGGACAGATCACAAAATCCATCTCAGGCCTCTCTGCACTGGATTGCCTTCATATGAAGAACCCAGGTTCCAAGATTAAAGAAAAGAAATACATGTTTGTAGCTGGAACCTATTCCGTCCTTATTTAACTCTCCAGCACTTCATCTTTCACTTCATCATGTGTATCAGTGAATATACTTAGAACCAGATACTGTATATTTCCTTCCCACGCATCCACACATGACCCTGCACATCTCCGCTCAACAAAGCAGCCCACACACTATGCTTGCTTGTAGGAAATCCCAGTGTCAGATTGTCAGGTTAAAGTAATGCAAACACACGGAGGAGTGTTGGCTCACACTACAGAAGGGGGCATGTTGTGTAAGAAAACAGAAATGGCGTCTTATTCACATTTGAAGGAGTGGCTTCAAGAGCAGGGATAGGGATTGGAAATCAGAAAGAAGAAGAGGCTCAAGGCTTTTCTTCAAATTCCCAACATTTCCCTCCCAGAATTCCTCAACTCTCCAGTAGAGAGGGGAAAACCTTTCTGAAGTGTATGGCTGCACAGAAAGATGCTTTGTACTGTAGATAAGACTACCATAATGCTATAAGTGCATTAGAGTATCTTATGGAACAGTACAGATTACTTCTAACTCCCCCGCTTATGCAGCCCAAAGACAGTGGATATTTGGTATTATATAAGAGGTGAACATTCAGCCTTCCGTGCAAGGCAAGACCAACAGCTTTCCTTTAATCAGAATCCATGCAGCCACCTTCAATTAACCCAAACCAACCTGAGAAATGATTACACACAGAACATATAATGATTTGAATGACTGTAAGAACTGAGAGAACTGAGTCCCCACCCCCAGCTCTTACAGTTTAACTAAGTTGGTTGAGTAAAAAACAAAACAAAAAACTGGACTCCTGTCATGAAGCAAACGTTACAGCAGAGTTGGAGCTGCCACGCTGTCAAGCAGCTGTTCAGAGATGCAGACTGTGCTTATGTCCATACGACTGAACAGCGGGGTTCAAACGCAGCCAACATTTTATAGTGTGAGGCTCTTTTGTAAGCGTGCCTAACATTATCATATATTATAAATACATATTATAAATCCACTTCTGATCAAATTATGCACACATATATGAATGCTTACCAATAGCATTTCATCATCATTCATATTAATAGTTAAATGGTTTAGTGATATCTGTGCATACTTCTGTAAGCAACAGTAAGGAGGTCTGCTAATGACCCGTGAAAGAGAAATATTTTCATACAGATGTACAGCACAGCGCAAATCATAGCATCATTCCATTTCTTTATATTTTGCTTCCAAAGAGCTCGACTTTCCTGTATTTGATTAGTAGTTCTCCAGGACATCTGAAGGAGAATAAAAGAAGAGGCAGACCTTAAAAACGATCTACAGCAGATGAAGAGTGTCTGATAGTCACATTCTTAACGAAGAACCAAAAGCCCAACAAAGACTTGACACAGGAGCTGAGAGTCGATCTGACCGTTAAGCTGATCCATCTACTGTTCCCCAAGGCCTCATCAGAAATGTTCTCAGTGGAAGGGTGGCTGTCAAGAAGCCGTTCTCAAGGAAGGGAAACAAGGAGCGAACCTTTGGTTCAAGTTATCATCATTTATGGACAAGTTCAGGAGAGAGGGGAGTGGGTACAGACAATTTAGGGCTGCTTTTCAGACAGTGTTGTTGGCAGTCTTGTCAAAATTGCACTTATTGCATTCATTCATATCCAGTTATTTACAAATCAATACATATTATCCTAATGTTGATGTAGTCAAAATAGACATCTCCCATGCTACGATCATCTAATTTTTTACTGCACTACAAACTACTTAAAGTCCATTTAAAAAGAGCAAACAAAATGAATCTATAAAAAATGCAACACTATTCCCTTCAAAGTAAATACTCCGGAGAGTGAGCTGCCTTGATGGGAGGTGTCAAGAGATTTAAAAACAAAAAAAAACAAAAAGCAAAAAAACTCTACACACACTACACAGAGAACAACAGTAAAGACACAACTGAAAATGCTGTTCTTCTTCGTTCTCCTTGAATTTTAGAATAAACTTCACCTGCATTAGTAAATCATATGCCTACCCAGATAGCAAGACGACATTGAATCTATGTTGATTTTTCATCCGAACCGTCGTATATGGTCGGGGTTGAAATGCCAATGTTGTAACAACATTGAAATACTGTGGTAAACCGACGGTCTTACTATAGAGACGTTGTAACGATGTTGATTCACCGTTGTTTTTTTGTCATTGATATTTGATCTATTTGTAGTCGACCAGGTGACAACAACAACGTCGAGAAAACGTCTATTTATAGTTGACGATCATTCGGCTCCGGTCACCATCAAAAACCATCGATTTGTAGTTGAGCATTAAATTGCACTGCAACTGATCGGGTATAAAGTACCAGAGAAAGTAGATTTATTGTTCATTTGTTATCAATGACTTGGTCTAGTTCACCAGCTTTAAAAAAAATCATGTCTACGTGCAATTTATGTATAGTTGACCGGGAAATTAAAGCAGCGATCACTTGGACTATTCCGCAGCACCCCTCTCACATTGGTACATCCCCCCAGGTATTCATTGTCTTCTACAGTAGAGCGGGACATTTGATTTACTCTCAGCGGAATTGACCAGAGAAGGCATCAGTTCATGCACTGCACTGGCCTGCACCACGATTAGTATAAGGTAAGAATGAATGATTTTTTTTTCCTACTCGTTATTTCCATGTTTGCATTTGAATAACAGTAAAAAACCTCGTTAATGTTGTACATTAACAAGTTTTTTACTGTTATTTACGAGCCCGAAATTGTGTCTACTTCTTACAATCCGGCAACAAATAAACTGCACTGCGAACAAAGTATATCAACAAAGAAAACATTTTCGTTTCATAATTTCTTCGTTATATTCCCTTACAAAGCTAGCTTTAACGCTTCGAGTTTTCCTTTGTTCTTGCCGTCGCCTCGGCGCTTGACCCAGACTTTCGCTCTGTAGTTGCTTAGTACTACAAAAAATTCTAAATCTGTGATATATGATTGATAAACGTAAAGTTAACTGTATAAACGTGTTCAATGACTTTGTTACTTTTGATGATTGGAGAGCACTCGTTTCAATTCGCACACGAAAACTTTAGACTCAGTTTGAATGCCCACGTGACTGTACGTTGCACGCGTACATGACTTTACGTTGCACGCGTACATGACTTTCCGTTTGTGCCTTGAATAATGAATAAGGCTACGTCCACACGTACCAGCGTATTTTTGAAAACGCTGATTTTTCTATGCGTTTGCACCTTTTGTCCACACGTAATGTATGTCTGGCCGTACATTGTGTTTGTATTTCCAGGCACATTTCACGAAGCAGAACGCAGTCTTCAGAGATCTCTACGTGAACACTGTGATCTGACCTTCAGTCCGAAGAAGAAACCCGGACCAGTCTTAAAAGAAAGCACAAGTAAAACCCTTTTATTCACAAACATATCTTTGATTGTTAAGAATTTATGATCTTGTCTTTTATACATATCTGTGGTGCTTGCATACTGCAATATCACCACATAATATAGTCCAAAAAGTGGAAGTTTGTAAACTTTTTAAAAATGCAAAGTCGTGTACACTTGTGCACTTCAAAAATTCATTGTATACTGTACCTTCTTGCACGTCTCTGTTTCCTGTGTGTGTTGTTAGAAATCAAACTAACTTTAGGAAACAATATGCCAAAAGCATATTTACAATTACTTAAGACCGTTTTTAATTTCTTTTCTTTAGACCAAATCCCCTGTACACATATACGGACTCAGAGGATGAGCAACCTACAAAAAACCGGTTTCCCCAGGCCCCTCGAGTGAAAATACCAGGTAATAAAATACTGTCTAGTGTCTGTGTACATATCTGTGTCTGACACGAGGAAACTTTTTTGACAAGTTGTCTGTATTCTTAAATACTTAAAAAATTATCTTTTTCTAAACAGCCCTCATCACTCCAGTCTGCCCCCCAGCCCACTGATAGCAACCATCATAATGCCCCACCCAGCTTCCGGCACCTTTCGCCACTCCGGCACAAACCGACACAGCTTTGCGATCTCGCCAGCATGCAGAGTCTGATGTCTTCCCCATAGATGGTATGCTTTTAAAAAAGTTTTAAAGCTGCATCACAATGTCATTGTACTCTTATCTAAAAAAAACAAAACAATTTATACTCCTGAATGTCATCTTGTTGTGATTTTTTTTTTCTGTAGATTCCAGAGACTCTGTGAGGCCACTATTACAAGGCAAGTTTGAAAATCTTGGAATTTCACAGTTTACATGGTATAACAAATATATGTGACAGGCAAAAACTAGTAAACACTTTTAGCAGTTACAAGAACTAACAAATGAATATCCAACAAAAGGGAATAGAAATACATTGTACTGCCAATACTTTGGTTTATTCTTTGTATGACTTGAAAATCAGGCTTTAGGGAAAACTAAATGACATGTTTCTATCATCAATTACATGAAGTAAACACACAAGCACTTGCATACACATTTAAGACATGAGACACGCTAATTCCATCTCATAAAATGTGTCTATAGGTGAGACGCTTTGCGTTGATTGGTGCTGCTGGACCACACTGGAGGTGCGAGTCCACCGTGTAATGGTTTATGCCATTACAAAGGAGCTGGCCTCTGTACTCAACTGGGCAGGGAAAAAAAACCAAGGACCAGACAAAGCAAAAAAGGGCATTTAAAGAGACAGCGCTGTGCAGATGCATATTTGGTAAGTTTTAACATTTATTGTAGTTTTATGAGCCTAAAGTGAACAATAAAGGGATCAATTGATGTGCTGGGTGCGTTTCACATTTCCTATGTCTGTTTTTTGCTATATTACTTTGTCTTTCTTAATAACAAGACTTTCATGTCCGGTTAATCTGGAGATGGAATCTTTGGTCTTCGGCTTGTTTTGTCCTCGGGTTGTACACTTTGTACAGCCCGAGGACCCCATGTTTTCTTTTTTTTTTTTTTTTAAAGGATACACGGCACACCATGCTAAGACATATCACATTTTCAGCTTATAGCTCTTTGGGAATCAAATGCGGCAGTTTGCTGATTTCCGCCTGGTGACTTTAATGTTTATCAGCCTAGGAGTTTACATACTTTCTCCCTGCTGAAGACAATTAACAAGAGCTTATTCATGTGCTCTAATTCCCTTTTTTTGTCTTTGTTTTTTTGTGTGTGTGTCTATTTTTGTCCTAGATGGCCTGGCGCAGCAGGTAGGGGCGAACTCTGTCTGAGTTGGTCTTTGCTCAAGCAGTCCAGAAATGGCTCAGATATGCTCCAGATCGTACGGGTGGCGCGCAGGACGCACATCATCCATCCCCATCCCGGAGTAAATAATAAAAAGTGACGTGAAACATAGAAATGTAAATAGGAAACTTTGTCTTTTAATAAAGTATTTTGCAAATGATACATGTCTATTGACCTTTTTTGTTTTTTGTTTTCAATAAAAAGCAACTGTGCGAAAGAGGTGGAAAATCAATACCATAGCTCAACAGTGTTTCAATATCAGAATCTGACATTGTTTCAATGTCAACAGTGTTAGAAAATATAACGTCGAATCAATGTCAGGTTTCAACATTGATTCAACATCAAAACCTGACGTTGTTTCAACGTTAAAAATGGGTGCAAGAGTGATGTTGGGTCAACGTCACACTTCAACGTTGCTTCAATGACGTCGCCTGATATTGACTCAACACTGTTTCAATGTTTCCTTGCTATCTGGGTAATCATTATGTGTCACTGTGATACACAAGTGTGATCACAAATTTATTTTTTTTTCAATTCAACAAAACAAACAAACAAACAAAACAAACAAACCAAAACAAAACAAAAAAGGCTGCTGCCAAAAACAAATCAGAAGTATGAGGGAAAAAGGAGGGGGAAAAAAACTGAGCTCACAGACAGCTGCATGTTGCAGCTCCTGCTCTAAAAAATGTGTAACCTGCTCATCAGCTTACAGTGACCACATATTTAATTCAGCTTCTCACTCTTGTAGCTTTGACAGTGCTTCTTGTTTTTTAATGCATTCTCGATGGCAGTAATAGTGGTTTAAAGAAAACACATGAAAAAATGTTCTTGGGTACAAAAACCTCTCCTTGTGTTCTTTGTGGATTTCGATGCTTAAAAAATCAAATTAACATTAATGTTCATTTGCATGATTTTGGATTAGACAAGTATCAGAGTTTTCAGTCATAACCTCAAAACATCGAATGCACTGTTACCAAGATATCACCTTCTGCTTCAAAATCATTTTCTGCATGCATTTTTGTCTGCAGTGTGTGTAGTGTGTCGTGTTGTGTTGGGTCATTGGGAAAAAAGCTGTAGGACTATAAAATCCAATGAGAAGTCTCACTTTTTCACTCTTATACACTGTAGAAGCATTTTAAATAATTCTCATAAATGAAGGCTGAGATCGGCAGAGCCTCAAATGAATATGCTCAATTGATTATATTTGTGTGTGATTTGTGTGTGATTGTCTGTACTCTAAAAACAATCTGGTTAATTGAATTAATTATTGCTGTGTGAACTGGGAATTCAGAAAGGCACTTTCTAAATATAGGACACTCCGAAGCATGTCTAATGCTAGTTTACACAGAGTAATAATTAAGTGGGAAATGAGCAAAGCTTCAGCTTGACATAGAGCACAGAAAGAAATTGAGACATTATTCAAATTCTCCAAATGTCTATCACCAGAGCTCGCTGTGTTTATACACTTGTCTTTCATGCAAAGATGGTAACAGCATTAACATTTTGATTTTCCTCTATTTGTGAAAAAAAAGATCAATGAATGCTCCAAGACAGTAAGAACAGTAACTGACTGGACTAAATTAAATAATACAATATATCACATAGTTACAAATATAAGAAATAGCTCAAATATATACAAATAACTCAGTTATAAATATTCAGAATATTACTGAGATGAAATATATATGATTTACTCTAATCTGTAAACTATAAAACTTTGTTATTTGTTATTTTCACTGTAGAGGATATGCAAAGCGTGTAACTATTGCACTGTGTATTGTGCATTAGATGGAGGAGTTGTACAGGCAGGAATGATTTCCTGTGTCGTTCAGTGGTGCAAGACCCCGAGATACTTAAACTCCTCCACTTGAGGCAGGAACTCGTCCCTGAACCAGAGTGGACACTCCACCCTTTTCCGGCTGAGGAAACATGGCCTCAGATTTGGAGGTGCTGATTCTTGTTCCCACTGCTTCATACTCAGCTGTGAAAATTCTGAACAGAACCGGTGACAAAGGGCAGGACTGACCGAGCCCATCACTGGAAATGATAAGGAGATTAACTTGAGATAGACCAGGCTGCACCCACCTGTTAAACAGGTGGAGGCTCACCAGGACATGCAGAACTCACCGATGAACTCGTTGCCACCTCTCACCTCCTTCGTAGAAACTGTCACTCCAAGAGTGGGAGGGCTGTGAGGCACCGCCCCCTGTCCCCCAGCACCCCGCGCCGGGCCCCCACCTTTTTGGAAAGCCCTGAGATTCAGGAACCTCTGAGTTTTGTATGTCCGCTCAGGCACAGTCCATACTTGATCTGTAGGCAATTTCCATCATAAGTGGTGGTCACGGCGGGGGGCGTCGGGTGGCAGAAGGTGGTGCCTAAATGGCTCTCCTCTTCTGAGATTGTGTGACAACTTAGGTCAATGTAGTCTAAGCATCTTGGAAAGAAAGGAACTGAATGTCTTTTCTTTTCTTGGAGACGGTCGATCAAACGTAAGTATTTTATTGTGAAGCTGCTTAGATTGTCATGACCCCACATTTCCT
This sequence comes from Oreochromis niloticus, assembly GCF_001858045.2. Taxonomy (NCBI): domain Eukaryota; kingdom Metazoa; phylum Chordata; class Actinopteri; order Cichliformes; family Cichlidae; genus Oreochromis; species Oreochromis niloticus. Next base: position 32,894,784 of record NC_031966.2, on the reverse strand, counting down.
TTTGTTCTCTCTCTCTTTCCCGTGTGTGTGTGTTTATGTGTGTTTGTGGGATGACCAGAGACTTATGTGGGATCTGGATCTGTTCCTGGATTCCTTCCTCCTGGTTATCATCCGTCACAGCCGATGTAGAAGATGGAGAAGTTCATTAGCCATAAAAGGCTGATAGGCCAGCGTGGATGCCTAAGTTAGTGAATGATAACTTGTGAATGAGGCGAGGTATTATTTTGAAATTGATGCTGTAGGTGTATCTATTAAAAATCTCGGATGTGTTCAGATATCAGTGACCTCCAACCTCAAGGTGAGGGTGAGACGTCAAGGCAGAAGTGCTAAAACTGGATGGCCACTTGAAGCTTGGAGAGTGTAGAGTCCCTGTAGAGTTCACTGTTAATATTGTAAACTACAATTTAAAAAAAAGTGTTTACAACAACTTTAGTTGTGAATTACGAGTCCAGTGAGGGCTTTAGCTGCTTTGAGTGACAAGTGTTCCATCAAAAGCTTAGCAGAGCCAGGCCTGCACAACCACAAGCATGAGCCATGCATTGTGGTTCATGCTTTCCATGCTGTCAGCATTCACAGCTGTGTGTATGCAGATATGAGGTAACAATTAGGAAGTTAATAGATACATTGGAGATGCTTACCCCAGTACTGTAACCGACCAGTATTTTTGACAATTTATTTACATGTATCTACATTAGCCTAAATACACTTCACTGGGCAAATACTTTATCAAAGATTATAAACTGGGTTGGTGAGGCTGTTGAAGTGGTTTCTGGTTACACCGGCATGGAATACCGGGAGGAGACTGATTGAGCTTATAATAAGGAGACTGCTTCGCGGGCTTGGGAATGCCTCAGTGTGGATCTGAATTGTCACGGTGACCCAGTCTGTGTAAATTCTAGTTTAAGTTAATATTCTTTGATTTATTGTTATTCATAGTTTTGGTTTATTGTTTTCTGCTCATGTTATGCTTATAGTTTCATGGCTTTAGCTCTCTGTCTCTGTGAATTCCCTGTGTTCAACGTTTCTCGTTTAGTTACCTTTGTTTCTGTGATCCATGTCCCCTCTGGCTCTGTCATGGTCACGAGTCTGTGACCCAGTGTTTTGTGTTTTTGAATTATTAATATTGCTTGATTTCATTGTTATTTATAGTTTCTAGTGTCTTGGTTTCTGTCTCAGTGCCTCCCCTGTGTTCCGTCTGGTCTCCGTTGTTTCTATGTTCGTGTATTTCCTGTTTTACTTTGACTGTCTCGCGTCACATGTTAGTGTGTTCAGTTTTGCTTCCTCCCTGTCTCATTAGGTATGTCTGAATTCATAGGCGCCATCCTTCGGAGGGCCCGGCCTTCACGGTTTACGTGGGCCGGGTCCCAGCGTTGCCAACTTAGCGTCTTTGTCGCTATATTTAGCGAGTTTTTAGATCCCCTTAGCAACTTTTTTCTAAAAAGTGACTAGCGACAAATCTGGCGACTTTTTTCTGGTGTTATTGGAGACTTATGACGACTTTTTGACCTGAAAGCATGTACCGCCAGAGCGCCTGTTTCATCCAGATAAAGGAGGATGGTTGGAATTGTGAGATTAAAAAAACAATAATTGCTAAAAGAAATTTAATTTGTAGTTCTAAATATATTCTAAATGCTTTTAGGGTGTTTTTTTACTCACTTTATGTCTCTTCCACAATGTTATTTCTCTCTCCTACAGCGTCTGTTACAATTACATAGGCATGACCAATGATGCAAAATAGGCGATGACGACTTCTAGCGACTTTTAGGACAGCCAATAGCGATTTGGCAACACTGCCAGGTCCTTCGAAGACCGAGAAGTCCGGAGGTGCGAGGCCTTCAGATTTGCATCACCAGCTGTCTCGGTGGAGTTGAATAAACTCAGCCATCTGCTCCTTGCTCACTAAAATATAAAGGACATTGGAGTAAATTCGCGACCATCTCACATTACTGTTTAATCTGTTTTCTGTTTGACGTTTATTCAGCTGTGTGAAAACTATAATTTTAATCTCAGCCAAACTGATTTACTCAGGAACAAATAAAACACTGACAAATGCCAAACACAACATTTTTAAGTTATCTAAGTGACTTATATATCATGTTTACCTGAGTAGCAAAAGACTGCGGGGGGTTTGAAAACGAAGTGCTGGGAGTTCGCTGTTCTCGCCGGCTCTAATGAGCCTCGACCTCCCGGTCAGTTTCGAGCTGGTGGGTAACAGACGTCTCTGAAAACGTCGAGCACTTTTGCAAATATGTGATGTCTTGATAAATCGAGCGGACATTTGAAGTTCACACAGCTACATTCTTGCCTGAAATTATGTTGAAAGTTTATTTTGTGACCCAGAAAGAGTAATATTAAAACTAAATAGCTGCCGCCATTGTTGGAAACTGGAACTGGCTGGGCCGCACTATGAATTCTGGGATACGGTGGGCTACAAAGGATGCACCCGACTCATCCTTCAAATTCATGGAAATGAAGGACGCATTTGTCGGCCGGATTTGGAGCAGCCTTCAAATTGGGACAGCCTTCATTGCCTGGCTGTGACGTAATCGGCCTTCAAATGCAGCTTCCAAAGGATGCAGCCCCTGAATAGGGGCATACCTATTGTGTCTGATTAGTTTCAGCTGTGTTTCCTTCCTTTTCCCCCATCTGCTCATTGTCCTATGTGTATTTAGAGCTCTGTCTTCCTTTACCTGTTGCTGGATCGTCTCCTCATGTCCGCTTGTGTTCTCAAGCCTCAGTTTCTTCATGCTCCAGGTTTTATTTTACGTGTTTCAGGTATTTATTTTCCATGTACTTATGTTTAGTTGCTTCCCGTGCCTTTGTTTGTTTAGTCTTCGTCTCCCTACGCTTTTAGTGTGTTTTGTTCTGCTGCAAATAAAAGCACGCTTTCAGTTCAAGTTCTGTTCCAGTGTTTGCATTTGGATCCTCTCACTCGCTCCACTCATCACGTCTGCCAGCGTAAACTTGACATGAATATGTGGCAGATGGATGATAAACTGAGTACATTTTTCAGCGTAAGTTAATGGATGGATATATGTGATGAATGACTATATAAGGAATAGATACAGTATGTTAATCCTGTGTACCTGTCACGTTGTTTTGCAGCCTTTCTGCCCTTTTGTGGTTAACAAAAATTATTTATTGTAGCTTTTAAAAAGGACAAAAAAGCAAAACACCTGAATCGTGCAAGAAAATACTACTTTGAGAGAAAAGATTATAAAGATTACTATCATTAAGACAGACATTGCACCTTTATACCAATTTCAGCCTGTCCATATATGTTACATTAGTCCCAGAAGCTCTAATTAATTAACATGTTTTTATTTATGTGTATTTTTTTTTCTATTTGCAAATTTTAAAACTTGTAAATGAGGTGTACCTCTGTCAGCGGGAATGTACAACTAAATATTTGGGGGATTCGTCCATGCCTGTCAGCTTTGATCCCAGCAGAATTAATCCTCACGTAATTAAAAACTCGTTAGCAGACAGACGTCTGGTCTTGTCTGGAGGAAAGGCTATTTGTATTTCGATAGTCGGGGTGTCAGTTTGGCAGCAAAAGGACATCTTAAAAGGAAACGATTAACTGGTTAGCTGAAATGAAAAAGACATGGATGTTCTTTTTATTCCTTCTGGCAGCATTGTGGGGACCACTCTTGTGGCAGATGTAACCTACCCCTGTACAGCATTGCGTTGTGCGTCTCTGCCTGATGAACAGCGGACTATTCACATCTTTAGTTTAATATACTGTGAAGAGGCTTTTAATAGTTGTAAATGTGTAGTCGCTTGTACCTCAGGAAAGATAATTGCCACAGAGATTGCAGAGAATTATTGGATCCACCTCTTGGACCAAACCTCTAATGACGAAGGATAATGAGCTCTTTCACCTTGGCCCACAAATTTCCTTCATTTAAAACCAGTAATCGTTCCAAATCTGGAATCATTTGCTCTGTGAGGATAATAATAGTCTTTGATATTTGTTATTCATCTGGGGGGGACTAAAGAGATAATGTGATTGACTTTGATCGTGTGGTGTCCAGAGTTTTGTTTGGTCACCACAGGACAGGGTGAAGAAGGATTACGGTCCAATTTTGGGGAGTTCAGTGCTTCATCACGCTCAACACGTGAAGCTGCTTTTGCATTAAACCACCAGTGGTGCAGTTCAAAGCCAGGCACTTTAACACCTAGAATTTAAATGTCAAGAAAGTTTTTTCCGCCTCTAATAACTGCATGGTTTGCAGCATGAGGCCGCTTGCTAATGTCCATCATCCTCCAGCTATACGGACTGGTGCTCTAAGTGCACAGTTTAAAAATCGACTTCTGGCAAAGAATTTCTCAACACTGAAGTAAAAAATAGATTATGATTTAATCAGACGACAATTGCATGCAAATCATTTTCCCTTGAAGTGCTTTGCCACTCAAGGGACTGAAAATGAAGGAGATTTGGGTTAGATTCCTTATGGCGGGCATTTCACTCCTCTGAGATTTTCCTTTTTCTCTTTCTGCCACACACAACACTACAGCAACTCCATTCACTGCTTAAAATGACCCCATTCATTGTTAAAAACAAATGTACGACTCAGTGTGGTGTAAAACCAGTGTTCAAAAAGTTTCGAGGTTGTATTACTGAAAATTGAGGCACACATGAAAAGCCCAATGGGCCTGTACCTGTAGAATATCATTACTGTTAAAGAAGCACATTTGTGTGTGGGCTGCATTAGTGGAGCAGTATAAATCAGTTTGACATGAGGAACCACTGTGGAAATGTGGTCAGTACTGTCGTGGTTACCCTGTCGTCTTCAAAGGAGTTGCAAAGAGCTTTCTTCCCTCCAAACTGGACCATTATTTTGAAATACTGCACACATGGCTGCTTATAACTATAAACATTCTTCATTCAATAAAGTACAGCAGGGAAAATTTGAACATCTTGAGAATTACAACAATTCTTCTGCATATTAAAATTTTGCCAGCAAGTGCCTCTCATCGCTGCTGAGTTGGACTTCCAACCTGCAACTTTTGATTTATTGTCTGCTGTCACTGCTCTTATAAGCATTGCTTTATCAGGAAAACCTCTCCGATGAATTCACTGTATTTTATTTAGTTTTATTCATTTACTCTACAGCATTACAGTGAGAAACTCATTGATCAAAAGATCCTTTGTTAGCAGCGCTTAGTGATGGTGAGGGAAGAACTCCTTTTTGACAGGAAGAAACTTCCTGCAGTACCAGATCGAGTGAGGAGCAGCCAGGGGTGGCTGCAGCTCTGGAGGTAGAGCAGGCCATCTACTGATCTACTGGTTGGTGGTTCAATCCCTGGCTGCCCCAGTCTGCATGCCAAATATCCCTGGGTGAGATACTAACCCCAAGCTGCTGTCCGATGCATCCATTGGAGTATGAATGTGTGTGAATGATAGAAAGCACTTAAAAAGCATGCTTGTGTGAATGGGTGAATGCGGCATGTTGTATAGAGTGAGTGCTCTGGGAGACTAGAAAAGCGCTACATAAGAATCAGTCCATTTACCATCCGATGAAACTGGTTTGGAGATGAGGAAAAGTGATGTCATCAGAAGGATAATCTGTCAGGAGTTAAAGAAAACTAAGTTGAAAACTAAAAATCCATCATTGACTGTCATGGTTTTGCCCTTGAGGACCCACACGCAGGACTCCTGAGTTGCAAGTAATAACGAAGGTTTATTTACAATCTCTCCACCAAGTGTATTTACAGACAGTGCGGGAATGGTGCTATATACAAAACGTGAGGGGGGCAGGGCTCCAGGTATCCAGGGGAAAAAGGGAAAACACACACACGCTCCTCTCCAATCTCCCTCTCCACTACGTGACCAGTCGCTCCTTCCACAAACAGCTCGGGAAACACAGGGATGGGTCCGGGGAATCTAGATACAAGGAAACGGACATTAATATTCTGCACACGAGCACGAAAAACTTAGGCTTAGAACTTGTTACTGACGATAGTTTCACAACGATCCAGCGCCGACCAGCAGACCTCTCCCCTCTTAAATACAGGCTGGTCTTGATGAGGTCCAGGTGTCTCCAATACAGGGAGGCGTGGGCCGAGGGCGTGAACCCACAATGAGTTCCGCCCCGGCAACAAAGAGAGAGAGAGAGAGAGAGAGAGACCTAATGGTCAGCGCCTTGCTGCTCCCCCAGGTCGTTCGTGACATTGACAAAACAAAACACAGAACCTTATAAACTGTAGTTCCTGGTGTACTGGGATCATTGTGCTGTTGCATGACCCAGTTTGTCCCAAGCTTTATTTCTTGGACAGATGGTGAACATGGTCGACTTGATGACTGCAAGGTAACGAGGTACTGTGGGTGCAAAACAGCCCAAATCATCACACCTCCACCACCATGCTTGGTACGAAGTCGTAAAGTCTCTCTGGTAATCCTTCCTAACAAGCCATAGTTGTTCAGCCTTTTTCTAATTGTGCTGTCATGAACTTTAACATTTAACGTGCTAACTACGACTTGTAGATTCTGAGATGTGGCTTTTGGGTTTTCTGAGTTTGACCTTATTAGTTACTACTTATTAGCATTAGCTAAAAACTCCAAAAAGACATCATATGAAAGAGATATAGGCACATAGTAGTATTTTCATATCTACTGTATAGGATATATTTTTGGGGGAAATCATGAGTACATGTCCAGGTACAAATTGGGGGAAACACTAAAATAATGAGATGCTAACAAACAAAGAAGTTATTGATGATAGAGTTTTCCCCCCTCAGTTGTAAAACGTTTTTAGGGTACTGTAGTCACCCTGCTGCACAAATAACTCAAGAATGAGGTGACGTAGGATTTTCAAATGATATCATAGGTGCATCTACTAAAAATCTTGGACGAGTTTGAATCTCGATGACTTTGAGGTCAAGTTTCTGAAAATCTTATGAACACGATCACTGGAGAAAGACGAGGGTTAGCATTGGTAGCTGTTTAGTTATAAACCATTCACTGTGCAACATTTTGCAGGCAGCTTGTTAAAACCATGAAAAAACATCAAGAAACCTGCATTTTGAAAATGTTATGCCCAGGAACTGCACAGTCATCAGATATACAGTATGACAGACATAATTAGATTCTGTGAGATCATCATTCATTAAAGCCTTGTAAATAGCATTGATGTCTTTAGGGGAAAAACATGTCTGTTCGTGCACAACATAATTGCAACAACATTACTCAGAACAGGGTTTGTGATGAACAAATAAACAGACCTGTGTGGACTGTTGAAGATAACAGCAATGGACGTCATGGCACACAGCAAATGAGGCATAGAAGAGCAAATGGGTAGTAAATGAATAAATGTTTTGGCTGCAGGAGGAAATATTTTTGAAACAACTTCAGTGCATTAAAACTGGTTGCAAAGTTTCCTATTTGAAAAAAAACACATGATGTTAAAAGATTTGAAACTTCTGCTCACAGCTACTTTTTAACAGGGATTCCACAAAACATCATTACGATCCAGATGTCTGTTGTGTTCTGGCCTATATCTCAGTGTTGGAAATCTGGTCGCTGGTCCAGGCCCCCCCTCCTGAGAGGCTCCTCTGAGAGTGAAGGTCTATTTCCAGTGTGCCTATTTTTACAGTGCCTGTCTCAAAAGAGAGGCAAAATGAAGAAAGATCTTCCCAGCAATCAGGCCAGGAAAGTGAAGGCTTGGTGGGAAAACAGTGCTTTTTAAACTCAGCAGCATTGCAACAGTTCCCAGAGTCACCTAATCAATGCAGCATCCCTTCTCTTATTTATCTAACAATAAAAAAATCTAAACTAAATGCAAAGCGCTGTCGTTTGTAAGTGCTTGCACAATTAGCATGTAGTCAGGATGAACGGAGCACTAGCAGGGGCACACTGATGTGCACAGACCCAGGAGCACTTTCTGCCTGGGTCACCAGAGGATTATATCTTAGGCGCCCTTAAGCCAAAAAACAGGTGTCACCTCTGCATTAATGGTGTAAATTTCAAACACTGTAACTCATTAGGGTCTATTTTACAGAACCAAGTGATGCATGTGCTGGAGACAGTTATAAACTAAACAGTACACTTCAGTTTCAACAACAAACTAAGTAACAAGAGCTTTTCTAAATGATCCCAACCATATTTTCTTCATTTTATAAAATGTTTTTATATTATTGAGCACCATAAATGTCCACAAATATGGAAAAAATACTGCGACACAGTTGAAAAATATTTGCAGTTGAAAAATAATTAGTAGTAGTACTGTAATACTCAGAGAGGAGAGGAAGAGAGAGCGGGGGGCTGTGACAGTAGAACTGGCAATACAGTTATCTGCTTTATTACAAATATCATATCACATGGTACTTTTTCAATTTAAATCAGAAAAACTGAAAAAGTCTGAGGTTCGAAGCACCTGTTTGGCTGTAAATTATTTTATACAGGCATCCAGTCAAAATTTGCTGCTATCTACTTTCTGAGGAAAACTTACTAGAAAGAGGTTCTGGCTTAGAGCTGAAACTCGCACATTAGAAGAAGGATCCCTTTACAGAAGCTGAAGTCATCAGTGTAATCTCCTGGCTCGGGAGCAGTCTTTGTTCCCTGCAGCTGAAGTCTCTAACAGGCTGCTTCGGGCTACTCCTGCTAAAATTCCTGGAGGGTGCTGAAGCGATCTGTTTGGTAGGTTTTCACACAAACTCGGCTTAGTTTAGGTGTGAATGCCACTTATGGGTCTTTCTAAGGCAAATTACAAAATCCAGCAAAGCTATTGATAGCACTTGCACATAGTATCGTTCACTGGCTGTATTTTTAGACTTTTGGAAAGGCCCATAATGTTGGTATCAAGCTAATGAAACACCCCCCCAAACTGGCACCAAACTGGCTCCCATGACACGCTGCCTGCCGAGATTAAAATGATGACACGGTTACCATAGTGACATGCTAAGTTTGTCCTTGTGTGTGTGTGCGTGTTGTTTCAATGATAGCAAGGTTATGTGGTGTCACCCTGTTTCTGTCGCAGTTATCATAGCTCAGCAAAATGGCTCAGTAAAGTGTTGTGGCTACATCTGCTGCTGGTGGTAGGGGGCTTTGGCTGCTGCGGAGAAGACTGAGGAAGCGAAGCATGAGCAGACTGGGACCATGATTTCCATTATGTCCTCCACGAGGATGTGCTGTGAGCTCCATCCAGACAACTAGGCGCTGTTCATTTCCTGCTGCACAAAGAATAAATTGTCATTAAAGAGAGTCAGCCCAATACAAGTGGGTGAAATTTGCGATTCTGATGTGACTTTCCGATGAAATTTTCACATCTTAACTGTTTACTTGCTTTTTTTGCGTGCAGCACCCGTAATTTATTCAGGAAAGCCACACTTGCATACATGAGCAGAAACATGCGCTCACACATGCACTCAAACATCACTCGCTGTAGGGTAAACATTCTCCCACCAACATTTATGCCTCTTTTTGTATCTCCCCCCGGCCACATCCCCCTGCAGACAGATTCAGTCATCACCAGGAATTTTCTATAAATGTGTGATCGCCTCATTTCCGTCTGCGTTTATAAAAAAATATAAATTCCTCCACCCACAACAGCTTTTCTCCTTTGCTTGCTACATACAGTATGTTTATGTGTCTGTTTATATGTTAAATATAAAAAATATTTAAATAAAAAAAGGGACAAAGTGTGTTAAAAACTGAAAGTTTATGTGACTGTTTACCCTCAGTTCTATTTAGCAGAATGGATTTAGAACATTTTTAAGAGAATCAGGTGGTGATTTTTTCCACAGTTGTGCTTTTCTTTAATTGACATACACAACAGGAAGTAGTCTGTGTCTTCAGATGCATTCAGACTATAAGACTGCTTGTTTGGATAGAGTATACAGATGGCAGTCATCATGAACTGCAGGGTAAAACCTGGCTAATAATGACTAACTTCACTTGACATTTGCATTTTTTCATGCACCTGTGTTGGGTAAAGGAAAGCAAAGATTAAACCTGCCTCTTTAAAGGATGCTTCTGCTAAGATCCAAGTTTTAACCTGGAATGATTCATATACATCCTCCTTTCTGGTTTGCAATTTAATGACAGGTCTGTCCCCTTTGAGTTAAGCCAGGTCAAATTTTAGTTGCAATGTCAGTAGATTGGAACTGAATTCAGCTTTCTTACCCCTTCCAAGTCAAGTGCGAAATGTTATATATGGTAGCTGCTGTAGGATAAATCGGCTTTTAATCAGATGACAGATCAAAAACAGAGTATTCTCCATAATAGTTGTGCTGTGTGTTTCTTTGACTGTTTGTGTATAAAAACTATATTTTAACATATTTAAATATCAGCACCTGGCAATAAATCACAAAAAACAGATATGTGTTAAATAAATATTTTGCAGCATTTTATGTTTTTACCTTTGAGTCACCTCAAAAGCTCTGGCTGCCATTTATCTGTAGTGAATGAAGGTCATCAGTCTACTGTTTACCTCAGCTGTCAATGTCTTCAAATCGCTTTATTCCAGAGGAAGCTGTAAAACTTTGAGAAAGGAGTCCAGTAACAGTTGTTGACTCAGGAAGCTCACTTATGTCTGATAAAAGCGATAATGAGGTTAGTTGTTGAGGATATCCTGATCTTTTCTGTTGGTAAGTGGTGCTGTTTTTGTTGCTGTTAGCCTCTGTTAGCTGCTGTTAGCTGCTGTTAGTGAAACTTTGAATGTAATCAAACTGTTTATCAGAGTAAAAGTGTGACTTTTAGGACACTCATGGCTAACATTAGCTACTATATTGTTAGCTTATAACCAGCTGCTGCTGTTGTTTAGCCAGTTTGTTGTTGGGAGACGAGAGGGTCATATCTCTATCATCGGATGTGAAGAGAGGTCCATTTCAGTAGGATTTTAATGTTTGTTCAGTTCAAATCTAACAAAAAATTGAGCCTAAATACACCTAGAGCATTGTACGTTTGTTACCTGTGAGTTTTTATGTATTTTTGGCAGTTCTGGAAACGTGTTGTAACGGTTGCTGTTGTAATGCAGTGTATCGCTGCATGGTGGCGCCTCCTGTCTCATGACTGGTGTGCTACCCCCTTTTTGTTCTTCTTCGCACCATCTCTGTAATGGATTCTTCTGTGTGTACGAGGACTAGTGTGCTTTCAAGTAATGTGTGGTAGAGGTAGCACTTTAATTTTTGATATTGTAAATAAATGAGTCCTTGTGGAAAGTTAGAAGCTGTTGCTCATTCGCTGTCCACCTGCACACCTCCACAGCTAGCTTCATCTCCACCGCACATTACAGTGTCACTGTCTTTATCCCATTATTCATTCATCCACTACATATGGTTTCCAGATTGTATTTAGGCAAAGGCATTTAATATGGACCTTTTCCAGTCCAGCCAAACATCCAGTTTTGTTTTTAATGCTCATTCGAAATCAACAGGCTCCTCTCTTTGCCTGCAGTCTGCATGCTATCGCAATACAGCTACACCTCCAATTCACTATACAAAGCAACATGCATACCTGGAGGTAAAGTAGGGAGATAAGTGATAATGTTGTAAAAGAGAGGCCTGCACCACTAAGGCAAAAGAGAACAAGAAAGTCCAACTACAGAAACTTAAATAATAATGTCCAAGGAGGAAGCCAGAAAAGAGGCAGCTCTCCATAGTGTTACGGCCCTAGCTGGGCCTCCTGAAACTGCCCTTGTGTGGGCGTGGTGTTTTTCTCCGCCTCCTCCTCTCTTGCCACTCCTACCCCCTCTGTCTCTCTCACTCTCCTCTCTCCCCAGGACACAGCTGCTCTTGGTTAGCCTCGTTTGCCACCTGAATCCAGTCAGCAATCACCTCTGAGGCTATTTAAGCTGGGGATGAACTGTGAGCAGGGGTGGTGTTCTCTGGTGTCTTTGCTTGGTGTGTGTGGTTATCCTGCTCGAAGTGTGGAGTTGTGGAAGCAGTATAGCTGCTTTACGTGAGTAGTGTGGGCTTGTGGGCCTCGGCAGCAGTAAAGCTAGCCGCTGCTAGTGACAGGGTGAGCTTGTGGGCCCCTGGAAGTGCCTCCTCGTGGTGTGGAGTTTGTGTCTGGTTGTGTTCTTTGTTGTTGCAACCTTTTCCTTTTTCTAAGTGTTATTGGTCAAACGGCGTTGACCAACCTCTTTATGTTAAGATTATTTATAATAAAGACTATTTTATTTACTAAAAGCACCTGTCTGTTCTCCTTTCATTCTGTTCTGGACTCATTTGTTACTGGTCCCCTCACTCGCATGCCTAGACCCCTTCGGGGGGAACGTAACAATAGCGATTCCACAGAAGTGATAGTCAATCACATAATTAAATGAATAAATAAACAAAAAGTGACACTTGGGTAAAAATAATTGGTTGCTGAATATCATTTGGCCTGAGACACCCACTGTGGCTCAAGCAGAGGAAAAGGAGCAACTATTGGCCCGAGATAAGAAAATCACAGCAAAGAAAAACAAACACGAAATACTACAAGATTCTTTAGCACTTGTTGGGATAGTGTCAAAAAATGTGATGACGGAGATGACATGAGCCATTTTGGTGAGAGATAATTTAAGACTGAAAACTGAGCTTTTTAAAAACTCTTTCCAGGGTTAAGAATTTCAGAAACTGCTTTTACATGGAGACAACATAGCAAAGATTTTGTTTTGCAGCGTTAAAGACGTGCTTCTTTAGCTCCTTCTTTAATATTAGACTGTGCAGAATATTTGCATGGTTTCTGATTGGCTAGCTTTTCAATAGCTCTTGACTTAATATGTTTTGTATTTTTTATGTGGCCTTAAAAAAGGTGGAAAACTTCTGTCCCTGTGGCCCCAACACGCATACAATCAGTACGCCACCTTTACTGTGCTTACTTTCTTTATTACTCATTTTGTTTTGTTAAAGGTGTCTTTCCAGACAATGTCAGCTCACTCAGTTCATCTGCTGCTACGATCGCATCATTCTCCTGGTCCCAGCGCACTACTGCATAAAGAGGAGAGACATAATTAGACAATGCCTGACAGCTGTGCCAGCCAGCCTCTCCTGGCACTGCCCCCTGAAACCTCTGCTCAACCCCTTCACTGCAGCTGAATCAAAACCATCCCTCACACTGTAGTTTGAAAAATACCCGTGGACCAAAAACTGTATAAAAATTTTAGTGTTTTGCAGTCAATGGTGTGAAAGTAGTGTGAATCAAGCAGCAACCTCGAGGGCAGAAAAATGAAGCCAACTCAAAAGTGCTAAATACTGGGGATCCTTGAATGCCCACAAGGCTGGCTCTAAAAGTGAGACAAACCTCAAATAGTCCCATGTTAAATTCCCAACTTTATAGCAGAAATAGGCACGCAAGCATTAAAAAAAAATATGATTTTGGTCTATTTTTAGACAAAAACCCCATTTTGTTATCTCAATTCCACAGATCTATTAAATCTTCTTAGTTAAACTAATGAGGAAAAGAGAATTTTTCTGCAGAAGATTTTACTGACCTCCTGCTAGACATTTTGAAAATAGTCTAAGTGCTCTATCATGATGGCGCCTGTGTGAAAACCCCATAAGGGATCAACTGCTCAGTTTCTTTGGTAAGTATGCTTTATGTTAATGCTGTTTTTTGCAAGCCAAAGTCTACATCCTATTTAATATCAGTGACGTACTGGGACATCTTGCTATGTTAGGTAGCCAATATTAGCCTTAGCTGATAACTCTCGAGAACTAACCTTCTAAATATGGTCATTTCCATTTTAAAAATCAAAACAAACAAACAAAAAAACTAAACTAACTTGAGACTTCAAAATAGTAGTCCACAACCAATAGGTGATGTCGCAGTGGTTGTATTCTTCTTATATGTACAGTCTTTGGTATCAGAGCTTTGGAAAGCTAAGCTAAGCTAATCACCTTCTGACTGTGGCATTTTGGTTGAACATGTCAAATTATGATTCACAACACAGCATATTCTATGGGAAGCAAAGAGGCGGTGTTGAAAATTAGGGGAGTGCTCCTTAATTTGCTTTCATAAATAGATGGCTGGTTAAACTTATCAAACATTTATGTCTCATCAGTTTCACCAATAAAAAAAAAATTAAATATCCTGTGTGCATAGTCAATAAATTGAGTAAATAAAACATAAAAAGTATAAGGCACACTCATTTAGGAACTCACTGGAGACTGAGGTTGGTCTTAATGTTTACTGTCTATGGCTTATTCTGACTCCAGGTATGTGGATAAAAACTAAACTTTAAATGAGGGCAGATGCCTATACTTAGAAGCTGGGACCTCAAATAAACCTCACACCTCAGGCGGGTGTGGGACATCAGGTTATAATCATGTGGGCACCACTTATTGAATTATTTGATGATAGACAGAAACAAAACCAAAAAATAGAAAGAGATGTTTCATGAAACACTTTTGAGGTTGGCTTGAAAATAGAGATAGCCTCACTGCTCGCTTCTCTGTCTGACTTTCACTTGCTTGAATAGCACAGACATAAACTTCATGTAAGTGTGTCAGAGCAGCGAAGTGTCTAAAAAGAGGGAAATTTGCCATCTGTATATCACAGGGCACTCAAGTGTTGTCAAGTACTTGTATGTAATGTGTGGGCAGGCTTACTGAAGTAGATAAGAGGACGCTGGGGCACTGCAGAGCAAAAAATGACTCCCAATCACTCAGAGTCACAAGTGGATAATGGCTCAGGATGATGCCTCCTTTGCATTTGGATGGGACGACTTCATTTGTCATGATTGTGGACAGCAATGGCAGAAGAAAGAGCACTTCATAAGACATAAAACTTTGAGCCGCTGTATTCTGAGTGCTTCTCTCAATATATCTTGTTCTTGGCGGACTATTTAGTGCCTCAGGATCTTTTTTTTCTTCAAAAAAGGCTTTCTTTTTTTTCTTTATGCAGCTTTACTGTTCATTTCTACAGTCTTAATAAAGATAGGAACTGCCCAAGAGCAATATGAGCTGTGAGGTGGTAACTTGAACCTTGAAAGTAAGGATTTATGTCAATATTTTTTCTTAAAAATGGATGAGAGGAAAATGCAGTTTATTTTTACAGGCTTGCATGTCAGTGAAGATGTCATACCATGCTGTTTGAACCCTGAGGGCAGACTCTCTTTTTGGCTCCACCTCCGCCTCTGCAGGGAGGTCAGAGATCATTGACGGCTACCGTAACGGCATCCTCCAGATGAAGAGCGAGTGTCTTCACCGATGTTTGCTTGAGCGAATACAAAATCAAACTGGGGTTTCCAAGCGGTGAGCGGAGCTTCAAGCTACAGTCTGAGTGGATAAATGCACCCCTGATCAGTGTGAGCTGTGAGAGTTTAACATGAGACAAATGGAGTACGAAGCAGTTTGGACATTAAGTTGCATAAATGTATCTCAGAAGGAGAGCTGCACTGGAGCCTAACTTTATGATTTTATTTTATTTTTGCACCAGGAAGGAGACGTGTCGGACAGATCACCAGTGGGAGGGGCGTGTCCACACTTTATCCAAACAAGGGGTCTGAATCTGTATCAGTTTATCAAGAAAAAATTAATTCATGACTTTATATCACACACACTAAGTAAGGTGGTTAAGCCTGAAAACCAAAGCATCCATCCATTCGCTTCCGCTTATCCTTTCCAGGGTCGCGGGGGGCGCTGGAGCCTATCCCAGCTGTCATAGGGCGAGAGGCGGGGTACACCCTGGACAGGTCGCCAGTCTGTCGCAGGGCCAACACACAGGGACAGACAACCATTCACGCTCACATTCACACCTAGTGACAATTTGGATTATCCAATTAACCTATCCCCTCAAACTGCATGTCTTTGGACGGTGGGAGGAAGCCGGAGTACCCGGAGGGAACCCACGCAAACACGGGGAGAACAAGCAAACTCCACACAGAAAGACCCCGGCCTGATGGTGGAATTGAACTCAGGACCTTCTTGCTGTGCGGCAACAGTGCTAACCACCGTGCCACCGTGCTGCCGAAAAACCAAAGCAGTTTAGAAAAAACTGTACGTTTTTATTAATTTTCTGTTTTGTAAAGTGCTGGTTCATTAAATGTGATCATTTTCAGACTTGTACTTCTTTACACTCAAAGAATTACATTTTTTATTTTTATTTTTTTTTACATAGTTTGTTATGCAATGTTTTCCAACAGTCCATCCCATTTTGAATTAAATTGGGCTGTATGTGATCCATGGAATACAATTAGTTTTCACATCCCTATGTTAAGTAAAACTGGAGTGAGCAGTGGGCCATTTTCCAAAACAGCTTCAGATTTATTCCATCCCCTTTTCTCAATCTGCTGTGTGAATTAGACTTGCATGCAACAGCAGCACAGGCTCATTGTATGTGGATTTCTGAGCCGAGTTACTGACTTTTATTGTGCCACAGCTGGATGACGGAACAAGATGGAGCCTAATAATCTGGAGAATCGGTCTCCAGTAGATGTAACTTAGGTGGCAGAGCCCCCACTAAATACAA
Source organism: Oreochromis niloticus (assembly GCF_001858045.2). NCBI lineage: Eukaryota > Metazoa > Chordata > Actinopteri > Cichliformes > Cichlidae > Oreochromis > Oreochromis niloticus. The sequence goes on along the minus strand of NC_031966.2, from coordinate 32,878,388 downwards.
TAAGCACCACACCCACAGTTTGAATATTGTTACATGCATGTCAAAGTTTCCACTTTTGGTACAACGAAACGTGTATTAAGTGCGCTGTGAGATTGGTTTTACTTTTTGCCCTGTGCACAAACTAGAGCTTTAATTATTCCATCAGTTGGCAGGCAGCTTGCTTTCCAATCATGGACAACAAGCTGTCCAAAAGTAATGGAATGATTAAAGCAATGATGTCAAACTTAATTTTACTAATGGCCACATCGGGAATTTAGGATCACATCAGGGCTGCATGTAGTTTATTTACAGCCTTAAATGAACTCCCCAATAGGTTGACATCTTTGATAGCATTGATGTCCCATGTGACCTCAGTACATATAATTTTGTCAACATAAAAGGGTCAAGAAAATAAACTAAAGTTAAACTTGTGTAGCTGATATACAGTTGCGCTCAGATGTTTACATACACTCATCATGGGCATGAATATCATAGTAATTTTTGACGCATTGTAACAATCGTTATTATGACATAGCTCCACTAGGGGGAGTCCTTCCACCCAGAGAATGTGTGCAATCCGTAGCCATTACAGACAAGCATGCTGCTGTAACCTCTCCTCCTTGTGATGAAGACCTTACCCTTGTAACAGGCTGACGCAGCCAACTACTCGTTCCCAGGACATGTATGACCGGATAGTGTAGAGCCATGGAGACCTGGCTTGTTATTGCCAAATAAATGCATATTGTTCTACCTACCCGACTGAACGGGTTTTCCGGCTAACTTCCCGGCTGCACACCTGCTAGACCTGCTAACTGCTCCTCCCTCGCCAGTCCTCTGTTACAACATCTGAATAACTTGCACACAATTGCTTGAACTCATGATCTTGGAATCAACGGTTGTTCAGAAAAGGCTCCAAGAGACCTCCTTTGGACTTCCCCATTCTTCTGAGTAATGGTCAATCCAATGAGTGCTGTCAAACAAATCCTTTCTATGTTGGCAAAGAGAAACTACCATCACTAATGAAAAGTAAAAAGGCCTTGGACTTTTCATCTTTAAATACACTGTAGAACTTCCAGCACAACTTTTATTAATAGATTTAAGTAAGTGTATTTATCTTTATGCATAGTTTTGACCCCATATGGATTTAAGGATGTCCAAAATAAATTGTATCCAGTTCTTGTTTTTTTATACTTATTAAAGATGTATTCTGTACAACCATTCTACACAGAAAAAGAAGATTTCAAAGAAATCATTGAAAGCCCCAAAATACCACAACATTCATTGCCCATGTATGTAAACAGCTGTACCATTTGGCGCTACATTCATTCACTACATTCATGTGAAAAAGAAAGTTTTCACAGGACTCCACGTGGCAGATTGTGGCACTGTATTAACAAACCCCTGAATGCTTCAGACCAGAACACTGACGAAACCTCTGTCTTTATATAGGTGCTGACACTTAATGATCAGCGAATCAAGTGCATTTGATTAGCACATACGCTCTTAATTCCATGGACATGGTAAGGGTGTCTAGTTTTACACAGTTCTGACATGAGCTTTCTTTTCTCATGAGTTTTAGCACAACAGTTAGTGCAAAGGTAACAAAACACATTCTTACGTAAACTCAAGATAATCAATCTGTATTTTATTTTGAACATGACTCAATAATTGAGGGGAAATTTCAATAAAAATAAAAGATTTTAGATCATGTACTTTATAAAGGTGCAATATATTCTAGCCCTCTAGTGTGAAAATAGATATATGTAATCCAATAAATCACAAATTAACAGCTAGATTTGGCACCAAAACCTCGAGTTTGAAAATGTGAATATTCATTACAGAAAGGAACTGTAGAAAGGGGTGAATATTTTCTTTTTAAAGCTGTATTAATCAATATTCCCTGTTGACAGCTGCTAGTTATGCTAAATGTAACGATATAATCAGCAATCTTAGCCACTCTTCGTTTTGTGTTTTTTCTGGTAGGTGCACAGCACCAAACGGCAGACTAACCATGTGAATATAAATTAGGATTTAAAGTGCCCGTGGATGCTGGATGTCTAAATAAAAAGATGTTCATCATAACAATTTGATCTTCCATTGTTCGGTGGGACAGATGTGAGTGACAGTCTCTGTTTAACATGTGTGGCTGACGAGTAGAAAGTAAAGTTGAGAGTATTCTTTCCTGCTGTGTTGGTGTTGATTAAAGAAGATGATTTGCAGAGAAACTGTAGCCCACTTAACACCCACAGCTCAGTGACTCTGAATAACACTGCAAACAAAGGAATCGGGGTTATGTCAATAGATAAACTTAGAAGTAAAGTAGCCACACATGTTTATATTATTCATTACTGATCAGTCAAGAAGACATGTTAAATTATGAGGCACTATTTAATTTCTTTCTTTGCTTTTTTTAAAGGTGTGTATTCTGTATGTGTGTGTGTATAGTACTGTACTGTAGTGGTGATATTCACTTTCAGATTATTGGTAATTTGTGGATCGTTAAGCTGAAATATCTGTTTAAGAAATGAATTACTGTTGAAGTAAAGCAGTGACATAAGCTCTCGTCCTCCAGTGTCTCATTTTCAGTCAGTCTGTGTCTCTCCAGTAGCATTTGTTTGGAGTTGAAGATGTCACGTTGGGTTTTTACAGGGAGGGTTGGTGGCGGCGTGATTTCCCAACAGCTTGACTCGTGGTTCTGACTCATTAGCTTCCTGCACTGCCACAATGAGCCTCATCAATCGTAACCCCCAGCGCAAAAGAGCTGCTTTCTCTCTACCTGGCCTTTATGGTTCTCTTTGCTCAGTAACACAACCAGGAAGCTGTGCGGCTTTGCTAGAACGTAAATGCATAAAGGGATATAAATAACTCAGCAAGGAGTTTTTAATATAAATACAGTCAGAGATAGAGTGATGTAGAGTGCTCAACAAATCAATCAGACCGTCTCCCAGTGTTAGGTTTTTGTCACAGATGTGATAAATTAACAGTGTTGATAATAATCAAAATCATTGTTAAGAAAAAAGCTGAAAAAGAAAATTGCATTATTTATTCATTTTTTTATCAAGATATCAAATGACATCCTATGCCACCAGAATAGATGCCAATTTTGACATTGAAAATCTGAAATCTAAAAATGGAAACAGTGGCATGAAAGCTTATGTTGTTTTTATGATAAAGTAAAACAAAAAACCAACATAAAAAAGCTCCACTGAAAGCTAAAATACCAGCGTTAAAAAAAAGCCTTTAACAGCCTCAAATAAAGTTATTTGTTTACACTGACTGACCTTTTATGTTTACAGTGGGCCGGTTCTTCCGTTTACACTGACAGTTTCACGGGACTTCCTGTTAGGTGTCGTTGTCCCAGGCCTTTTCCCTTGGAATAATTTTACTGCACCATTAAAAAACACCAGGCTACCCCCGGCCTCTGACTCATAGGGAGTAAGAGCATCGCAAGAAAGTCAGCTAGCTAATGCAACTTAGCTAACATTTCCTCCCAGCTCTGTAGCTCGTTAATAGTGAAGCAAGTGACAAGAGGAAAGGACAAAAAACCTTTACAGAGTTTACGACGCTGTTTAGTTCCATCTGAACTCAAAACATCGGTCTCAAAGTTGTTCAGTTAATATGGCCGCTAGTATCTAGTACTCATGAAGCCCCGCCTCTCGGTCTTGACTCTTAGCTCTTCTCACACACCAAAAGAGTGCTACATCAAACAGATCATATATGTTCATATTTTATCTATCTATCTATCTATCTATCATGCGGTTTTCACCAAAGGGGAAATTAGTTATACAGACAATTGTCTTAGTAACAGGCTGCAAACATGGATATTTCGGCTGTTAATTTCTTCCTTTTAACCAAGGAGTCTGTGGGGATTACCTCGCTTGTGGCTCTGGCCTCAAGTAGCCATTTGTGAAACTGCAGTTTTCGGCTCATGTGGTCAGGCTTCTTTTTTCAGTCGCTGATGCTCTCGCTTGATTTCCACACATGAAGTCAGCTGAAATCCAACCAGAGATGAGAGCGAGCAGAGGAGGTGAGGAAGAGACACACAAAAATTAGACATCCTTGCCTCGCAGCCTTCATTTTAAAGCAAAGTCAATTAAATATGACGTTTGGCACAGCTGCATCATCTGTCAGTTGTTTTGTTACAGCCGACTGCTGTATGTTATGATTTCAGATGCCAGAAGAGCAGAACAGTCCTCATGACAACTTTTATTTTTAGAAGTACTTTAATTAAATTCACAATGAAACCCAGTCTCTCTCTCTCTCTCTCTCTCTCTCTCACACACACACACACACACACACACACACACACACAGCAAAGAGCATAATAATTTAAAATAACTGAAATAAATTATGAAAACACAGAAACATTGTGTACGATGCCTCTTTTATCTATGAGGTATGAAAGCACTTCCACAGAGGATACAATTCAACTACAGCTCCGCCATTCTCAATCCACTGTCCTCCAGATCCATTTTATGAATTGAAACCTCCTTCAGCATGGTGCAGTGAAATTGCTGTCTGAAACAGGCATGAGGATGGGGGGCCAGAAGAGCCAAGAAGGTACAAGGCAGAGAAACGACAAAATACTCGATACACACCAGAGAGTGAAGGCCAATAAGGAACAGGTAGACTCAGACACTAAGGAGGGTGGTAAAAGAACAAACAGGAAAGTAAAAGCCACGTGAGGAGCCTCCAAAATAAAACAGGAAGTGAAATGGAGACAGGAAAGAGGAAAAAAGAAAGCAAATCAAGGAGAAGAAACAAGATAATTACAGTCTAACCAATCATGTTCTCTGTAATGCAGTACGATTGCATAAAAGATATGAGGAATAATGGCCATATAAGTTCTTATGGACTGAAAGTGATATTTTGTGGTGCTTTACATGCTGATAGAGTGCAACAGCGACGTGCTAAGTAAGTAAATGTTTACTTTCCAGTGTAGGACAGAGCAAAGAATTACTGTATGATCTCACCACTCTGGCAGATTAAGTGAAACACAGTGAAGACAGCAGTCTTTCACATGTGCTGAGCTTGAGTTAACAAGCCCTGCTGCAGCAGCTGTAGGTGTGTGTGTGTGTGTGTGTGTGTGTGTGTGTGTGTGTGTGTGTGTATGTGTCATCGGGACTCTCTGATGGCTGCCAGCAGGCCCTGCACAGCTCCTACAGGAGGTAATGTAATGACCCTCTGTTGGCATGCCCCTCAGCCCGCTTTCAACACACACACACTGACCAACAATCAGAGCCACATCGCTCCTCCTCTACCTTCCTCCTTCACACACACACATGCGCTCACACTGATAAAAAACTGGGTTATCATCACAGTTTTTTTGCTGCTGCAGGGTATATAGCTTACAAAGTAGAAGAAACAGTTTCAAGGAATCACAGGACAAACAGTTTCCGAGGCAAACACACGTGCACAAAACACACAACCCACAGGAGAGTCCAATAACCAAAACTAAATTAGAGACCTCTAGCAATTTTCTTAGGGTGTGTGTGTGTGTGCGTTAAGGGCACAAATGTTAACACAATGATGCACCAGGCACAGTAATTTAAACACTGCCCAGACTCACAGGAAAAGGTCATCATTGCATAATAAGGCAAACTTGACTTTTCCTACAACTCTACATCTAATATTTTGAGGCATTTGACTGCTGCTGAATGAATATTGTTACAACTTCTTTTTTTTACCCTATGTCTAAAGTGCTTCCATTTAAAGAGAAAACTGCAATAAAATGTCTGAAAAGAAAGAAGGAAAACACACACACATGCTGGACGAAAGCCGGGCCCCACAAAGAACACACGTATTACTCATCCCCCACAGAGCCGCCTTGCTTTAGTGTATTGTGGGAGGGCTGGGGTGGGCGGCTGTGCAGGGGATTGGGAGCTGCGGTATAAGACTGCATGACTTCAGCCTGCATGTAATATATCTACATGATGCTTTTTCAGCTTTCCTTTGCACTAAGTGGCTTCTGTTTCAGCTAAAATAAAAAAAAGTAAAATGTGCATGTGTGCGTGTGTGTGTTCACTTCAAAACTAATCAGGAAAGCCAGTGTGGTGGAACCCAGACATCTTGTTTATCCTGAGATTTACCCGCACTTCACCTTCAGATCCACACACACACACACACACACACACACACACACACACACACACACACACTCTCAGTTTACACACCACACTCACAAGTGAAGGTCTTGTGCTTGTCCCAGGTGCAGAGAAATCTGTGAAGCAGCATGTGGCTTGTCCCAGTTCCTCTACAGTACCTGTGTGCCTTTGTGTGTGTGTGTGTGTGTGATTGCGTATTGCGACAAGACTGACCCATTTGAATCTTAATACAGGCGCTCACCATTGCATTCCTGAAACTAGTTCAACATGTAGGCTATAGGCTGCGTGTGACGCTGTCACAGAGCAGTGATGCTGAGGTCAAAGTGAGAAGACCTGCATTTGTTGGAGATTTGGTGACTAAAAAAAGTACATTTTTTTTCTTAGAGCTGGAAACTGAATGCAAAAAGATGTTGATGGGTGGAGGCGGAGGGGCTGAGATGGGCTTTGAGGAGATGGAGAAAGCCTCTGATTCCTGCTTCTCCAGTTTTGACAGCAGGGTGAAGTCAGAGATGTGACTCTTGTGAGCTTAAGCTTTTTCAAAGCAGCGCACGTCTAATCTGTGTCCTGACCAAAGGAGGTGTGTGTGTGTGTGTGTGTGTGTGTGAGTGAGAGAGAGAGAGAGAGAGAGAGAGAGAGAGAGAAAGCGGGAGAGGAGGGAGAGAAAGAAGTGAGACACTGAAGCAAACAGGGTGAAGAAGAGAAGGAGAGAGGGGAAGGACTGTTTGTGTGCCTGGGTGCTGAGCAGCAGCAGAGCAGCTTAGATCCGGACCAGAGGTGACCAGGGCTCGGGGTGAAGGTGTGCGCGCGTGCATGTGTGAGTTTGTGTTGCGCGCCTGGAGGAGAGACTGCAGGAGCGGGAGGAAAAAGGTTCTCAACTTCCCTCTTCCTCTCTGCGCCGCTCTGCCCTGTGTCGCTCCCTGCGTAGTGCTCCTCTTTCCCTTTTTTTTTTTTTTTTTTTTTTTTTTACCCCGGGACACAGGCAGCTGCTGCCGCTGGTAGTGGTGCTGCTGCTGCTGCTGCTGCTGGTGGTGGTGAGATGTGAAGAGGCTTGAAGTATGGCATGCAAGGATGGTTTCTGCCAAGAAGAAGGAGATGGTGACAGCGATGCGCCCCGCGTTTACTCGAACCCTCTTCTACTTTTTCTGTTTGCTGACTTGGTGAGTCTCTGTCCGCGGTGCTGAAACCTGCCGCCGTGTTTTCAGCCCTCAACTTACAAGTATCCCGATTTTCTTCTTCTTCTTCATAGTATGAAGAAAATCTCTGCGCAGACAAGAAAGGATGAAAGGATCTACCCGGAGAATTTCACTCGCATTTTGGACCGACTTCTGGACGGCTATGACAACAGGCTGCGACCTGGATTCGGAGGTATTTTAGAAAATGCGCACTATTTTTGCGCACTATTAAGAATTTTCCGCAATAAAAGTAGTCATATCAGCTATGTGACAACTCTGAAATATCCCGAATCTTCAAACCACCAGGTGACATTGTATTTCTTCTATAATTTATGTTACTTTTAAAAAAAAATGCCATATCACGTAGCTCTAACCACATTATCGAGCAATGAAAGCATCCGGTGACATCTTTAAACCACTAAAGAGGGAGCATCGCTTGTTATTGGACTTTTTAATGTAAGAGAACGCAAAATGCACTCTAAAGATAGCTGCAAACTCACTGCTGAGCAACAAAACACCCCATTAGTGTGGTTTAAATCAAGTCAGTTTCACCCATAGTAATCATACTACACCCCTGAAGCGCTCTAAATGAGCAGAGGGAACAATCCACTTGCTGAGGGAGGCTAAAGATTTCAATTTTGGTGTATTCTATTTATATAGTTCACAGCTGCAGTCATCTCAAGGCACTTGATACTGTAAAGTAAAGCTCCTGCAGGGGCGGAGAGAGAATGTCAACGATCTGTGAACAAGCACTTGGTGATGGTGGGGAGGAAGAACACGTTTTTAAGAAAAAAGCCATAAAATGACCCTCAAACATGCCATAATTAAATAAATGTGCACTTTTATTTGCACAGCCTAACAGTCTATAGTCTGAACCATGAAATAATTGCCAGAAAATTCCAGGTTTTTGGAACTGGAGTGTTTATTGAAGCTTGAGAAATTTTATGTTAAATGGACGGCTACTTGAGCACTCAGAGCACTTTACACAACATGCCTCATTAACCCATTCACACCCATTCATGCCAGCACCTTTTTTTTTCTATGACAAAGTGTTTTCTTTTTAATAACCATACACATTCAGACTCTAATGAGGTCATCTAATAATCGGAAGGTTGGTGGTTCAATCCCTGGCTGCTCCGATCTTCATGGGAAAGATGCTAACCCCCAAGTTGCGCTTTTTGTCTAACATCCAATAGAGTCTGTCTATGAATGTTAGACGAAAAGCACTTAAGAAAAGAAAAAACAGTGCTGGTATGTGCTGGGGTGTGAATGAGTGAGGCAAGTTGTATAAAGTGCTTTAAGTGCTCAGGTAGAGTAGAAAAGTGCTATACAAGAACCAGTCCAGTAACCATTTACCAGTGAACACTCAGAGAGCAACTTGAGGTTCAGTTTCTTGCCCATGTAGAAACTGCCCAAGACTGAAGAAGCCAGGGGTCGAAGCACCAACCTTAGTACACAGCTCAGCCCAGTAATTTGTATCAGAATTGCATTTCTATGCAGTTGTTTTTTGGGGGGAAAAATGACAGGTCTCTAAAACTCATCTATCAAATATGATGCACTCGGCGTTGCAGGGTTAAGACTGTCAAATGAGCATGAACGCCTTACTGAAACTCTTTAACAGCATGGGGGAAGTAGAAAGCTGAGGGTATGCATGACATGTTTTCATGGGAACATTATGGCAACATTTTAATGACCTTTTTCTCTACAATGTTTTATGTGATTTGCATACGCAACATGCTGCTTTGTGGTTTAGTGTATTACAACATGAGCGCTGCTGAACTGTGCACAAGCCTGGTAGTTGTGCCCACTGAAGACGGGCCTCTGAGCTGGCACGTTTGAGTGAGTGTGGTTACATAATTGTGTGTATGTCAGCGCACAAACGTCCTAATGCACAGTTCAAGTTCTAAAAGTACAGTTCTGGGTTTCTGTGGCCATATTTCTCAAAGAGATGCTTCACTGCTGGTTGACCGTGTAAAGCAGCCTGTCAGCAGAGATGTTCAGACATGCAGGCGTACCGTAGCTTCTCTTTAAAGTGAACAGAATGGAAAGAGGAACAAAGGCACTACAGCTCTGGAAGAGATAAGTTACTGCAAGGCTTTTAGATTGGCTAAACAAGTATGAATACGACTCCTGTCTTTTTATGACACTGAAGGATTTACACCAGTAAACAGTCATTAAATGTGACACTTGTCTGTTTAATTATCTCAACAGGTCCTGTGACTGAGGTCAAGACTGACATTTATGTGACAAGTTTTGGGCCTGTCTCAGACGTTGAAATGGTACCTATCCTATCTCATGTTTGTTTATGACTTTCTTTTTGTTTATTCTAAATTGGGTTTCAAACTACAGAAGACACAGAGATCAGTACTTGAAGATAATGACTATCTTGCTCTAAAGCTTGGAAAGAGCCACTCAACCAAGCCTGCTTTAAGCTTTGATGAAAAAACAAAGCAATTGTTTTTGGTCCTTTTTTCCCGTCTTAGGAATACACGATGGACGTATTTTTTCGCCAGATGTGGGTTGACCGGAGGTTGATGTACGAGGGCCCGATAGAGATTCTCAGGCTGAACAACCTGATGGTAACAAAGGTGTGGACACCGGACACCTTCTTCAGGAACGGCAAGAGGTCCGTCGCTCACAACATGACGGCGCCCAACAGGCTGTTCCGCATCATGAAGAACGGCACCATCCTCTACACCATGAGGTACTTATATTAACTCGAGTAATATGCCAATCCACAGATTGCAGCCAGCTCTAATTTTTGCATCCATATAAAAAGCCTGCTTGTGTTAGTTACACTTCATGTATTTGTTTTCTCTTTTTAGTGTTTTTTGCTCATTAAAATGGGATAGGAGGGATGACAGACTTTGTTTGTTATAAAGCAATGAAAGAGATTTCCTGTGAAATCAAAAACCCGCTCTCGCTGTGTACACAGTAGAGAGCTGTGTGGAGGCAGTGCACATGCCAAACTTTCACATTCATTCAGAAGAGCAGTTGAGTGTTTGATAGTAATTGGCCTTTTTTATACGAAGATCAGCAGAATCAATGATTGCATAGCAACAATCGAAAAACCACCTTTGTTTGTTTTAAAATACCTGAACAAATAGAACCATGTAGGCAGTGGTTTTTGGTGTACCTCTTAGTCCTTATTGCCATGTGTTTGGTCCTAAATCAAACGCTTCTCCTCTGTTCTGCAACAGGCTGACGATTAGCGCCGAGTGTCCCATGAAGCTCGTGGACTTCCCCATGGATGCACACGCATGCCCCCTCAAGTTTGGCAGCTGTAAGTTCTTTGTGTGTGAGTTGGTGACATCAGCATCAGAAAACTTTATAGACACACAGTTTGCACAGTTGCTTTGTTACAACTGCAACATATATAGTTTAAAAAAAGTAAATAGAAGTAGAAGTAAAAGTAACAATAAGAAATATAAAAAAGTATTTATTTTTCAAATGTAAACTTATTGAAAACATGCAAAAATTTGCAAATAGATGAACAACACTTACAACACCAGAAGTTAACAGTTTAGTGTAGATATGTACAAAGTCAGGATTTTATCCATCCTGTAGGATTTATTGTTAATATTATTGGAATTATTTATATATATACTAAAAAGACAGAAGCTGAGATGAGGAGAAAGACACGATGATTTATTTTCTTTTTATATCGCTACATCATGAGAGGAAATAAATGGTAGCATTTTAGTGAGCTTCCTTTCAATGTTCTGTCTGTGCTACAAGAGAAAAATCAGGAAAGCGCTGCTGATTTGGTCTGACAGGACAAAGTGATCCAAACATGCACGTAAGATTAGTGTTAACCTCTAATATTCCTGCAGTGCCTTTGAATGAGGAGACAGACTCAAAGTTTTATCAGAATGTGAATTCTGTTCTTCCTCAATGTTTTGTCAAAAGATTTTTATAAAAGAATCATTATCACAGTGAAAATATAACGTAATAGCAGTGTAGCATTGTAAGTCTGTTACTTTGGGTAGACGCGAGTAATGTAAGTATGATTTTTAAAATGAAATACAACAGTTAGTGATATTTAAACACAATCATTGTCCAGTCCTTGTGTATTCTCACTCTGTTGCATGTTTGACAGTCTAACATAAAAATAAACAAAACGCAGCCTGAACAACTCGACACAGAGTAATTCAGTGTGACAGAGTGTATAAAATTTTAGTTCACATTTTTAATCTAAAGCTGAAATCCTGGAATTTCACCAGCACTCCCACTTTGGACATTGCAATACCAAGAAACAGCTGCACACTATGGCAGATGTACACAAAAGAAAAAGCACTCTGAAATGATCATTTTTAAATGGAAAGTGAACCATCAAAATACTTCCAGTTAATTAAAAAGTAATCAGTTTCATCAACTCAAAAATGAAGAAAATGTCACAGCAATGTAAAATACTTACGTCCATTTTGTTAAATTACTTATTGAGTTAAACATACAAGGTTACAGTAGACGTGTAAGCAAATAACCCACTTCTGGTTCTTGTATCTCAGGTAAACTTGTACATTAAAACAGGTGGCAGTGTAATGAGCGTGTAATACACAGCAGAGCAGAGATCTGATGTGAGCTTACCTGGATGATTATTTTGTAAATCAGGTGTAATCCACTCTAATACAATTGAAGTGACTTTATTGAGAGAAAAAGCTGGATTCTAAGACGAATAGTGTGATTCTATTTCAGGACACCATGCTTCCTCGGCCGGTACAGTTGCTGTGTAGCAGTCGGTTAGGATAGAGTGAGCACTTTATAAACAACCAAATAAGAGCGTTCAGACTGAATCTGAATCTAAACTAAGCAGAGTGGGTAACAAAAGAGAAAACACCAGTGGAAGGGTAAGACAAAGAAAATATTGTCCTAGCTCAGTTCATGAAGCCACTTGGTACTGAAATGGATGCTGTGCTGAAAAGGAGCGCTAAAGAGCTGAGCAGGAAACGACTGAATGCTATTAGTTAATAATGAAATGTTTCATTCTTCATTGTGAACAATGAACGCCCAACTCAGCACCAGTGTTCACAGTGGGCCCACTGGTCAGCAGAAATGACTTATCTCAAATAAAGGAGCTTCTCAAAAAACGAGCAGCTGCGTCTTATCAGAGAGCAGCAGCGATTTGAAGATTACATCTGCAAGAGAAAGGAGAGGAAAAAAGACAACGAGTTTGCCTCTACACCCGCTGTCAATTACCCAATCTGGTGACATTGCGGAGGACAAATTCACATTCCTCGGTTATTGTCATCCCCCCCTCCTCCCGTCCTTTCACCATCCTGCGCTGCTGCTGCTAGCCTCCAGTCAGGAGGAAGCAACCATGGATCTGATGTGGCCTGAAGCGAGGGAAAGGTCAGAATCCCTTCCTCTGCCTCAGGATAGCGCAGACCTATGCAGCTATTTTCCATAGCCGGTGCGTGCGTGCCCGTTGATGTGTGCCTGCGTGCTAATTTTCTCGCTGTCTGCCCTGCCTTCATTTTTCCTCCATCTCTCCCCCTCTCTCTCCTCTCGCCGTCTCCTTTTTCTGTTTCTCCATCTGGACTTGTGTGCACAGGCACTGCGTTCCACTCCATGACACACCAGAGTCATTTCATTTTGGCAGCACAGTTGGTATCCTGCCGATTTGGAGTCCCATAGGGAGTGGCAGGCCAAGACAACTGGCATTTTGTTTTGCATTCGCACTCTGGTCAACCTCGCCAGTGAGAATACAGCGGAGGAAAAAAATGCACAAAAAACAAAATAAAACAGAGGGGAAGCAACAAACTTGTAATATAATGTGTGACTGTTACAGCTTTAATTAGACACAAAGTGGCAGCTTGAGTCTTTACTAATTGGACAGAGTTTTACTGTTATCATATATTTTTACTTTCATTTGTTCTGATGTCATGGTGTGGTCCACAATTACCAAAATCATTTGTAAAACCTGCACTGGAATCATTTTCTTTATGCAGATTAGTGAATTATTAATGCTTGAGTGGAGGTGAGACGATGAGTCAATCTGGTAGAACCAAAAATTATTAGTGAAAAGCTTTTGGTGGGAGGCTTCTGGTCTGTTTTTGTTTAGGGTTTTTTTGGAAATCCAGTTCTTAGAGAAAAATTAATAATTAGCTGCAGTATTCATTTAACGGGGACTGTCTACATTTTTACACCTTCTGTCATAAAACCTGTTTGAAACAAAAATATACATTTTTAACAAACTTATAAATTTTTATATGTAAATTTGAGCCGGCAGACTGAACTTCTCTGAGAAGAAATAAATCGAGCATAACATTCAGTCACTGTTTTTCTGTTCAGAAATACAAGCAAATAACTGTAAAAATCCATTTTTTCTGCTTTTTCCTAAAACAGTACATGCAAAACATAAAAATTTACTTTGGTAATTACCAATTTACTACTGTTACTGTAGCACAGATGAGGCATAAACCTCACACAGGATGGTGATCTAATACATTTGTTATACACTTTGCATATTTCAGTTGCATTTTACTCAAAATGATTGTGTCATGTTTATTAAGGGTGAAGAAACATATTTTGAGTGTAATAGGGAGATTTTAAGCCCCACCCACCTGCTCTTTTCTGTTTTGAGAGGGGCAACCAATCAGCCAATCAGTTCCTCTGAATTTTCATTTCAGATGTAGGATGAACTGAGGGGCAGCACTAAGGCCCAGTGTAAGACAAATAGGGATGAATTTTAATTATGAGTCATGCAAAGCTACTGTAGTAGAATCTAATAATAAGAATATCAACTTTATTAATAGGAACCTTTAAAAGCCTCAAATGTAGGAATATTGGACACGACTTAATTCATCTACTTATCTATAACATATTCTACTTAAATCAAAAAATATTTATTATATTAATCAATTATTAGTGTATTATAATATGTTTAAACATTAACATTAACGTTAATCTTTTGTGTGTGTGTTTGTTTGTTTTTTGTGTTGTTTCATGTGTGGACATACTGCAATTTCCCGTTGGGGACAATAAAGTTACCATTGAACCATTAACTGACAAAGCAACAATTATAGAGATAACAGTTATTATCAATTTGAGTTAGTTGTCTTTTTTTTTTTTTATTTAGGCAATAAAATAAAGGTTCTCAATCACGCCTCATGATGTCTGATCAATAATGTATCAATAAAACAGCAACCAAGTCTAAGTTAAATTTCTGTGAGTAAAGATAAACCCAGCAGCATCTGTAAACTCTTGTTTATTCTCCTCATATATTACTGTTTTGTTTCAATTCAATGTTATTTATATAGCGCAAAAATCACAACAACAGTTGCCTCAAGACAATTAATATTACCAGGTAATATAATACATGCTGCATATAAAATATATTAATTCAACTTAGTTTCACTACACCATCCCAACCAACGAACTAGAGGTTGTCTTTTAATGGGAAGGTTGGTTCAGTTCCCAGTTCTTCCAGTCTGCATACTGATGTGCTTTTGAACACGATAACAAACTCCCAACCTGCCCATGCATCTGTGAGAATAAAAGGCTTGTAATAAAAACGCTCTGAGTAAAAAAGTGCTACATACAGTTAGATCCACAAGTTTATGGATAATGACACAATATTAATTTTGCCTCTGTACATCAACACAGTGGAATTGAAAGCTGAAAGTCTGCAACAAATGCATCTTGGATTTTTGAGTTCAAGTTCCAACAAAATATCTGGATTCATTAGTTTGGAATTACAGCCATTTTTATACATAATCCCTCCAAAAACGTATGAATTTAACCGTAAGCAGCCAGGTCACTGGGAAAATGACAGCCGGGTGAAAGCTGGCTAATAAATGACAACTTGTATTGTTGCACCGGCCCAATAAATGCAGACGTTTTAAGTTTAACAGCAATTTCAACAACAGTTGACAACAGACAAAATAACTAATGTGTAGTTCGTTCCTAATGGTTTCTGGTTTGATGCACTTTTACATAACAATATGCAGAATTTGTTCCAGGAATAGCAACCCCATTATCTGAGAAGCAAAAGCAGAAGTGCTAGAGGATGTAGCATTTATCACATATACAAACAGTGTGAAGAATGGCAATCCAAAGGAAAACAGGAGAAAAGTGGTAATGGGGAAAAGGTGCTAACAGCAGCTGGATAGTGACAGGAAGAAATCTACAGTGATGATAATGTTTCAATTATATCAAAGTAAAATCCTGCACACATATGGACAGTTTACAGTACACAAAGAGCTGCTTTCTTCTGAGCATCTTATGTTTTTCTGCTGCACTGCTCACAGCTTACAGTCAGTGACTCATGTCGGCGTGGCTTTGCTGTCTGCCCACAGATGCCTATCCTAAAACGGAGATGATCTATACTTGGACCAAAGGGCCTGAGCATTCAGTGGAGGTCCCTCCAGAGTCCTCCAGCCTCGTTCAGTATGATCTCATTGGCCAGACGGTCTCCAGTGAAACGATTAAATCCATCACAGGTGAGATTTGCTCATCCTTTCACCGTCCTGCTTTATCAACCGAGTTACAGTGAATGCTCGAGGAATAATGGGACGAACACTGCTGTTCATTTATCACTTTTACAAAAGAGTCTGCTTTTTTATTAAAAGAAAAGATCCACATCTGTCTGAGCGCATCATATTGAATCATACTTGGAAGATTTGCCAAGTCTACACTGTGTTTCCACAA
The DNA here is from genome assembly GCF_001858045.2 of Oreochromis niloticus. NCBI lineage: Eukaryota > Metazoa > Chordata > Actinopteri > Cichliformes > Cichlidae > Oreochromis > Oreochromis niloticus. The sequence continues at coordinate 32,862,484 of NC_031966.2, read as the reverse complement.
GATAGACTTGGGCGTCGCATATTGGGGGGATATGGAGTTTTGACACTTGCACAGACATGACAGTCGGGCTACTGGACCATGACTAGCACACAGTCTTGTGAAATAAAACCCTCAAACATCATGCGTTAAGACATTTCAGAGCCAGTTGGCTCACACAAATACTGAAAGTCCCCCACACCCCACCAAAAAAGATTTTAGCAGCAGAAAGCTACAGAGTGCAAATGGACACAATGTAGAAATGAAGGAAGAAAACCAGATCAAATGTGACATCTGTCTGGAGCTGCATTAATGAAATCTGTCAGCCTGCAACTTCAAATTCTTTGTTAATGAAACTAATTCATTTCTGTTGATCCCCCAGGTGAATATGTGGTCATGACGGTCTACTTCCACTTGAAACGTAAAATGGGCTACTTCATGATTCAGACGTATATCCCCTGCATAATGACAGTAATCCTCTCCCAAGTGTCCTTCTGGATAAATAAAGAATCAGTGCCAGCGCGCACAGTTTTCGGTATGTAGACTTCACACAGCCCTCACGCTGCACTGCCTTTCTGCTCCTCTCTCTCTGTTTATTTGGTGCCTGCATGCCAACGGAGCAATCAGAGCTGGAGTATCTATTCAGTCAACACAACAAGGCGATGCTTCAGCACGCGGTGATTACAGGAAACATGAAGTGGCGCCTTTTTGTTAGTTTGTTTGTTTTAAATCTTTTTGTTTTCCAAGTGAAATTCCATTCTATTTTATTTTCACCTCTTTAAAGTAATTCTCTAAAATATGTTTGGCTCAAAAAGCAGTTAAAGGCAGTAATACTGCACGTGTGGTTGAAATGAACATTTTTAATCAGATGGGGATTCCCATCTCCTTATTGTAGTTGCTAATGACAAGTGTTTCCTGAGTAAATTATTCTTCTTTAAAATGGCTAAACCACTGGCTCAGTTCAGGAATGCCAAGCCCAGCAGGACTCATAAACGAAAGGGTGAACTAAAAGAGACAACTTTATTTTAGTTGCATTTTACTCAAAATGATTGTGTCATGTTTATTAAGGGTGAAGAAACATATTTTGAGTGTAATAGGGAGATTTTAAGCCCCACCCACCTGCTCTTTTCTGTTTTGAGAGGGGCAACCAATCAGCCAATCAGTTCCTCCGAATTTTCATTTCAGACGTAGGATGAACTGAGGGGCAGCACTAAGGTCCAGTGTAAGACAAATAGGGATGAATTTTAATTATGAGTCATGCAAAGCTACTCTAGTAGAATCTAATAATAAGAATATCAACTTTATTAATAGGAACCTTTAAACGCCGTAAATAACTCACTTCAAATGCAAAATTAAACTAGAAACTGGAAACAAACCAGGACCAGTAACTAGGAAATGGCTGAAAACACAGAGGGAAACACAGGGCTTAAATACACCAGGGAATAACGAGGGAATGGAAAACAGGAGGGAAGCACAGCTGGGCCTAATCTGACATAACGAGACAAAGGAAGCAAAGCAGAATACACTGACATGGGACACAGACTTTCAAAGTAAAACAGGAAACACACGAATGCAGAGGCAAGGATGACAAGGTAGACACAGAGAACACAGAGACCTGAAACGTGGGACAGGAAAGCACACAGTAGACATAACATGGAACACAGGGGAGGCACATAAACAAAACCTAAATATTAGAAAACTTAGGCAGCTACAATACACAACAGAAACCAAGAGACTAGCAATGATAAATCATGATGAAATCAACAACAAAACACAAAACCGTGGCTCACCGATCCCGGACCATGACAGCTGCAGTATGGAACGAACTTGAAACGGTTTATTCAAAGACCAGGTCCACAACTTTGGTGCATCAAGATGGTGATAATTAGGTGGCGTCAGTGTGCTATAAGTTTGAATGGAGTCAAGTTGGCAACTACATGCAGTCTGTTTGTGACGATACAGCAATTAACTTTGACAAATTAGCCAAAATCACAAATCTGTTGCTTTCTGCATCGACAGAAATTCACATTGACTATGAAGCTCATAGATGTGAAACACAAATTCCTCCACAAATAGTGACGTAGTTGCTGCAAAATGCAGATTTAACTGCAGAATTACACACAGCACACAGCAACTTTGCTTTTATATAGGAACATAACCAAAATACAACCAGCTGAGTTGATGGACTGATGGACAAAGATCGACTCAGACTGACTGAAAAAGTTGTCAGTCTGCATTTATGCATTAGACAGAAATTATTTGAAATTATTTATTTCGTTTGAACTGCAGTCATTCCAAGTGGGACTTTAATTTTGTGGAGACAGGTTGCCTTCCAACAACTACCTGTGCAATCACATTGGGATCAAAAGTGGTCGCCCACAGATCGAGAGTACAATCACCAGGTAACCATGAATTTTTCCTAGTTGCCGTCCAGTTTTGTCTGTAGTGTGACTGAGTCCTAAGACAAATTCAGAGTAAGAACGAATCAAACAGCCCTCCTCTACAGTCTGTGGGATTTCCAATAAGCTTTTCTTGTCTTAAGCTCTCTTTTTCAGAGCTTCGTGCTTTAATCGGATTTCCTATTGTCCGTCATTGGTCGGCCATTTGTTTGTATTTGTTCTATGTTGTATAAGAAAATGGTCATATGACAGTTTGATTTCACAGTCAGTGCTAAGACTACCGGCCCTGTTAACGGTCACGTTAAAACCTCCACTGTCAAACCCGACACGATCAACAAACTTCTGTTATCTTTTCATTTGTTCTGTAACTTAATTTATACCTAATTTTGTTTGCTTACAGTCAGCAAAAGAAGAAACTCCTCCTGAATTCATAATTTAAATGGCTTATAAAGAAGTGAACAGTCTATCATTTAAATTTGATTTTAACAGCGAAAAAAAATAAAATAAAATAAAGTGCATCCTTACCTAATGTCCACCTACTGTTACTCATTTTAGATTAAGATTACAAAATCTAGTTGGTATTGGTATGGCGAGTAACCTTCAGTAATAGTAATAAATCACACAGCAATAACATATTCATGTAGTTGTAAAAAGCATGATAATATATTAAGAATCCAAAGTATTCAGAATACGTTACTCTCATTGAGTAACTTAACGGAATATGCCCCAAAATACATTTTGGGGCATGTAATCTGTAATCTGTAGTGGAATAGATTTTAAAAGTAACCTTCCTAACAATGAACATGACACATAAACCAGCGGACATGGATAACTAAGACAAACTAATAATAATACTAGAACTTAACGTTATCTCCTAAGTAATACAAAATACCTCAACTTTACCCCTAACTTGACAGCAGCACATGATATTAACATAAGAAATCAACCATACAACATAACACAAAATGCCCCTGACAAAAATACAATTAGTCCTCCTCAATCTCCTAAATTCAGTGCATCTGTTAGAAGGAAAATAACAAACATAAATAAAAAAAATAGTAATAAAACGTAACACAAAATTAAATTGACAGAGAAGTGCTTTCAGTTTTGCAGTGTGCTACATTTCTGTTAATTAAAACGTCTTTGCAGACAAACACTGTGTTTATTCAGTTGGCCTAAGTACATCTAAAAGCAAACAAATAAAGGCCCTTACTAAATTCACTATTGATGTAAATAAAACTCAAAGTAAAGTACTCGATCTATCTACCCCTGCTTTGTGTACTGCACGTTTTGTCACTTAGTTGGGGAGGGTATGTTGACCATTTTCCTGAAGCCTCTAGGGACCAGCTCTTAGCCTTCTTCTGTGGCAGACATTTGAATTTTATTGTATAATCTGTCTTTGAATACAGTGTTACTCGTCCAGACTAGTTCAGGAAACAAGCAGTGCAGGGAACAGCTGTGATTGGCACATACAGACTTGTGGTGAGGCGCTGATGTAGGGAGCACTCGATTTACTTTTGCTTTCTATTTTCAGTATCGCTCAGTCATGTTCATTTAACTGTGGGAAGCCAAAATCGTGATTGAGATTAAAATCTGATTAATTGTGCAGTCCTAATCCTTAAATACTTGCCAATAAAACTTTTGTTTGATAATATACTTGACCCAAATTCTTGCTGGTCAAAAGGGGATTAAATACTTTCCTCCCTCACTAAAACTTGGATGGGTTGAAAACGACTGTGTGTCCCCCCCAGATGAGTTGGGGATGAGTTTGACTGCTGCCCCTGCGATCTGAACTCAGATAAGCAGTAGAAAAAATGATGCACAATGCCAGATCACGTCCTGCCTGTAGTACAGTCATTAAAATATTGCACTTTCACACCAGAGCTACTCTACCATTAAAGTGCTCTAAAGCAGGGGTGCCCAATCCCAGTCCTCGAGAGCTACTGTCCTGCAGCTTTTAGATGCATCCCTACTCCAACACAGCTGAATCAAAGGGTTTGATTAGCTCTTCAGCATGCCATCAAGTTTGGCAAAGGCCTGATAACAAGCCATTCATTTGATTCAGGTGTGTTGGAACAAGGATGCATCTAAAAGCTGCAGGCCGGTAGCTCTCGAGGACTGGGATTGGGCACATCTGCTCTAAAGTGTTGAAGAAAAAAGTCTTTAACAAGTTATATTTTCAGTCAGTGAGTGCATCTTTTGTATCTGTTACTTTTTTCCCTGTAATATGCAAAACTGCACTGGTTAAACAGAATCAGTGTGATGATGAGGTTTTTGTTGGTTACAGTAAGGTACTCACTGGTCAGCCACCAAGCAAACCAGTTACTTTATTGATCACTATATTGATTTATGAATATGAATTAAGATTACACCCAAATATATAGTGTATATAGTATATGTCTGAGTAAATTATAAATAATTAGTTTGCTACCCATATTAATATCTTGCTGTAACAGTAAAAATAAGCAGATGTTCGTCAGACTTCACAGAACTGCTACAGTTCTTGCTAAAATGAAGCTGCATTGATCAAAAGCCAAACCCAATGGAAGGGAAAGTTGGATGAAATTAGCGCAAAATCCATCTGTCTTCCTAAAAGCGAAGTGGGCGAGATGAACATTACAAACAATAGCCTCCCTGCATGCTGGCTGCTCATAGATGTGCGACTAAACCTTCTTTCAGTTTTTAGCCTGTGACCCAGTTGCGTTCTACCCATACTCCCTTGCTACACTGTTTGGGCTTGCCCTAGAATAGACTAATTAGTGTGTGACAATAGACATGTTGTCTATTGAATGATAATGGCACTGATACTTGCCTCTGTTTGAAAGTATTCCTGCATTGCTTTCACGATGTAGCATTAACTCACCACCATGACTAATGACAAGCTAACTAAGAGAAAAACAAACAAGTGTCAGTGGTGATTAATGATTCTGATTTAATATGCTGACCGTTCATGATGCCGCACAGACGTCTGCATAAAACCACACGTGGGTTTATACAGTAGTACTGTCCTGTTACCATGTATGAAATCTACATGTCCCCTCTATTGACTGGTATTTTGTTAGCTAGCACTCTGTCAAATCATCATAACATGCTCAGTCACCAACACAACCAACAACCCACCCCACATTTGGTTTTAATAATGGTGTCACGCACACTGCAGCATCACCTCTAAGCATTCATTTGGTATAGTGAAAGCTTTTGCCGTCAGCTGTTAAGTTGCTTAGTGAGAAATGTTGTGTGGCTCTCTCTCTCTGAGTGTCGCTCAGTGTAATAAAGCACCAGCGAATCAGTGCTGCTCTTCTTCAGTGGACAATGTGTCTGACAGTCCTGCTGCTCTACCCCTGCCTCCCCGCCCCAAACTGTCCGGCATGACAGAGGCGTCACAGCAGGACGAATATTGACGCATGAGTCGAGCCTTTGAGACAGTGGATTTCTGCTGTTATCTGCTTTTCAGCTGGCGCACGTGTGTGACTGTTTGGGTTGGAAGGTGGTCGGTGTTTGGATTTCTCCTCTTCTTCCCTGCAGCCTCACTCTGTTCTGACTTCCTGCCTCTATGACTCAACTGCATTGACCTGTTCTGAGTCTAAAAGAAGCAGTTTGTCAGGAAGACAAACAGGAGTGGAGTGAGGATTAGAGCTCAAGCTTCTTGGTTTCAAAAAGAGTCAAGATAAAAAGTACACTTACAGTAAAACGAGTGTTTCTTAAAGCCTCAAATTATAACTTTCTTGACTTTTGACATTTAACAACTCCAGTGATTGTCTCAAATCAGAGTTTATGGCCAGTAACAGTTCTGGAAGTCCCAAAGTGTATTCCCCTTTGGTCTACGGTATGAAGAGGCACACATTTATGATCCTACAGTACATCTTCTTTGTGAAAGTGAAGACAGAGGACCATGAGTTTCGATTAAGAGGTTACTCTTGTGACATCAGGCGCATGTTTCCTTAGACACAATAACTGGTCACGAGAGAAAACTATGCATTCCCCAATGAGTTGGAGAGTCGTGCCATGAGGTTGGTGGCTGCTTCTGGGTGAAACTGATCGCAAAGAGGGTGCTACACCAAAAACTACCCTGTGATTGTGTTGATCGCAAGCAGATGTCACGGGCTGCCGGGGCAGGTTGTGTGGAAAGAGCAGAGGACCCAAGTGCAGACAGAGGCAAGGAGACAAAACTGGACTCAACGAAAAGCGAGCCTTTATTTAGGGCTGAAAACCCACGAAAATACAACAAGGCTAAACTGAGGGAAAACCTGAACATAATGACTCTCACTGAATGAACACAGGAAGACAGAGGACTTAAATACACACATGAGGTGATCAGGGGAAGTGGAGACACATGAGGACACAGCTGACTAGAATGAGACATAATGACAAATGGAGAGTAAGGCTAAACATGTAGTACCAAGAAACACAAGGCCTTTCAAAGTAAAACAGGAAACATGGAGACTCGACATGACAACACAAGCTTAACAGACCTAAAACACATGACAGACTAGACAAGAACCCAAACCCAGAAACCAAGAAGACAATGATAAATAATGGCTGACTTTAACCTCAACTAAAAGTTAAATAGACACATGACATATAACAACAAATCTAACATGAGACGAATGCAAAAATATACTCAGAGCGCTGGGCCAGAGACCCAGCCTGTGACAGCAGATTGCTGCAGTCCCTTGTATTTTGCATAGAAGATACCAACTTCTCTGCAAACTCTCACCAAATACTACTCAAGCAGCAGTAACAAAAAGTTCAACATAATCTGGAAATGCAGACCATTCACCTTCAAAGTAAAAGCCCTGTAGCCAACAAGTTTCAAAAAGTGGAACTTATACTGACAAGGCAAACCTTTGCCATCCAGTCTAGGAATATTTTTTCCCAGTGAGCAATGGTTGTCAAATAGTAGGACTCTGTAACTGAAGGCTTATTCACTTGACCCTGCATGGTCACATGTCCAAAATGAGGGAAAAGCTAACATTTAGCAATCACAACAGCTAGCCCGACTATCCTATGAAGCATACTAATTCATGCTATTTACTGTATCTTCTTGTTTAGCTACATAAGTAACAGTCTATACAGTATATTCAGTTATATGCTGCACTTGTTGTTGCACAGCTGCTTTCACTCTTTCTGCTTCCTGCTATAAGCTAATAACCTCAAAGCTTTATGTTCCTGAAGTACCAACATGAAAAAAACATCTCTCTATGCAGCTCTTGGAACAATCAAGTATCCAAACTAAGCATAATTATGGTGAAAGAATGGCTTCCGGATAATTTCTCTGATTTCAGCGACCCACACCATACTTTGCATTATATACATAATCAGTTCCACAGTCAGTGAAATGTTTCCGTGAAAGCTTTAATTTTAATTTTAATGGAAAACACCCACTGTCTCATTCTTTTGGCCATGTTAAGAAAAGCTCTCTATTAGAGGGTAATGTCCTCAGTCTGTGGCCTTGAGCTGCAGTTCACCTATCAATGTCATCCAGCTGCTTTTGACTGACAGGTAATTATATAGCGGTCACGTCCGGGCAAAGGAGACATGCATTTATGTTGGGTAAGGGCTGTGACGCACAGATTGTTCCAGATCTTTGGCATAAAGGGGATTTTCTCCAAATCACATTATTGCTATTGGTTAATAGTACCAAGGGCGAGTGACGAGCCTCAGGCTTATACGGTGACCTTCTGTTATTGTAGGAGCCCCGCATAACCTTGGGTGCTGGTCAGACAGGTGTCTTGTTTTATTTTTATGGTCCCTCTCTGGGTAGTGCAGCGACAAATAAATGAGAACACATGACATTCAGTCCCGGGATGGTGTCTGCATGAACATCGGTCAATGTGTCCTCTAGCTCTGTGATGTATAACCTTTCTTTATTTGAATTATTTCCACAATTTGAGAGTTACCAATTTTAATGTGACCATTGCTTAGATGAAACAAACAGACCTCTGATAGATGCCTTAATTCATCTGCTGCATAAAGACCTTGACTATCTTTAGCAAGACTATGATATAAGAAATTAAGTTATTGATGGAAGTGATTGCCAATGAGACTGGAGAATAGTGCTGACAGACAATTCACAGGAAGGGGCATATACAGTTAGGTCGACAAGTTTATAGACAGTGACAAAATGTTTATAATTTACACTTAATTTAGTCTTTACACCATCTTATGGATTCTAAATCAGACGGTCAAGATGTGACGTTTTAGCTTTTATTCAAAGCAATTTTACTTTTACTTACTTTTTAATTGTGCAAGTGTTTGGCAATTACACATACTTTTATACACAGTCCCCCATTTTCAAGTCAAGTCAATTCAAGTTAAGTGGCTTTATTGTCTTTCCAACCATGTGCAGTGGTACAGTACACAGTGAAACAAGACAATGTTCCTCCAAGACCGTGGTGCTACATATGACATCTAACAGACAATCAACACAGGACTACATAAAGTGCAATTTGCAAAAGTAGCAAAAAAACCCCTCAAGACAAAGACAACAACACCAGACAGAAAGAACGATACAGACACAGCAGTGCAATAGAAATGTGCAGAAGACTGAGCCTTATGGGCACCGGCTCAGCACGTTGAGCAGGGGCTCACATGCCATACGGCTGAGATCAGCCAGCCCGGGTTTGCTGTGCAAAAAGTGACTTTGATTGATTCAATCAATCAATCAATCAATCAATCAATCAATCAATTTTATTTATATAGCACTTTTAAAAACAACAAATTTTGACCAAAGTACTGTACAATAAAATAATCAGATAAAATGTAAAAGGAAAGTAAAATGAAAGGTAAGAAAATAATAAGAATAAAATAATGAGTAAAAACTGGTCTTTAAACGAGTGAATGAGTCCAGTCACTGAGTGTTCAGGAGTCTGACGGCTTGGGGTAAGAAACTGTTTCGCAGTCTGTCAGTGAGGCCCGAATGCTCTAATACCTCTTGCCAGAAGACAGCAGTGTGTAGTTTTTCAGGGCCTCAAAAGTAATTGGACAATTGACTGACAAGCAGTCCAAGGCCTGTTCCTTTGTTTTTCCAGACAGACTGATTAAGAAGTTAAAAGATCTAGAGTTGATTCCAAGTATTGAACTTGTATTTGGCAGCTTTTAGCTGGAACTCTTAATCTGAGGTCCACAGAGATGCCAAGATGCAAGCAGAGGAGGTCGTCATTAGGCTGAAAAATCAAAATAAATCTAAGTGGCAAAATCAACAATCTGGTTCATTTTTTAAATCAATGAATGCAATAGCAAGCTCAGCGACATCAAACACCACAGAAGACAATGGTTAAAAACAGTTCTTTCCCAGATTAAGAAAAAAATTTCACAACATCTACCCAAGTCAGAAACATTGTTGAAGAGGTAGAGTGAGTGACAACAAAGAAGCTTTCCAACAACAACCACTGGTTACAATCAAGAAAACATCTAAAAGTCGGCAGTTTTGGAAAAATCCTGCTTGAACACGTGAAACCAAGAGAAACCCAGATGATGGGAAGAACAAAGTATGGAGAAGGAAAGAAACAGTATTTGAAGCATATCACATCCTCTTTCTAACATGGTGGAGGCAATGTTATGGCAAGCGGATGTATGGCTGCCAGTGGAACTGGATCACTAGTGTTTATTGATGATGTGACTCCTGACTGATGTAGAAGGGTGAATTCTGACGTTCACAGAGCTGTACTTTCTGTTCAGATTCAGATTCTGCTGGAAAACTGATTATACAGCGCTCCACAGTCCAAATGACCCAAAGAAAGTACAAAAGCAATCCAAGAGTTTTTCAAGGCAAAGAAATGGCCAGATTAGTTACCAGATCTCAACAAAATAGAGCAGCTTTACAGTTACTGAAGACAAACTCGACCCACAAACAAACAGCAACTGAAAGCAGCTGCAATAAAGGCGTAGCAGAGCAGCTCAAGGGACGAAACAGTATTCGGCGATATTCATGAATTGTAGACTTCAGACAGTCATTGAGTACAAAGGATATTCACCCAAGTATTAACCACAACCCTTATGTTAAAGTTATGCTGGCTTGTCCAATTGCTGCTGAGCCTCTGCAAATTTGTTTCTATGTATAAAAATGTTTGTAATGTTTGTTTGTTTAGCCACTTAAATTAAAGCTGAAAGTCTCCATTCAATCACACCTTGATTGTTTGACTGAAAATCCACTGTGCTGGTGTAGACAGGCAACATCAGTCCTCAGAGTACAGAGTGAAACTCTCCGAGTAGCTCAAGTGGACAAATGCTTTTTGTGGTTGTACATGTTTCTATTGCAAAGCTATATACTGTATATATGGTTCATTATCCTTCTGCCTTTAGTTAATGAAATCTCCTGATGAGAAGAACATAATAAATGGGTTATTGAACACGTCTTGTTTTCTATTCAGATCTGCAACGTTAAAATTCATGTCAATCTGTGGTGAAGCCTCAGTTTTCCCAGTGAGATGGATATTTTTGCAACTCTACTTACATTCAAATTGAGTCAAATTCAGACTAATTATGTGCTTTGATCAAATATGAAAGAATTTATGTCACCTCCCTCTTTGATACAGGCTCATGTGTTCTTTTGTTTTTATTCTCCCACAAACCATCCAAGGCATCACCACCGTCCTGACCATGACGACACTCAGTATCAGCGCTCGCCATTCCCTCCCCAAGGTCTCGTATGCTACTGCGATGGACTGGTTCATCGCCGTCTGCTTCGCCTTTGTCTTCTCCGCCCTCATTGAGTTTGCCGCTGTCAACTACTTCACCAATGCACAGATTGAGCGCGCCAAAAAGAAGCCGGCCAAATGTCCCCCGGGGCCCCAATCCACGCCTGTCAAGGTCAAGGACGCAGAGGAAGTGCTGCAGGTGACTTCTGTTTCTCTCAAAGTGGCTCAATAATCTGATCACACTTTACTTCAAGGAGCACTTACAGAGCATGTCCCTTATTATGCGCTTACTGCCTTTAGCCTACACGTTTGAATCATCAGAAGTGGTTCCTGCCTGTGAGAATAGTCAGCTGAGCTCCTGCTTAGAGGGTGTTAAGGAAAGCTAGAGAAAGCTGGTCCCAGAACTTTACAAATCTTGCTTGTCAAATTAAAAACAACTGAGTGTTAAATGACAGAAAAAAATGTGTGTGAGAGAGAAAATAAGACGGGTCTGAAAACAGCTTCACAGCACAGATGTTTGGGAGTAGTCACGAGGTGTGCAGCCTTTCTTTTGAAATTCTACGTGCATGAACTGACATAAGCTTCTATTTCTGTGTGACGAAGTTTAAGCAAATTACATCGACACCATGGCAAGTTACATACGGAGAGAACGAGGATTCATGAATATACCATGAAGCTATTTTAAAGCTGTAAGTCAGATATGATGAATGTGTTACAGTGCTGTTTATGTAACTGTAGGAACGTGTTCATGGCGCCGGATAAACACGTGCGATGTATTTTTCTCAGGCTGCATAATCTTCTGAAGAGTGGAAATCACAGGTCATCTGTTAACCGATCATTGAAGCTGACATAACCCACCAGCAGATATGCCCATTTTACAGTAACTACTTTAAGTTGTTCCCTTCTGCCTAAATCCCAGTGTGGCGTAATCATGCCTGAATGCAGTATAGTGACAACAGCACTTCAATGGATTAGGGGGTTGCTATGGCAACGGAGTCCGAATACATCTGTATAGGTTTCAGGACAGCTCTGGCAACAGGGGGGAAAATTAATGCTCTCTTCCTCAAGAGCAGGTCCTGTTACCAGAGGGCTTGGCACATGGGTCACAGTGTGTCGATGGTTCCAACTCCTCAGCATTTTACCTCCTCCATGTTGAGACACAAACTCCACTATCCACACACACACACACACACGCACACACTCCTCCTCTGCTGCACATGGGACACAATAACATTGGATCCTTTCAAATTCAAGGGTTGGGGGTGGTGTTGGTGGATTATTCCTGCAAATGCCTTAGTACCAGCATCACACTCTGCTTGAAAACATCAACTTTCAAAGGATAAGCTCCTTTGACGCTACACTGCATTACCCCCCCGATGCGGTGCTACCTACTTTCTGTCTTAAGCTTGTGTGAAATGAGTGAAAGCCATGGTAAGTGACACCTGCATTACGCACAGTCTGTCGTCTGCCTTCACAAATGAAGGCCATCTGTGTCGGAGGACTGTGATCAGATCAATATGACAAAGTTTGTGGGGAGGAAGTAAACTTCACCTATCCTGCAAACTCCTTCAAACAGGAAGAAGAAAGGAGAGATGAAAAAATTCTTTGCACGAAATACGTTTATTGTTTTAACGCTCCTTTTTTTTTTTTACTAACATCAATTCAACAGTCGCCTCGAGACGCTTTATATTTTAAGATTAAGCTTCTTACAGTAGTACAGAGAAATAATCTCCCGAATCCAAACTGAGAGCTGGTTTCAATAACCAACTCAATCAAGAATTCCAGTTGGATTTGTCCAATGTTATCAATAGGTGGTGGCGTGGTGATACAGGGGTTAAAACTATTGCCTCACAGTCAGATGGCTTTTGGTTCAAACTGGTTGGGCTTCCTCGGGGTTCTCTGGTCTCCTCCCACAGTCTAAAGACATATCGTAGGATAAATGGTAATTCTAAATATAAAGGTAGAGGTGGATAAAATGCTTAAAGTGCATAGAATAAAGTACTGCATCATTGTATTATTAAATCTGGCCTGTTGTGCAGAGGGCTTTGGGGGCTGCGTTTAGAGAACTTTGAACATGGTGATAAATCTGGAAAATTCCTTGCTAACCACTTCAAGCTAAATACAGAAAAAAAAAAATTTATTCTGGAAAGGACGGCACTGGGAACATTACTTACAATATTACACAACAAATAAGCCTTGGCCTCTGTTGGACATGAGCTTGGAGGGAGGAGTTCACCATCCCCATCACTCCCCGCTGGGATGCAGGTGTTTGTTGGTTCTGGGGACTGTGGCAGGATGTTCTGGTGTGGTCACTGACCCACTCACTTGGTGGTATTGGAGCTTCTTCTGTTGCTTGGACCTCTTTTGTGGCGCCCAAGAACTACCAAGTGGTTCTTGGGCGCCTGGAGCCTTGATCTCGACTCACACTGGGGTGGGCAGCTCCAGTGGGGTCGGCTGCCCGTCGCCACTGGTCCTTTGGGACTCCCACCCCTTGGCCGTGCGGACCCCATCTAGGGTCTTCCTCATTCTCCTGCTGGAATGAGCGTGCAGATATTGCCGAGATGTGTGGACTTAGGTCTTCAGAACTCTTGAGGACTGCGGATGGCCCGGTTCTCTGGCCAGCTCCCCACCCTCAAGTAAATTTCTTAACAAAGACACACACCCACATTCGACACTCTCTCTCTTTCTCTCACCCACACCCCCCCCACAAGAAGACTGTTGATTTATGTACCTGTGCATTTTCACGTTTTTGTCTTCCAGGTGTTGTATGTTCGTTTTTTCTTACAGGTGCAGCAGTTGGCGATACATTTGTATACAACATTTGTATTATATCCTTTTATTGGGTCCCCCCCCCTCTTTTTTAACCTCTCCTGCCTGTCCTGACAGACAGGATTTTTTAAAAACAAAGAAGTTAACATTTGCACAATGAAATGTATTTCAAGCTGTTAAACTGAACTAAAACATGAGGAACAAATTAAAATGTCAGTGTCAGTAAACTTTCTTATCAGCCTGACTCAAATACTGGTTATTCTCCTCTCTCGCAGCAAAATCCTGATACGAACGGTAATCTGAGGAAGCGCATGAATTATATCTCCCACCAAGAGTCGAGCAGTCAACAGAGAGCCCACTCCACCACCAACATTGCAGGAGTCGGGCGAGGAAGGCCGCTGCGACCTTTAGCAGGTGGAGCCAATGGCAGCTCTTCCACCCTCTCCCGCTCCAGCCCAAAGTCTGAGAGTCTGCTCAGCGTTGCGTCTTCCTCAGCGCAGCTGGTGAAGAGCACGCCTCAGGCTGCAGCTTCTACGCCAGACGTGATGGCGGGGACGCCGTGCAAGCAGAACGCCAGCACTTCCTCTCTGCAGCATCTGCTGGGCCCGAAGCTGGAGCGCATCCAGATGATGGGGAACAAACTGGAGCCGAAGCAGACGCCGTGCTCCCAGCCCACCACTGCTGGTATGGGCGGAACCAGTAAAATTGACAAGTATGCACGGATCCTCTTCCCCGTGTCGTTTGGTGCATTTAACATGGTGTACTGGGTGGTTTACTTATCAAAGGACACCATGGTGGCTAAAGGTGGCTAGACGTGTCTTTTAACACATGGGAAGCAAATAAGGATTACTGGAGTTTGTGAACATTAAGTAGAACGTGTTGTTTTTGCCAAACAGATGAACAAAATGTGCCCATAAAGCACTTAAGAATACATTTATTTTTTTCTTCCTGAGTCCTGAAACTGCAAGCATGGGAACAAGCGAACAAAATTAGAAAAACCTGACTCCACATAAGAAGGAACACCTGCACACTGGAGTATGCTACTGTCCTCTTTCTATTACATCGTGCTTCATCTGACTGAAAGGTCCTCATCGGCTTCAACTGATCTCTTCTGGCCTGCAGTCAAGATAAAGCATGGATTTTATTCATTTTCCTATTTTTGTACCCTGCACCTGGCAAGATGCGAGGACGTGTGTGCCATTGTTCTGAACTCAACTGCAACAACACTGTAAATATATAAATTTATTAGGATAAACAGATTTATATTTAATGAATACAGTTTACTTCCTTTTGAATAATTAAGACGTGTCGCTTTTGGTGCCAGCAGGTTAGAGGTTGCAAAATTAAAACAGAATGGAAAATTCTTGAATGTTGGCCAAAAGGGTTTGAAACTAAAATGGATTTGGCCAGAATGAAAGTCCTCAAACCAGGCTGAGTGGAGCTTTGGCCAGGACCTGATCAACCATGAAAAGCTTCTCTTGTATAGTACCTACTTGCAAAGCATCTTTCACATGCAAGAAGGATTAACTAATCTGAAAGAGCGAATATGAAATTTGTGGATAAGTCGGGCAGAAAATAGTAAAGACAAGTTATTAATTCATGTAACAGTAGGCTTTAAGCTTCTTTCCGTAACAGACTGCGGAATAGCAGACAAAGATTGTGTAAGTGATTAAAAAAGAGCCATAGCATGAACAAATACAGGGAGCAGAACACAAAGCCATTTGCTCGTAGACCACTGTGGCAATAAAATAATGAGCTGGTTGTTTGTTTCGAGACATTTCGGCGTGCTCAACAAAAGAATGTGACTCAACAGCAGCTCCAGGGGAGAAACACAACATCTTACTGCTGTCATCCACATTCTTAAATGTGTTTCCGTGCACTTTGATTTTGGGCATAAAACATTATTTAATTACTCTTCATGGGAAAGATCTCTCATGTGTGTCTATGGAGCACACTCAGCTCCTATCAAAACTACAGCAGATACACAACACGTCGAGCACGTTTTGAAGGTTGAAATAACTTTTTCTCTTCTGTTTGGTGACCCCAGTGTCAGCTGACACACGGCTGTTGGTCACTAAGCTGACAGCTATTAGTAGGTTATGGAATTTATTAGTGTTTGCATTGATAATTGTCGAAACATTGATGTTGCCTTGGTTGAAAGATATTAGCGATTTAGACCACATTCAGATATGGAAGAGGTTGATATTTATCTGTTGTGTCAGATAGTTAATGTTTAAAGATAATGACGAATCATTTTTCATATGGGGTAATCAGTTTACGCCTAATTTACTGCAGCTGCAGTTTATTACCAACCAGAAAACGATTGTACTGAAAATGAGAGTGCATATCTTTGGAAGTGTAAAGGCCTTTTCACACAGGTGCGCTTGTGCTGTGGTGTGGGCGAGCCATAGAGAAGAATGGGTTTTAGAGCAGTTTTCACATTGTATGGGAAGGGTCTTAATAAATTCTCCTGTCGTTCTGAATTAATGGGAAAATGTGTAAAGAATCTTACTTAAGATTATTTTCATGAGTAATATTGGCCTCTACTCGGTTTTTATTTCAGTTCAGGTCTTAAATGCTTCGAGATGCTGGCATCTTCGTGCAGAGCCCCCATGTACTCAGGCTGAAATCCATTTTAGTTGCTTCATCTCATATCCTGAAACCAGATCCTTTCAAGTGATCCTGTAAAAACACTGCAGTATCAAAAAGTCAAAGATGCTTCAGGTCAGCAGAGGCTGTTGTGATATCAGGATTCATTAATTCAGAATTAGATGTGCTGAAGAATAAACACTTTGAAAATAGTGGTCATAATAGCGAGGACTAAAGCCCTTTACACACCGGACATGTAAAATTCAAGCTAATATTTCGTGCCTTAAAAATGTGTCTCACCTTTTTTTAATGCAGCCATTCACACCGACCGCGTAATTTTTGTATGACAAATTTGGGGCTTTTTTTTTTAAACGAGCTAAATTTTTCAGATCCAAATAAACAACAAGCGTGCTCGTAGTTTAAAACATGCACCGGCTTGATGATGTCAGCTTCATGTTTTTTAAAAAATTCATTTTCTGCAGAAATGCTTTTGGTGTGTATATCCAAATGTGTGATCCAAACTTGCTTCTTTGCAATGCGCTCGGTGCGTAATGGCCTTAACTCAGAACTTGAGCTCATCTTAATCTGCACACTGGCTACTTCAACACTTGCTAAAGTATTGTGTTTTAAAATAGAGATTTTCTGCTTTCATTAAAAAAATCTGTGCATACAAGCATTGATTTGAAAATAATGTCCATCCACATGACAATGCTGAAAACAATAACAAACGCAGTCAAAAGCACGGCAGAGCAGCAGGTGCAGTTATTACCCTGATCTATAAAAATACTGGCCAATCAGAATCTTTAATGGAACAACTTTATTAGGTGAACAAAGATGGGGCATAGCAGAAGTGAATGTGGAATGTAGAAGTCTCCGTCTTTCTAAAAACACAGGAGAGTGGGTGTGTGTGCATGTGTTAGCATCTAAACCTGCATAAAAAGATAAAGCAATAATATTTTGTCATGCATGAACACAGCACACAGTCTGATGTAAGAGTTAATAAAAGGCAAACACCAAGTTTCAGAAAACTCCATTTTCAGTGACATAAAATGTGGACAAAAGGCCAAAATGGATAGAAAAGGCTAGTTATCAAAACAACTGTGTTGGGTTCATTTTGAGAGAGAGAGAAGACAAATATGCTCAAAGTGCATTTTCTTAAATTTATTTAGCAGTTGAAGGTTCAAAAATGTCTGCAGTGTCTCTCTGCTCGCTCAGGAGACCCAAACGAACAAAGAGCCGCACACCCGGACAGTGAATGCTTTTTATTATGTGTGATAAACAGGACACTAAGGTGATTGGTCAAAAGTTCTCCTTGTTTGACTGAGATCCAGTACTTCGGCTCACGTTTCTTCTTCTCCAGCTTTCTGGGCACTTCACCCTCCTGCTAGCAACACTCCCGTTACCATGACAACCCCCTCTTACCCTCCGGTCAGACCTGCATAAAGGCGGAGCTAGGGTGCTTCCATAAGAGCAGACTTATGATCCTGTTGTCTTGTAGGTATCACAACCTCCATCCACATTCTTGTGAAGGGGGTCTTGGTCTGTTAGACTGTGTTAGACAAAACACAAATAAGTGATGCTACTTATGAGATATTAGCCTTACATATAAACATAAATCCCAACACTATGTGTAGAAAGGCCCCAAAAGGTAACCAAACGCAGCTACTTGCTCGCACCGACTCTTTAACTTACTCCACTAAACAGAAGCTTGGAGGTCCGTTAGCCAGGCTAGCTGCTTCCAGCTCTTTCTGGTTATTGTGCTAGGCTAATCAACTGCTGGCAGCGTCTTCATATTTACACTTCATGTGTCTATAATCACTTTCAACTCTTTGGTAAGTAATGGAAAAAACATTATTTCCACAAGTCAGAAATGTCTAAACTCAGCTATTAGCTTTTACACATGATATATATGTGCTATTTTTTTCTTTTTAGACATTTTGAACCCTCAATATTAGTATTAGTGCTGACACATTTTTGTACTGTTTTTGTTCAAGTAGTAATCACATTTGGAGGAATGGAGGTCTTAGTTGTCAGCTACCATTAATCCAAGCACGATGCTGATAAAGAGGAGCTTGGTCATTTGAGAAGAGGTCAGAGCAGAGCTCCTAATCTAAAGGAGCCAGCTGAGGTGCTTCAACATCTGACCAGGATGCCTCCTGTGCAGCTCCTAGGTGAGGTTTTGTCACAGCAGCGTAAGACCATGGAGCAGATTCACAACAGACTTAAGAGATTACATCTCTCGGGAAGAGAAGAGGGATAGAGGTGGACTATCAATCCAAATATCAATAGTATCGATACTATCGCTGGTATTGAATTGATACTAGTGCAATAGGATCGATAATTTGTTTCTATCCTCTAAGTTCAGTCCACTGATTTGTGTTAAATAAATAATTTTTTTGGAAATTAAAAAATATACCTGGAACATGCACTATGAACCTTTTTGTGTTTGACAGTCACGTCTATTTTATCTATAGCCTAAAACACATTTAAACAACAGGAGCTGATCCAAGGTGCTTTAGAGACAGGCACATTTACATAATTTGTACATTTATAAATCATGACGCACCGCTCTGCCCTAATAAGCTGCCATTTAGGTTAAAAGTATCAGGATCGATATTGGTAAAGGCAATACTGGCCCTGTAATTACTTGTAATTGGATCAGTACCAAAACTTGCAGTGTTGCACAGCACGACTGGGGGAGTGGGCAGGGAGCCGCAGACCCAGATAAGTGGCAGAAAGGATGGATAGTCCCAAGAAACAGACTAATAAAAAATAACAAAATAAACCTGAAACTTACTGGATGGTCTGGACCAGACAGTAAATCCAGTGTGCTTCCAGTGTGATCAGGACCTTGGTGCAGTTTCAGCCTCTGCTGACCTTTAGAGGTGATGAATCTGCCGGTAATTGAATCCTTGAATAGACAAAGGACACCATTATCTTGATAACACACAGCACCACAGCAGAAGATTGCCCTCCCTGCTGTCGGGTGTTGCTGTTCCCTAACTGGCTGATAGAGGTGAAGCAGGGGATGTTTTGTCATTGAGCGCCTCGTCTGGACAAAACTGACATTCGGCGATGACGCTGCTAAAAAGTGCACAGAAGAAGTCTAGAAAATATCAGAAAATTACAGTTATGGTCCATAATTAAGCGCTTTAGCAGATCCTTTTTGCAAATAAATAATGTGTAGGTTAGCGTCATAATAGGAAGGAACAGAGGTGACTCATCTTGAAGAGTCTATAATTATAATGTACGAGATCTCATTTTATATTTTCATAAAAGAAGCAGAAAAATCACACTTGATAGATATACGTATGGTTCTTTTTGGCCTATTTTTCTTCTTGTTGGAGAAACTGGAGGTTAAATAGTTGGCGGATGAGCTCAGTGTCACTTCTGCAGATAAAGATGTAGAGGGTGTGTGTGAGTGTGTGTGTGTGGGGGGGGGTTTTCGTGATGTAGTTGGTGCCTAGTTTCTTGCTCTAACAACCATATCATCCATGTAGTCATGGTTGTTGGCCCTCGGTTAGTCTAACAGGAGTTATGATGCTGCCACTGCAACGAGAATCGCGCAGGCTGATGGACAGATCAAGATGCCCGGCGCCACTCACCTCTCCTAAATGCAGTCAAGTGTGAAATTGATTTTGCCGTCATTACCTCCCCATTGGTCTCTGCTCCCATGCTCTCCCCATTCCTCTCTGTTTGCCACAACAGGCTACAAAATGAATCTCCTCATAAAAAAACAACAAAAACCCCCCACAGACCATCCATGTACCAACGAGGAGCCAGTCAGCAACAGATTGATGGTCAGTGTAAATATGCTGTATCTCTGCGCTTCTAAATGTGTGCATGATTGATGGAGCAGCCGACGCCAGGTTGTGGATTTTCTGTTGTTGTTGGTTTATCTTTTTTTTTTTTCCATAAACGAGCAGTGCTAGACGACAGTCAGACAAGCTCGCTTTGCCCCTTTCAGAGTTTACTCGTAGGATTTGTGGGAAGTGTGAGCACTCCCTGAGCTCAAACTCCCAAATGATCATCATCAGGCTTCATGAAAAACCACACAGTGCAGTTTAACTGGGCAAAATGGTATATTTATTGTGGCTTCAGAGCACTTTTGAGGTAAAACATGGCATCACGCTCCCTCTAGTGGCTCAACTGAACCCACTTTTATTTTCTACACAAACTCACAGAGGATCAGGCAGCCCTCTGCTTACTGAGTTATTAAGTTACAGTAATGAGCAGAGTGATGAGACGCTTTTCATGAATGTGGACACTTTAACTCCTCGCAGAAATCAAATGAAAGATTCTCTCTGTCCCCATACGTTTCCATTTTTTTTGACTGTTGCAGATCATTTTCAAAATAAAAGTACTACATGCTTCCTTTACTGATACTCTGCAGAGAAAAACTATAAATATATTTAACAAAAAAATGCAATAGTTCAAAGGTCACATGTGTGATATGTAATAACATAGACTGTATGATGTTATTGGGTTGACGTTGATGCATTGTTGTTGTAGCTGGTTTCACTTATTTTCTTGCACTTTTAAAGATTTTTCTTATCTGTAACTTTTTGACTGACCTCTCAGGTATTGATTTAAACTGAGCCATGTGATAGGAATTAAGATTTGCCGATAATATAACCTTGAAACGTGAAAGGGCTCAGAATGAAAGGGTTTGAGTCATTAGTAACTGTGCTGTACTGCAACACTCTAATAAAAAGCTGTAGTGAAGCAAAAATCACAATATTCATTTGAGAAACTTGTAGGAACCTTTAATTCTAGCCTCCTTAGCTATTCCAGTCATATGGAACTGAACATGTCTGCAGCTCAGCTTTAAGGCTGTTTATTGTGAGTCCTCTTTAATGCAGTAACAGGGGAATTAAATTAAAGTGTCCTTTTTTCATGTTGAATCTGTCTTATTTGCATCAACATGAAATATTATTGTATAAAAGTCTTACAGTCTTTTGGGTCCATTTGAACGAGTTCATGAAGGACCGTGCACTCACACACTGAAGAAAGAGACCCCACCATGTAATATGTTGTGTCTAATTCCTGACATGATCCACTAGAGGGAGCAGCGTGCCATGATTTTCTTCACTTCAGAACACAGATGGTACTTTTAGATGGGCCGAGGTGCAGCGTGGACAAACAGGGTGATTTGGTTTTGCTTTAGTGTCTAATTTCTGTGATTCTAATGGGAGAGATGTACTGATAGCATTTCACTGTGCTCAGCAGAAGCCACACTCTGAGAGTGGTTTGATTCCACCAGCCTAATCATTTATTTCATTTCATGAGCCACTCTCTAGAGATTTGCATAATAACAATGAAGGTCTGCCCTCCATGTTATTATTCTTATCACTCATCTGTCGTTGTAGATGAGAATCCTTCAAATCCTGCAGTCAAGGGGAGGCGGTGATTCAGGGTGGGCATCTCGGGTTGTTTGATGTAAATAGAGCACCTTTGCAACCGGAAAACAACTGACTGACTTGTTAAGTCCTGGATTTGGGTATATATCACAGGTTATTGGGTCAACCCTAAACTAATGCCACAAGTATGTCACCACATCAGTATCTCCATTCGTTGGATAGATTTCAACTACAGATTGTGCACTGACAGAAATGTGCGCTGTTTTGTTGGGTGCTGTGTTCATCACATGTGAAATCAGTGATTTGTATTCATCATGATCTTTTCTCATATTCCTTTGAGCACGCTGCTCATGCAGCCTGTGTTTCATTCGTAATAAGGTCTCACTTAACCCAGTTTCTGGACTACCACAGGCCAAGATAATTAACATGTAGGCCCTTGGTAGTTAATAGGATAATACATTCTCATTTGTATTATACTTTCTAGCACCCGTGCGAGTAATTTGGGCGGTTATTAATCTTCCCGGTGGAGAAGGACAGCATGATTCCAACTGTTTGGTGTGTCACAACACAGAAAATGAAAAAGCCTAAAAAGTCCACCTCTAATCTGCTGGTGCTGTATGCACTCATCGGTCTCAGTGATGTGGAACAAGGATTTCTAAATATTATTTATGGTAATACTCCATAACAGAAGTACCAATTACAGCAATATTTAGACCGTTATATAAGCCACAAACAAAAGCAATAATGCAAAAGCATAGAACAAGGCATATATTCTATACACTACCTTAACACGGCTTCCTGCTGCACCAAAGGACTCATAATTTTCTACAACGCCCTCCCATTGTGTAAGAATTTAGTCCTTTAATCAGTCAAGCTCATAATTAACGACTAACAGACCCTTATTGTGTTTATATTTGATCAAAATTTCAGTCGCACTGGATGAGATGAGTGAAACAGGCTTGTGAAACTGTGTATTGTGTAATAGTGAAGCCACCTTGAGTTTATCTAAATGGTGACAACGTACTGCGGTACTGTACATTACTGTACTCCAACTTGAAGTGTTTGTCATCCTGTCAGGTTGTTACAGTCAATATGCTGATAAAATATTTTTTGAACTAACGTTTCATTTACCAGTCCTTATGCAATGCACTGTTTTGGGCAAACACGATTAAACATGTTAGAGAAATACTCACTGCATGTTGCAGCTTTATTTGAGGAAGTGGCAGTGAAAGCGTGTCGCGTGTGTGATGCAGAAAGGAGACAAAGACCATAAAAAGTGTAAAAGTCACTGTCCAAGGTTGATGCTTAGCTAAGGGAACGATTATACAGGTAGACTATTACAGGGTGCAACACATGCTAATAACCTGATTGCTGTCTTTTACCTCTGTCTGGTCTCCTCCAGCTCCCAGGGAAACATCTGGCTCTCAGGTCTATGTCTTCTCCAGTTTCTTAGGCTACGTTCACACTGCAGGTCTTAATGCTCAATTCCGATTTTTTTGATCAAATCCGATTTTTTTGTCTGCGTGTTCACTCTACAAATAAAATGCGACACCAAACACGCTCCAGTGTGAACGCTCAAAGCGGCCCGCATGCGCAAAAGAAGATGTCACACACAACGCGCTGTTTAGACCCAGACCAAACAGTATTGTTTGACTGATGGCCCTTAATATAAAGACTTCGGACTTTACGTTTCCCAGTTTTTGCTTTAAGTTATTTTGTTATTTACATAATAATGTAAATAACCTAATAATGATCCTTATTGCTGTTTTAGAGGAGCGGTGCTTCAAAGGATAGTTGCAGATTTCTGTCAGAATCTGCAGATTATACAGTACAAATAAAATGTTCACGTTGTCTTCCCAACAGTTTCACTGACATCTACACTGAATGGCCAGGAAGCGTTCGCGATGTCTTCTCCGGAGCTGATAATTGGCGTCTGTCTTGTGTCAGTGACGTAAAAGACGGATTTAATGCGACATGACCGTTCAAACAGCAGTCGCTTTCTAAAACATCGGATATGTATCGGATTCAGTACCACATACGAAAGTGACCCAGATCGGATTTGAAAATATCGGATTTGTGCCGTTCACACTGTCATACCATGATCGGATATGGGTCGCATAGGGTCAAAAGAATCGGATTTGATGCGCTTTCGCCTGCAGTGTGCCTTTGTGATTCACAGGGAATAACAGACAGTGAATGAATTAAAACGAGAGAATAATTCAGTCAGGAAAAACCCTGTTATGTTTGTCAGGACTTAAAATAGAACCTAACCAATATACGATAAGACTGATACCGAAATTTGTTGATTTAAACATTAGTTGATTTTTTTTCTTTCCAACACACAAAACATAAACAGGTTTCCATAACCCGCCCGACTCTCCTTGGAGCAGATAGTTGTTTTTTGTGGTGTTCCTAACTGACATGCTGACAACCAGGAAGTTGCCGTGCTCTCTGCTGGACAAACTACTTAGCATCAACCCTTGAAACACGGTTAAAGTGCATTTCTTCCTGTTATTCTTTGTTATTTTCCATTTATTGGCTGTTATATATCAGGAAACACCTAATACAGGCTGATAATATCGGCCCACCGATACATCCGTTGAGCTGTAGTGTGAAAACAGCCTTCTGCTTCACATGGAAAAACATTATGAGTAGGTACAAATTAAAATTTGCCTCCCAGGCACCTGAAATCTGAGAGGTTGCTTTTCCTCTCCTCGGCATGCTATGTATGTGGTCAATGGTAGCGTCTCTAACCCCATAAAATGTGATTAGGTTAAATGGCGATGTTTATCTTGGCCACTGTGTCCAAGACTGCAGGGCAACATGGAGGCTTCCACAAACTGCTTCTATGTATTTTTAATGGATCAATTTTAAGTTTATGAGAATGCATCACTTTGTTGGACTGTTGGTGGAAGGTGTAACGTACACACTAACCAGTGTATATTTATAAATACCATGTTCTTGTTCTCTGTTAAATAACAAAACAATGACTGACTGACTGACCGTACCTTTCAGAGTATTTTCTGAGCTAGACTACATTATAGATAAGATGCTAAGATGCTAGCTGCATTTAGCTAAAACATGCAGGCTAGATAGAGGGTAAAGTGATAAGCTTTAATGTAATTGTAGGTTTTAACTAAGGTTGGAAATGCATTCTTTTGATTAGCATTAGCATGAAAAACGCCACTAATTCTGCAGCCTTTCTCTGCTGTGCTAAGTAGCTGTTAACTTCATTTACAGACAACTTCAGTTTCTTCTTCAGTCTGTTAATGGTGAATACTATGAGGTTTAATTTATTAAGCTCTGGCAGCATTGTCAACAAGTATTTTTTCCTTATTGAAAAAAGTAACAGCTCATAAAAAAGTGAATGCTGGTTACCTGTTACTGCTCACAGGCTTGTATTTGATAAAAGTCCAACATCAAAGATGCCTAAACTTACATGAGTTGCCACATATCCAGTAATCCACACATCTGTTGCCTTTGTGTCAGGTGGAAGCAACACACAAAATCCCTTATGCATTAAGATAAAGAACAAAACTGAAAATAGATTTGAAAAATGTCACCATAAGATGCAGAGATAAAAAGACAAATCCTTCCATGTGTCCATGGTGGGAAAGCAGCAGCTGGTGAGTTGCTTTGCCAGGTTCATGTCACAGCCCTTGATATGCAAAGCTGATGACGACTGTTGACAAGACACCAAGAGAAACTGCATAATGAGAACACTTACTAACTTTATTATCATTCTCCTGTCAGATAACTAATGGCATTGTTAGATCCGAGGCATAAAAGAAACTGTAAATGTACTCTGAATGCTGAAACCCCCCAAACAAAACAAAAAAACATTAAACCTATCTATAATTTTTTAATTACAGATAGTTAAATGTGATCTAACAGTCCAGGAAAGAGCTGGCACAGGGTTTGAGAGATGCATCTGGCCCTCAGTTGACCCATCTCCTGTTTTCTGAAGCCCCATCAGAAATGGTCTGAGGTATGCCAAATTACACAAGAGCTGGAGTCAAACAGCTCTTATTGGGTGATAAATCCAAATTTGAAATTTTTGGCTCAAATTGCCAACAATATGTACAGAGGAGGCCAGGAGAGAGGTACAACAGTGAGTGTCTGCAGCCACCTGTAAGACACAGTCAATGTTGATGGAATTATGAATGCAGAAAAGAACTAAAACAGGAAACAAGCCTAAGAAATCCAGCAGCCAAACAGATCATGTGAAAATAAGCAGGAATACAAAAATTCAAACCCCAGCAGAGACTCAAACTCAGAAACTCTTACCAGAAACTAAATAGTACAAAATCCCAGCATCATGACTAAATGGGCTTGAAATGAATGAATGATGTTGCTCGGTATGTATTGGATATGTAAACCTGAAACAAAGTCAACTTTCATTTACAGACAACTTCAGTTTCTAAGATGAAAATCAGTGTTCTGTCTCCAGCTTGATCTGTTGCCTTAAGTAGCAAAAAACCCCTCTTGTTGACATGAAACAGCCTTTTTACAGCACGACTAAGCAAGTCCTAAAGAAACATTTTCATTTGTTTTAAGAAATGGCCAGAAAGGAAGTCTGAGGAGACACTTTGGTTTAGATTTTTCTCTTTAATTACTGACTTTGCAATTATGATGGGATGTGGATGGAATATTGGAGGTTTAACGAGTACAGCTGGACTGTAGCACCAAGCTGAGAGCCAATGCAGTACACCTCAGTACAGATGGAGTGGTACAGCAACAGAAACAGACATATACATGGGTCTCCAATGAAGGCATCTTTCTCTGTTTGTGGGGTCTCTTGATGGGGCTGCCATCATTTACTCCTAGATCCTTGGCTGCCACGATTAACCGCAGTCTTTTTATCCAGACCTGTTCTTCCACCCACTCGCTGTCAGATGCTCCAGCAGTAGCGGTGTTCTGGCTCTCATCTTCTTTCCTTTCTTGTGCCTTCCTGCACTCTGACCCAGATCTCTTGGTGCATGGGGCTTTTTATGTGTACAAGCCATCTGTTTTTAAGCTCATAGGATTCTAGGCTGTCTGCCTGGTTTCACTCAAGTGTCTTGAGTATAGCTTGGGTTGGGTTTATAAAGGTCCACCTCTGGGTGGGCTTGCTGACCTGCTGCTCATCAACAACCAGTATCTGCCAGACTTCCTGCCTCTCCAGATCGGTAACCAGGCTCCTCTGTGGCTGTCCTGTGGTTTTGCACATTCTTTCTGCTAAACGTATTGTTTCCTGGCTTTACAGCGCTTCAGATGCCTTCTCGGTGCAACTTAGCTGTTTCTGCTGAGCTGGTCGTATCCTTCCTGGCAATCCTCCCACAATTTTGGACGCTTGTCACTGACCTGCCAAAAAATAATGGATAATCTACACGGCACAGAAAACAACACGTACTGTCCACTTACCAGCACTCGTATCTCATGCAGCCACCTTCAGGTAGTCACACCAAATATACTCCTTCATTTCTTTTAGCTTCATACTATTTTAATACCTCAATATAAATCTATCCACCTACAGGTCCCACATGTAAAAATGTTCCTTTTTGTGTCTGTTTCTCCACTGTGCTGTGAGGCTGGGATGTTCTTCGGCATGTGACAGTAGAAAGCAGGTGTGAGAGCCCACGCTTTATCTCTTTGCTGTTTGTACACCAGCTCAGCGGTTAAATTTAGCCGCGGTTAAAAAAAGGCAATTACAGCAACTCCGGAGCTGAAGATGCAATATGACCAGCAAAACACAGAGGACCGCTGAATTGCACTCAGTTTAGTTTCCCTGGTAACCTCAGGGAAATTAGCAGCAGTGTGAGCAGAAAACTTGTGCCATGTAAATAACACTGTCAGGGTCATGAAGCTGGCCTTTTAATTTTTATAAGTTAAGCGTGGCTGTGATTCAGCTGCTGAATTATATAATAGAGAAGGGGAAAAAATCAGACCCACTGATACAGCATGAACTCAAGCTGAACTTTTATTTGTCTCCATCTCTGGTTGTCTGGAGTTTGTTGCTGAGTTGTTTCTGCACCGCACACGTCAGTCAAACACCAAAGTGTGTTGAGGCCATCACATCCCCGCTCCTGCGTGTGATGCTTGTTTTTAAGGCTGCTCCTCTGTCCATTCATTCTGACTTTCCTTTCAGTGTTGTGGACTCTGCAAGTGCAATTATTATTATTTTTGACTAATCATAACCATTCATAAACCTGGTGATTTGTTCTCCTTTAGACTTCTTTTAATATGCCATTCCAACAGTAAAGATACTGACTCGTCACATGCACTTGTAATGAATAAAATCACCAGTGCCTGCATCCCATTTTGTTGTATTGTTGCAATGACCCTGTTGGCAGCAGAGAGGACTGAAATGCAACAGATGAAACAACACAATGTGAGCGTTTATGCTGTCTGATAAAGAATTGAAAAATATGCTAACCCCTAAAAGCAAACAAAAAGGTAGGCAGTGACAATCTGACAAAGAGAAAGGCTGTGGACATGGAGGGCAGGAAGTATAACGAGACACAGGTGGAGACAATAAAGGCCGAGCAGACAATCACAAAGAAAGGAACCCAGACAGGCCAAAAAATAACAGACTGGATAGGAGGTAAGACAAAGACAGAAAATGAAGGCACAGGATTTTTTCAATTCAATTCAATTCAATTTTATTTATATATTTATATAATAACAGATATGATTCAATGCAGAGAGGTCTATTAACACATAGTGAGTGAGAAAGGTGACTGGAAAGGAAAAACTCAATGCATCATGGGAATCCCCGGCAGCCTACGTCTATTGCAGCATAACTAAGAGAGGATTCAGGGTCACCTGGTCCAGCCCTAACTATATGCTTTAGCAAAAAGGAAAGTTTGAAGCCTAATCTTAAAAGTAGAGATAGTGTCTGTCTCCTGAATCCAAACTGGAAGGTTGTTCCACTGAATCAGGAGCAAGATTTTGAATTCTGGTTTTGAATTCTGGATTTAACAGGAAGCCAATGAAGGGAAGCCAATACAGGAGAAATCTGCTCTCTCTTTCTAGTCCCTGTCAGGACTCTTGCTGCAGCATTTTGGATTAACTGAAGGCTTTTCAGGGAGTTTTTAGGACATCCTCTGTCAGTGCGCCCCAGGGTGGCTGTGGCTACAACGTAGCTTGCCATCGCCAGTGTGTGAATGTGTGTGTGAATGGGTGAATGACTGGATATGTAAAGCGCTTTGGGGTCCTTAGGGACTAGAAAGCGCTATATAAATACAGGCCATTTACCATTTACCATCCTGATAATAATGAATTACAGTAGTCCAGCCTGGAAGTAATAAATGCATGAACTAGTTTTTCAGCGTCACGCAAATATTTGTTTAATATGTGCGTTGAAGGACATGTCCTGGTCAAAAATGACTCCAAGGTTCCTCACAGTGTTACTGGAGGCCAAGGTAATGCCATCCAGAGTAAGAATCTGCTTAGATACCATATTTCTAAGATTTTCAGGGCCGAGTACAATAACCTCAGTTTGATCTGAATTAAGAAGCAGAAAGTTAACGGCCATCCAGGTCTTTATGTCTGTAAGACATTCCTGCAGTTTAACTAATTGGTGTGTGTTACCTGGCTTCATGGACAGATAGAGCTGCGTGTCATCTGCATAGCAGTGAAAATTTATGCTATGTCTTCTAATGATGCTGCCTAAGGGAAGCATGTATAATGTAAACAGAATTGGTCCTAGCACTGAACCCTGTGGAACACCATAATTGACCTTAGTGTGTGAAGAGGACTCTCCATTTACTTGAACAAACTGGAGTCTATTAGATAGATATGATACAAACCACTGCAGTGCAGTACCTGTAATACCTACAGCATGTTCTAATCGCTCTAATAGGATATTATGGTCGACAGTATCGAACGCAGCACTGAGGTCTAGCAGGACAAGCACAGAGATGAGTCCACTGTCAGAGGCCATAAGAAGATCATTTGTAACCTTCACTAAAGCTGTTTCTGTGCTGTGCTGAGCTCTGAAACCTGACTGAAACTCTTCAAATACAGGAGACTTAGAAGGAAAAATAAAGAACTAAATATACAGGAAGTGGAAACAAGAAAGAACAATTACATACAGGGAAAGTCAAAGAATCACTGGGAACACTAGGAAAAGTATGAAATCAACCCAGTAACCAAACACACTATACTGGAACCCAGGAAAAAGATTTTCACAACACATATTTGTGGAAGCCATGAATGAACAAAGTAGATTTCAGAGGATCTTAAGAAAGTTGTTGATGGTCACCAAGATGGAAAATGCTGCAAAACTCCATCAGTCCACAGATGGACAGATTATGCTACCTTACATCACTGTTACCCTCCTCAGGAGCAGCTAATCGCCCAAAATAGGCCTAATGGCTCTGACTGTGGTTGGTGCTGTTGGGTTTAAGACACAAGTGTATATATAATATATTTTTAGTTTTTACCACCAGTTTAATGATGTATTAGTAAAGACGCTCAGAGAATCATAGATCATACAAGGTGATGTGTTAACACAGTTTGAAAAGAAGAAAGCTCCACGATCTCCATGCTTTAAGTTTTGACTTCTTGTCCTCCTATACCAGTGCTGATGTATCAGGCGCATACTGCAGTGAGTACTTGTGCCTCAGCTTTAGTAGAGTGTTGCAGTGACATCACTGTGTGCGCACAACACGACCAGTGTAGCGGGCAATTAAGCGAGAGGTGTGCGTCTGAGTTGTAACAGAGGAAACCAGAGTTAAAGGCCTGTCTCAGAGTGGCTGTTATTACTGTTCATGAGCCCCAGTCAGGACAATACTGAGAAACATTGGTTACAAAGATGAAGCCAGTGCAGCTTGTCAAGGATCAGGTCAGAAATGGTTTTAGTTGATGAGGCCAACGTAAAGTGTTTTGGTGTAAATGTCCAGTGTTCTGTTTGGCTAAAAACTAAAACCCTGCTTCAAGTGCAACAACCTTATCCCATCTGTGAAACATGGTGGTGGTAGAATCATGGTTTGGGTCTTATCTGCTGATTCTGTACAATGACAACTTGCTATCATTAATGGAATTTCTAATTGATATGAGGAATTTTGATATGAAAACATCTGGACATTTGTCCTTGGTCTGAATCCCAAGGGACAGTGGGTATGAGGGCAACACCTCAACCCACACAAGCTCCTCTACCAAGGAATGGTGATAGGAGAATAAAGGTAAAGGTTTGCCCTTAAAGTGGTGGAATGGCCCGAAGAACACAATTCATGCAAAAACGTGAGTACTGAGGAAGTTACCTAGAAATGTTTAGCTGCAGTTATTGCTGCACAGTGACATCACATCAGACATTCAAAGGAAAGGTTCAGATACTTTTGCCCTTAACAGGTAAAATGATGAAAGTTGGTTGATGTTTAAGATCATTTGTCACCATTAATTTAAAAGGGTTCAAAAACTCCCAAGCACCTCTGTAATTATAGGATAATACCTGTTATTGGTGTTGCAGTATCGTGCGCTTTAAAAAGCTTTAAAAAGGCTTTTATCCACACCCAATACATCTCTTTGCATCTGTTTATTTTAATCACATCTGAAAACCCTCTAAGAGTCAGCTAATAAAAATAAATTTATGCTATTTGTGTGCGTGTGGGGAGCACAAGGAAAACAGAGGAGGTCTGGAATAATTTCAGGCAGCTTGGCAGCTCCATGAACCCAAAACCGAAAAAGGCCTGTGAACCTTTTTTCAGCCAGTGAGCAATTTGAATGAAAGAGCTGTCATCTTGGAATGGGCGATCCGTTTTGTTTTAGTGCATCCATCATTTGCACATGAATGAATAACAAAGCCACTGTTATTAGTTCCACCTATACTTCCCACTCGGTTTGTTGTTTGCCCCTCTCTTAGCATTTTATAAGCAGATACAATAACATTACACCATAAATATTACAGTTTTAGTTGACACGTTGAATCTAGGTCACCAGCAGCAAGTCATGGATTGTAATTTAAGTCGACTGAGCCTTAAATTACACACAATGAACGACAATGAACATGAGAGCTGTGTGTCAGCCGGTTTGGTATTTTCATGAGTGTGTGTGTGTTTGGGAGGGGGGGGGGTTGACAAAGGATTTCCAGGGGTGACCTATCACTTTAAGAGTGTCAGAGCTCCTCCATGGACTCCTCATCTTTTTTCTCTCACAACATCTTTCTTCTCCCATGCATGGCTTGTTGCCGAGGTAACAGGCCCGAGAATGGTTTAGTATTTCCAGCATTGCCTAGTGAATCGACTCGTGCTGACATGCAACTGACAACAGCACAGTCGACGACAGGCTCAGGTATTTTCTTCCCAAAATGTCACTGGAGTCAACAGCCACCTGCTGTGCTGTGGTTCGCTCTCATGTGGGAATCATATGAAAAGCTGTGCGGTCTGATATCACGTTCAGCTGCCGTGTGTGTGATCACAAACGCAAGCAACACCGAGCTGCGTGGGGTGCTCTGACGGAGTAAAGCGTAAAATTCGATCCAGGTGATGGAGACATGTTTGCATGCTGCTCCAGTCACTTTCTCAGGCGTGAGTTCCTGGATCTCTCCAGCAGAGGACACTGTGTTTGTGTGTGTGTGTGGGGGGGGGTTATATCTATACATGTGACTCATATCTCCTCATATAGCTTTTGCAATTTATTCTAATGCATTTTACTTTTGGTTCTGCAGAAAGCAAATATCAAAGACTTGAAATTCTGATGGGAGATGCATCTGTAAGCATCTCATAGCTGCTCTGACCGAGGGGAGGGGGGCCCTCTTGTTAAAATGCTAAGCAGCAGAAGCATTTTTTTGTCACCTGTGTGTGTGTGTGTGTGTGTGTGTGTGTGTGTGTGTGTGTGTGTGTGTGTGTGTGTGTTTTCTTATTGACCAGATCATCATTGAGCTATTTCCCCGCTGACTGAAACCACATGAGTCAATTCCTTTGCTTGTGTCAGACTGCATTTGCATTGCTCCGTTGGCATTCGTGCTGTTTACATGTAATCAGCGTACTGGAAGCAAGTAGCTTCTAACACAAAGGGTTAATAGGCAAGTCTGTGGTGCCAACGAAAGAACAGATTGGAGTTACTCACCCCTCCATTAATCATGCTAATGATGAAATACTTTGCATATCTAGTCTTTCCCCCATCACAGTATTACCAGCACAAAACTGGCTTCTAACATCATTATATAACACGCTGACTGAGGCGAATTTCAATGTTCACACGCGAGTGCCAACAAGACCCCATGCAACAGGTTAAATAATTGTTTTAATTAAACCTTTGCTGCTACTTTTAACCTGCGATTATTACCTTCCTCCACGTGGGCTTGATCAATATGCATTGTCACACCGAGTCCAATTGGGACACGCTCAGGACCGGCAGTGGGCTGGGTGATGCAACATCTTGCAATAAACATTGTGCTGTAAGAGTATGTAACCCAGCGGCTAGCAGCACAAGCAAAACCCAAGTTCAGATAAAAAAAAAAGAAGCATACGCACAGGCATGCACGCAGATTTGATTAGAATAAAAAACAAGAATTTGTTTATTTTGTCCTTGACACCCTCGATGGTCTTCGCTTCCTGTTTCCTTCCCTCTCACTTAAGTTGGACTTGACTAAGGGCCCAGGGGTCACCGTTACTGAGATGACCCACTTCATCGATCACATGACAAGAATTGATTAAAGGGGAGATCAATGGGACATCCTTCGAGTTTGAAGTATAGCAGAGGGAGTCTGCTTGATAATGGTCAGACCCCTGAGGACTCAGTGTGTGTGTGTGTGTGTGTGTGTGTGTGTGCTGCTTCTTAAATGAGAGTATGTGCTGGGTTATCACTCACCAGCTCTTGTTAATGGCCCTTTTTTTCCAACCTGTCTAAGCATCTGTCACTAATACCTAGTTCACACATACTGTTTATGCTGCAAAAACACAAACTCTGAGCTTCTGTGCCTGTGAAAATGCTTCTTATTAGGAATTTACAGACAATCTGAGTGCAAAGGATTCATAGCAGGATTAACCTTTTAGTTTATCACTTACACAGATAATACAGTAAAGCCTTTAATTACCTTCTCAGTTGTTCCCCTCTTTTCTTTACTGGTTTGCTTCTTGCGTTGGTCACGTTAAATTATCGTATTTTCAGGTAATTTTTTGTGTGATTTCTTTTTCTACAAAGGCTTCTTGCATTTAGAGGTAGTTATGCAAAAGAAAAAGAGTGTAGTGAGAAAATGCCTGCTGCTTTCGCTGCAGCATGTGTGGTACTGAAAGAACAGCTCCCAAAGGCTGACGGTTGTAAAGGATGTTGTAAAAGTGTGAGATTCAGTGGTGGTTTTTATCTTCGTGTGCTCGGTTAGTGAGCGTCTCACTTCAAGTGTGCTTGAGAAAAATTGAATGATTGATGAAAATTCTGGCAATTTTTGGGGGGTCACAAAACACAGTCACAGTCACAGACACACTTCTGCGTTAGCTTTATTATTCCAATCCACAATTTGCCTCTTAAGCCAACTTTGTTCTCATTGGTTGCCCCTCCTAAACAGAAGGTTTGAACAGCAGGTGGGTGGGGCCTCTCACAGCCAGAGCTCACCAAGGATAACTGCTCTGAGTGACATAAAAGAGAGCTAGGAGTAGGAAAAAAAAATGGGAAACTGGGTGTTTAAAGCAGTCTGAAGTCTGAGATTTTGGCTCTCAAGGATGACACTGGCCAGGTTAAAATGAGCACCCACTGTATCAGGATACAATGATTGAGCTCCACAATAGGTAAAGATACAGGCAGATATAGCTTTGATACCATATGCTATCACTCTCTATAATATAATACATCTGCCTGGCAGAAAGTCATCTGCCTGACAATAAGAATATATGTAATAATTTTTACTTATTTATTTATTTATTTATTACAACATCTGCTGTAATAAAAGAATTACCCAGATGTAACATAAATAAAGTAGGTCTTATCGTTCTACATATGTCTTAAAATAAGGGATATTTTTTTTCTTTTTCCAGTCCTTTTTATATGCTTTGCTCCATTTCTCATCACTATGTCTTGTTTCCTCAACACCTGACGTGGGCCGATACTACCCAGTTGCTATATTACATCAAGCAGGTGTCCACCTGAGATGCGCTGCTCCATAATGCCTGAGGCAGACGGTGTCTGTCTTCAACAGGTTGTAAGTACCAGATCTATAAAGACAGAAGTCTGCAGCTGATTGGACCAAAGCTGCAAACCGTACAAAGGTGCCCCCAAGACTATCCAACACATAGTAGCAGGCTGTAAGATTTAAGCTGGAACTGCTGGAACTGAGAGACACGACCAAGTGGCTGAGACAGTACACAGGAACATCTGTGCCATATGTGGACTAGAAGTCCCCAAGTCCCGATGGGAGACACCATCAAAGGTGGATGAGAACAACAGGGCAAAGGTCCCGTGGGACTTCAAGTTCCAGACAGACAAGCAGCTGCTCGCCAACCAACCAGACATAGTGGTAGCTGAAAAAGAGCAGTTGTGCTAGATATAGCATTACCAATGGATAGTAACATCAGGAAGACGGAGCATGATAAAACAGACAAGTACCAGAGTACCAGGGGCTGAAAGAACTACTGGAGCACATGTGGAAAGTCCAGATTGGTCCCAGGAACACACACACACTACTATAGCACGTTCACCAAAAATATGTACCTCAGATAAAATGATCAACTAGATAAAGATTTTTTTAAAAGCAAAAATGCATTTTCAATAACAAGAATTCCACGAAGCTGCACTCATAATCACCGCCGTGTATTTGACTGTGAGTGGAGACAGCATCCTCACATTCCAAGGTCTAGGCTGCAGGAAGGAGGCTCAGTGCATACCAAACCGCCTTTAGGACCCAGCGTGTCTCCTTCACAGCCTTTGTAGTTTTTGTGTGGAGATGAGGGAGACTGAGATGTGCTTCTTGCTTATCACGATTCACATCGAGGCTCTACCAGCTGAGGAGGATGCTGAACAAGGCAATTTGAAGCCCGGATCAGCTCTCACTGCTGCTGGTTTACATTTCACTTCATTTCATTAATTTTTATTTATTTATTTATTTATTTATCAGAGCCCTTTCCTCTCACTGACAGTATTTTCTATTTAGCCATTTTATTCTTTGGTATTAAATCCTGGGACACTGAAAGTATTTCGGGCGCATTCCTGCTGCTGGCTGGGACTATGATTTATCGGCGCTTGCAGCTTGGCTCTCATGACAGACTCGCTCTCACTGGGTCTCGTTCAGACGGAAGAGAGCGGTGAATTGTCTTTAACTTTCTTGAGCATCTTCGACGAATTCAGCTGCAGCGGGTACTTTTTGCACTTGAGGTGAGTCGCCTTGCATTCGCCCTCACGCACAAAACAAACGCGTATTTTCATACTGTCATTCAGGCTCGGAGAAGAACGCGTGGGAGAGAAGATGCATCCCTCTAACCCTCTTCCACGTTTCATCTAATCACATTTTGATTATTTCCGCATTTTTTTAATCGACTGCATTATCAAGAAATGCTTCAAATCGGTGTATCATATTTTTGGTAACAGTAATGTTCAGTGAGTGAAGGAGTGGGACGCGTCAGTGAATACTAATTACTGTCAGTTGCCCCTCCACCCTCCCTCTCCACTTGTGTTTATTATTTATTTATTTTTAATTGATTTACGGCGCTCTGAAGGGAATCCCCGGAAATCAGTGTCATAAAATCCGACTGTATGGACCACATACAGGCTGTAAATCCACTGGAATGTCAAGCCTGTTAATGCGAGGCTCCATTCATTGCAGCGGCTGTCCTGTGTGTAGGTGTGGACGCAGCCATGTGGAGCAGAGAGAGCGCTCCTTTACTCCTCATCTGCCTGCTGGCCCTCACAGCCCTCTGGAAAACCAGGTGAGTGTTTTCAATGGGAGACCCCTTGAAGCGAAGATATGCTATAAGCCAAGAATCACACACTTTGTCTCAGGGGGACAGCTCTGCTTATCTCATGGGTTTTTGTTTGTTTTTGGTTTTTTATAAGTAAAAGGCTGGTATGATTTGGATTGTATTTGCATAATCCTTTGTTATTTCTTATGATTGGGCTAAACAATGCACAGTTTGTGTGGTTACTAACTTCCATTTACAAATTCCCATAGACATCAATGTTTTGAGCTTTCAGCAGAATCCAACAAATAAATGCATAAATAAATAAATGGCTTTAAATCTCTCCTGTATGCTCTGCGCCCTGCAGCTGTGTCAGGACGCCTCACATTAGACGCTCAGGTGTGAAGGTGTGTTTTTGATATTGGCCAGAGTGACAGATCAGGTCAGTCAGGCGCTTACAAAGAGGCAGCCAGCGTCAGGAGCAGGAGGGGCGATTCAAATAAGGCCACGGATTTCCCCTCCAGGCTTCAGGATGCCACAGATACACTGATACTGAAAACTGGACTTCATCATCTATCTCATCAGCGCCTTTATGTTTTGCAAACATTTTTCCACATCGAGACTGCAGATAGTAGGACTAACAGGGGTGAACAACAAATTGTTTGGATACATCAGCTGTTACATTTTAGCTAATTATTGTTATTGTGTTGTTTTGTGCCAAGAGAACTTGGACATCTCTCATTGTGAAACACTCTTTAAAATTCATTTATCTCTATTTTTAAATTCTGATTTTAAACAGCCAAAATGAGTGTGACACGAGTAAATGTAAACATCTTTAGCACTCTGTGAGGCCAGTATGGATGTTTGAGCAATTTAATCTGTCATTTTACTTTGATTTCTAGTTGCAGGGTCCTGATTTTATTGATATGCTGTGGTTTGATTGTCACACCACGGTGGCTTATTGGAAAGACTAAAACTGAGTCATGTGCTTCAGTCTCCCCTCCCCTACCTCGTTTCATTAAGTGGGAGATGCTGCTGCATTGTAGAACTGTACTGTTAGCTGTTGTCCCCAGTTTACATATCAAATATATATCAGTATACATCAATATAAACATGTATCAAATATCAAACACTGCACTGTATGTAAGGCCCAGTAGTGATTGTGTATCTAGTGAGGTACGCTAGCAGGATGTTGTTAGCACAACATCTCTACAATCACCTATGTTTCAGGCTAAATTTGATAGTTTTACTTAGTTAAGCTAAACTAGCAAGCTAATCAGACTGCTAGCAAGATAATGTTAGCACGTGTACAATCATCTGTGTTTATTGCTCGCTTTATTAATTTTATTTAAACTAATGGTTCAGTTAGTTGGTGTAGGTCCCCCCCCCCACAAAAAAAAGAAAAAAGAAAAACAGCATTTTGGTCTACTCATATGATTGTGTTTCTTATGGCTTTAATACACAACCTAGTACCATACTTGAAAATAACAAATCAAATATTTATATCCTATTTTGGCCTGTAACATAAATATGAAGGCTACATTAATCTAATGCTTTCAGTGAAGCTAATTAAAGGATTGTGGTTCAAACAGGAAAAAGAGCTAGAGATGGAAAAAAAAATGATTAATATTGTTTATACTTTCCCAGCAAGTGCCTAAAGTAAAATATGCCCATAACCTGAGGCTGTTATACCAGAGCTGTTGACAGTGGTGATTAAGTAGAGCTTTAATGTGGGACATTAACTGAATTTATTTACCATGAATCTCTGCTGTGATTTGCATAGTCAGTTGTGTTTTGACTCCCAGATCAGATGGCTGGAACTGGGTCATCCATGTGCATGAGAAACATGGTTACGTGTATATCTGTGTTGGTATGCAGTCTCTGCCAGCTACAATAAGCACTCCTGTGCTTTTCATAAATCAAGCTGCTGAGAAGAACTGAATCTAAAATGTAATCAGAGTACTGCTGAAGTGTCCACTTGTTGTTTTCATGTCTCTGCTTACTAGATCGGTGAATGCAGATGCCACATCTGATTCCTTTAAAAACAACATCACTCTGTTCACACGCATCCTGGACAGCCTGCTGGATGGGTATGACAACCGTCTACGGCCTGGTCTTGGGGGTAAGCAGAAGATGTGCAGACGTACAGTTTATACAATCTAAATGAACAAATGCTGTTACGAAACCGCACGTGTGTCTTTTTTGTTAACGGCTGACGGCTCATTTGAAGTGAGAACACTTCATTTAACATCAGCTTTTCTAGTACTGATAACCTTTGGCAGCAATCCCCTCAAGAATAAACTGACAAACACACTCTGTGCACAAAACATTTAGATTATATAATACTTCCCTCCACTTCCTGGAAAGTAACAGCAGCCAAAGTGGCCACATTTAACCCCACAGAGAGTTTTACTCTTGCTTGACTTTTTATGGAAAAACCAAAGTGAGAATATTTGTGTAAAACATAAGAAAAGACACTGTGTGTGTGGATAATGACACAGTGCAGCTGGTTTGTGCCGTCTTAGTGTTTTGTAGCTGCACTACACAGTAGGAAGGTGGCTTGAATTACATGGTATGGTTACATGTATAAACGGCTGATGTTCTCAGATGAGTAAATTAAAAAGTGTTAAAAATAAAATATTTAGATCAGAATATGTACACTTTTGGTGTATGCGCTGATGCTGGGCCATTAAAAAGAGCTTCCTGAGAGCTCCCTTAAATGTTTGATAAATTTAAATTTTTAAAAGCATAACAGGCTTTTGGTATTTTTTGCTTCACACTTTCTGCAGAAGGCAGCGTTTGGATTTTGTTGTTTGAAGAATCACATCGCCTCACGCACGCAGCAGCGCTCCGCTCGTCATCCTCACATCTCCCGTTATCCTCCATGTTTGGGCATTTCCAGCTGGCCCCTCACCC
Source organism: Oreochromis niloticus (assembly GCF_001858045.2). Taxonomy (NCBI): domain Eukaryota; kingdom Metazoa; phylum Chordata; class Actinopteri; order Cichliformes; family Cichlidae; genus Oreochromis; species Oreochromis niloticus. The sequence continues at coordinate 32,823,029 of NC_031966.2, read as the reverse complement.
CAAAGCTGAGCTCCTCCCTCAGGATTTGGTGCCATTTGAAATTCAAATTCCTGGGGCCATCAGCCCAGCCCAGGAGCCACCATATGTGGAACAGACCTCCTTTAGCTTGGCAGCACTCAGCCTATTCAACTGGCCCTACAGTAATAGTCCTGCCAGCTTATTTACTGTGCAGAAAAAGCCCCAATGTATGAAGAAAGCTCAGGTATCTAGAAAATGCAGAAATATTGAATGTATCTTTGTGTTTTTGATATTTCACAAAGGCTCGATACACCAAAACAGACTGATAGGATCCCACCAGTAAAACGCAAGTCACCTTAGCCGATGCTTTTGGACCTACAGCTAGCACCGAACAAGTGTCTGTGTAACACACAGACTCAGCGATCTGACGTAAAACACTTAAATAAAACATTAGAGCATAAATCAGAAACTTTTGAAGTGTGTTCCTCTACACTCACAGTGTAGTAGCACACTGTACTCATTAATGTACGGAGGAAACAAACCTTGCTACAGAAATGACATCAGATGTTTTCCACACGGCAGACACATTAGATCTGTATGTCTCATCTGTGTGTGTGCGTTGGGGAAACACGCCATGTTAACGCTCCACTGGACTTTGGCTTATGACATATTTATAACAACTGAAAAAGAGCCTCCTCACAGCTGCACGAGCATGCTCACTCATACATACAGTAAACTCAGGGTCAAAGGGTGAGTGTCTTTGATGGTTCTCATGGTCTAAGCATCAGCATTCACAAAGAAAGAGAGAAAAAGAGAAAAGCAGTGTGAATGCCAGTGGAGTCATTTATGTAGAGGCTAATTACACATGCAGAACATAGTATAAAATCTATTTTCTCCCTGTAGCGGTTTAAATGTTTCACTATCCTCCATCATTAAAGATGTTTGGAACAGTTGCAAGTGTGGACATAACAGGGACACAACGCAAATCAATGAATAGCTACAGCCTAATAGACCAGGCAGGTATAGGTGAAGTATAGTTTGTAGCAATGATCATATGATAAAGATTGGGAAGATGAACCCACATTTCCCTTTGTGGGGTTTCAGGGGAGAAGATAAAAGCAGCTACAATTTCTTTAACCATGAGTGAATAGCTGTGTGGGTTTAGGCTGCGAATATTTCCAGAATTTACTTAAAACAAGTTTACTTAAATCAGGCTTTCACATGCATAACTGTGTATTTTCTCTGGTATAGATAATGTAACTAGACCGTGGACTAAATTGTAATCCTAGCTGCTTTAATCTGACATTTATTTTTCATACTTGTCATCTGTTTCAAGTGCTCTTTTGAAAATGCAGTATTTTTTTCCTGACACTTTCACTGAAGTCGAGCCAGGCTGCAGAAAGTGAACAGAGAACACACAGTTGCTCCTCATCATCATTAGTGTGACTGTGAGGAAGCTCACTTCTGTTCATATTCACACTTCTGCCACTAATTTGCTTTTCACCCCCTCCGAAAATGTATCACCTATCCATGACTTCATGCTCAGAGCTATAGCTTATGCTATCAGAGACAGTCACATGTCAAAAGGTTTTTATTGTCTAAAATCGAACATTTCTCATTTACTGGGAAGTAACCATAGGCAACAACAGAAAGTCCTTTGATGTTTGGGACCAGTGTTTTTACTGGAGATGACAGAATTCCAGCGCCCTCAGTCCTGACTGGTGATTAGCCGCTCAGCCCCACACGTTTCATTATAAACCAGTCCATTTCATGTGTGTGTAACACGAGCACGACACATTAACATGTTGTAAGCGTGGAAGCGCTTTCACTATTAAATCTCAAAGGATCATCAAGAAAATGTTTGCAACGATAAACCTAATCATGGAAACTTTAAACGAGCTAAAAGTAGCTAAAGCTAAAGCTACCCAGAGCTCAGAGCCATCCACAGGCGAGCGGCCTTGGTTTGAGCAATCAAAGCAGTTAAAAGGGCAAAAAAAGTTAATGTCCTGTTATCAGGTGATATCCTTTTACAAATATATTTGCAAAAGATGTAAGTACCTGGGATTTGTCTGATAATGTAAAATATTTCAGATAAGGGTGGGGTAAAGGTGCAGGAGCCAAGTTTTGGGTTGTTATCTTATGCGTGCTGCTAGGGGTCAACTTTTGTGTTTTTCGGTAAGGTGTGTTTATGTGAATGTATTTAAGGTAGACACACGTCATTAGCAGCAGGTGTGTTGTTGTTCAGTTTGTGACTGCTGTGCTGTTATGATATGGTGTTGGATAAAGAGAACTGTTGACAAAAAATGTGACTGATGGAAGAGAAATACAGATAAAAAACAAACAAGATAAGCACGGCTGGAGTTATTGGACTGTAACAAGTTTAACAAGTTCATTCATACCAGTGACATCGCGTCACCCGCGCCAACAAACACCTCAGTGGCTTCAAGCGTAGGCTAAACCTCTACGATAGTATTTAAGCATTTGTAGTCCAGAGCATTTAATTTTCAGTTTTTTCAGCGAGAACGTGTAACTCACTGCAGTCGGTGATTTTTTTTATTACGAAAATAATATTTTGCATTAAATAAAAGCTGATTTTTGTTTGTACGTGGTGTCAGTTACAGTTCTTAGAAAGAAAAATGGAGTCAGTAAAATCAGTTTCTGCAGGACACAAAAAAAAATCAGAAATCGCAATTTCCAGGAAAACTGTGCATCTAAAGTTACCATTAATGAGAATGAAATGAAAATAGGGGCAAAAACTTGAATTGGAAATTAAACATTGTGTATTCACAAACTTACTAAAATGAAATAATATACAGGAAATGTTCTAGGTTTTAGTCCTTCTTTAAAATTTGACGTTATAACCTGAGATGTTTTGAGTTTGTCATACCTACTCTGAGCTTTTACATCTCACCCCTGAAGAATACTGCTACACAGTAAGACTAAAACTAATAAAAAACTAAACTGAAACCAAACATTTCCAAACAACAAAAGCCAGACAAGTAAACCCCGTCTGGAAACGAACTGAAAGCGAAAATGATCCGAAAGAAAAATCTGAATTGAATAAAAAATATCAAGCTATAAAAACTGAACTGATATAATCACGTCTTGCGTCTTCTAATTGGACTCTGATTTTTAAATGATGACAATGCCAAGGTTTCTGCTGCTTTGTGCTAAAATGTCAAAAACTGCACAGAGCAAATACTTCACCAGCATTATTCACATCAGCTGCTACAGGCGTCGACGTGTGAAGAGGGTTAACTGACCTTCCTTCCTCACCTGTGTGACGGAGTAATCTGGATGAGGAACGTTGCAGTTTTTACACAATGCTAAATTATGAGCTGCTCCTAATAATTTCAGCGCTTTGTTCATTCAAGTCAAATCTGTTCCCTCTAACAGTCTGTCATTTTGCTGCTTCTCTTCATCGCCATTGAAACTGGCAAGAGTTAAGTTGACATTTGGATGGTTGCACAGTGCAATGCACAGTCTCTAACACAGGCAGGTTGTGTCTTACTGATTAAACATGGTTCAGCAGGCCCATCTGTACCAAATGATTCAGATTATATGAAAGCACGTGTTTGTGACTGTTGCTGAATAAATGAACTTTAGGTATTGTCCTTGCTCCCTTAAATAAAATATCCTCGGGCATTAAATGCACTCTTGATATTTTTAAATAGTAAGCACGTATTTCCCCTGAAGGCAGTGCTTTTCTAGGTTTGCTACTAAAATAAATAAATAAAAAAGCTAGTTTTGCTTTTGAATTTGTCCCACTGGTACAATGCAAATGGAGCGCAGCTACCATTTGGTGATGGATTTGGTTTTTTACAGACCTGTGTTTGTTTATTCTTGAGGGGCTTTTGATACTGGTTTGTGATTTCTTTGTGTGTGTGTGAGAGTGAGTGTGTGTAGTCGTAGCAAAAATCCTTTACTTTACTTGATTAAATAGTTTTCTAAATCAGACATGATAAATGACATTGGGCCTGCATTTGCATATAAAATGTGCTGGTTTCATGGAGCCAGCTCCATGAAACCAACAAGACAAGAGGGTGTTTTTTCTCGTTTTCAAGCACCCTCTGCAAAGTACGGCCAATACAAAAACACAATTACAATGAATAATAATAAAACCCTCAAAAAACAAATCCTGATCACTAATGTTAAAGCTGTAGCCTCCCGAAATCCAGAAAAGACAAACAAGGCTGTCTCCTTTCTGCTGTAAGCTCCATCAAAGTCCATCTGGAAGTCTTGCTTCTCAGCAGCATCTTGAAACTCCTCCCCTTATTTCTTCAGTTATTTTGAAGTCCAATCTATATGATCTTTCATTTTAATGGTTACTTGGATATACAGTAAACTGGAAGTACTTGCACCACGATGTTTGCTTTCGTAAAGTTATCTCTTTTGACTCCTCTGGTTATCTTTTTAAATGTCTTTGATCCTTTTCACCACATGCAACATGTATGGGCTTTGTAACTGTTATAAATACAGTGCTGGTTTGCATCAAGAATAATTCTCCAGGCTTGATTTTCAGTTCATTTCTTGTGTAATTTGACATTCCTCAGCCTCTTCTTGCTGTTTTCCTTTCTTAAGAATGAATGGCTTCTTTACAGCCACCTTTCATTTCTAAGCTAAGATTTCCAATGCAGCTTCAGTAAACAGCAGACGGATCAGCTGAAGGGACAGATCCATCTCTCAGCTCCTTTGCTGGGGGGGTTTTCCCTGATTTCTCAACGACATGACTTTTAGAAACTGTTCATCAGCTGTGGAGAGGGTTTTAGATCTGCCACTTCTTCTTTTGTCCAGTTTCCTCAAATTTTTTGATGAACACACTGCACCCCATACCAGGACATGCCACGGTTTCAGCCAATAGCTCATTTGGAATCACTTTGGTGGAACAAAAAAATATTTTATGTCTGTTTTCTTTGACATTTTTCATAGATTCTGGTAAAAAATGGGAACAAATGTTTTAATGACAGGTTGGTAGTGCCTAAAGACATAAAATAAATGGCATCTTTAGGCAAACTGGTTCTTTGCTAAGTTTTCTGTTATGTGCAGACACGACACAGGTTCATCCCTTACGTTTTTATGAATAAATGACTGATAGGTCAATGTGAAGTGGCTTAACAAACAAAAACTATCATCTGACAGTGGTCAGCTACAAGGACTGGACTGAAAATAAGAAGAAAAAGCAGCCAGTATCAATGTCATTGGCTCAAGACTAATTAAAAAAAATTACACAAAAGTATCTTCAGAACCAAAATATGAAGAAAAAAGGGCACAAGAACTTTGCACAGTACTGTGTGCCAAAAGCATCAGCTTTAATAGTAAATGTCAGGTGGCAAAATCATCCCTCATGAAATTTCCCAGTCTTTCTGTTCATCTTGTGTCATGGTGGCTCCTGTTAGTAATTCTCAATTGTACAATACTTTTAATGTTACGTAGCAGGCTCAGTAAATGGTATAGAGATGAAACATTCACCCATCACAACACATGACCAGCACACTTGGTTTATACAGTATATATAGTGTCACAGCCATTGAGAGGCTCAGTATATTACAGTGCATCAAGCCCTTATGCTAAAATGCACCATTCTCTGTCACAAGAGGAAGTAATACAGAACATTTTTACTGAGGCACAAATGTATTTAAAATTATAAATCAAACGAATGAAGCTCTCTGTGGTAGAGTAAAAGAACAGATGAATCTCAGTCTGCCTTATTTACATTCCATAGCCTGGTTTACATGAATAAATGCACCCAGTGGCATGTCTAGCTAAATAGATTGAACCTATTACACCACAGCCTGCCGCTGCCTCTGATTTACGTTATCTTATAAGCAGGTGAACGCTGGTAATATTTTATATTAAGCCTGTGATTTATGGAGTAGTTTGGCTGCTTGAATGTTATCAAAACGCTGACTGGTTTCCACCGATACTCAAATGTAGGTGGAAGAAAACATGTTTATTAGAAGCAAGGGAGAAACATTTGACCATTTTTAATGCTTATTGCTACGGGAGACACCACATACCTGCAGGGGAATGAAATGTGGGTGACACCCTGATTGGTAATGTGTAATTAAAGACAAAACAGTCAACAGTCAAACTGTAAACTTCTGACACTGTTATCAGCTATTTATCTATGATATGTCTCAGAGGGGTTGTGGATGGCAGCTCACCTTGCCATGCATGAGAGAGCTTTACTTAAAGTGAAGTATTTTTTAGGTGGTATGTAAGATGCTTTTCGTTGTGTAGAAGAGAGCGTAGTATGAAACATGGAAGCTTTTTGAATTGACCAAGCACAGGAGCTTTATCTTCAGTAAATATTTCAAAGAGCCGGAGTGTAGAGAGAGCGAATGGAGCTGATGCAGCAGCGCTGATGCAGTTACACATTGTCACTGGAAGGGGAAACATGCGAGGCCTTGCTTTTCCATAGCTGTGAACATTTAGGTCAAATTTGAACTTACATGTTGCTTTGATTCAATACATGTAATCTAACAGAGGTTGGACGAGCTTTTCAAAGGTCACGTGTACAGTTGTGTGATGAAGAAAGCACACCTTCTTACAATTGAAGGAGTTACATATCAGGACATAACAAAAAAAATCAGAATCAACAATAAAACCATGTTATTGTCTATGTAACATGAACGAGGCCAACATGCAGAAGCAATGTCTGAAAAACGAACAACACCTCGAGATTCAAGTCATCATTTTCCACGTGACTTTATCGGTCGCTCACATCATTGTGGAGGAATTTGGACCCGGATCTTTACAATGCTGCTTCACTTCAGCTTTGCAGGCGTTTGTTCATCCACAGCCTCTTTAAGCTTTTACCATTTCAAAGCATTGCAGTACCTGGATTATTTTCTTCTTCAGCCATTCTGCTATAGATTTGCTGTGTGCTGATTTGATTGTCATGTTGCATGACCCAGTTTGGCCCCATATTTGACTCTAGACTATTTTTCCTTATGCTCGACTCATAAGGCACAGTACATGGTGCTGTGCATTATGGCCAAACAGCTCCACTTTGGTCTAATCTGTTCAAAGGAGATTGTTCCAGAGGTCATGTGGTTTGTCCAGATCCATGCTGCCATGTTTGTTTTTGGAGAGAGGAGGCTTTCTACCAAACAAGCCACACTTGTTTAATATTTTCTGATCATGAATTTTAACATTTAATATGAACAAATAAACAGTTGCAAGGTTTAATATGTCATGATTGATGCTCATTAGAGTTTGCTGAATTTTAAGCTCTTATGTCCTGATAGATAAAACTTTGACAGTAGGTGAGGTGATCTTGCGCACATTATAGTTCCGTCTGTATGGTAATGATGACAAATAACTTCCTGAAACTACATCACACAAATAGAAATAATAACAATAGTAATAGTAATTGCTTTTAATATGTGATAAGAGCAGCAGCAGTATTCCATGTAGCTCGGAGAAGGACTTACTTGATGAAGTTCTGATAAAGTATAAGATCTTTGTGCATGTGGGATTATGACTCCAGCCCAGAAATGACTCCACTTATCCCAGCGAGGTAATTACTGATTATAGATACACTGATAAACTGAGTAGCTATTCCTGAAAATGGAAGAAAAAAAGATCAAAACTTTTGTTTAATACTCTGTAAATCACCTCGAGCTTCGAGGATACGTGGCAAACTTTTTGATCAGTACTAAAAATGAAAGAAAGTTCAGCGTAAACTCGCTTCTTTTGTGTCTTGATGTCTTGATGTTTTTCTCTGATCCAGACAGGGTAACTGAGGTGAAAACAAACATCTATGTTACCAGCTTTGGACCAGTTTCAGACACGGACATGGTGAGTGCAGCGTACGGACGTTTATTCACTCTGCTTACTGTCATTTCTCTCACAGCCTGCTTGTGCTTCAAGAAGAAACAGTACTTCTTTTAATTTCACTTTCATTATGTCTTCCCCTCACACACAAACACACACAAACACACACAAACACACACAAACACACACAAACACATACAAACACTACAGTACTGAAGTAGGAAGAGTATTCCTCACTGTGTCACGATGTCTATTCATCTGACAATTTTCATCTCATAAATTATTGAAAGTCTTCTTGTTATTCAAGTCACTGCTTTGTTTACCCTGGGCTTTCCTGTTTCTCATTCTGAAACACGCGCCCACCTTCACATCATATCATCAGCCTCCCTTCAATTGCTAAAGGCTCATTTTTCCAAGTGATTAATTCATCAATTCAGCAGTTAAGTTTAATGCAATGGTCTCTGAAAAACATGTGAACAAGACGGCTCTCGGCCAAACATAAACCAGCACTTATAGAGAGTGGGACAAAGGCACCGAATAATAAATCTTTGAGGCTAAAATTTATTTAAATTTATTTATTTATTTAAAATCATATGGCAAAAATCCCAGATCCAAATCACCGCCCACATCTCATCAGCTAATTGGCCCAGAGGGTGATCTGTCGGCCAAATTATTTCTGATGTCTCCTTTTAAAAACATCTTGAACATAAACAGATGGACAGACAGACAAACAGCTCAAAGGAAAATTTCCTTTCCTTCAGTTTCATTGGCTGAGGCCGTCACTGATGACCTCGCTTATAACCCAAGGAGGAAGTCACTGCTAAAATCATCCCTTATATTCAGGTTTGGAAACATATTACTTAGTTTAAAATATATTATTTATCCCAGGCTCTGCTGTGAGATATAGGCCTCATAAAAAATGAGAAACAGGATGAAATATTCTCATCTGATCTGTCTCCTTTATTCAGATACTCTAGAGCAATTCAGACGATTGCTGAGGTGGCCACATATACGATTTATATAAGGTCCACCGAAAGGAAGAAAAATAATAAGATGAAAAATTTAAAAAATGAAGAGTATTTACTTTAGGGGACTTAGTCACAAAAATGAGCAATCTATATTTACTATACAAATGAAATACAGATACAGTCAGATAGCATAAGGCTGCCAGCCCTGCATTTGAAGTGTACCTCTTATTCTCATTCACATAGTCAAAAAGCAGAAAAAATAGTAAACACAGAGACGTCACATTACAGTTATTTACTGGCTTTTCCTGACAAGTGATAAACCTGGAAATTCAGTTTATTATTTGCCTAATAAATAACAGTTTCTAAAATATTTATATTTTATTGTGTCTGTCTAACAGTTGGACTCCAACTGTTTGGAGACAGGTTGTCTCTCCCCAGGAGACCTGTGCAATTTCTTTGCAATTAAAAGTGGTTGACAGTTCAAACATGTGTTGCACAAATAACCTCTCAGTGACCAGTCTGTTGCCTCAACCACTTGAAATCAGGCTTTGACACCAAAAAAATTCACCAGGCAACCACAAATGTTTCCTTGTTGCAAGATAGTTGTCCTACTTTTGCTCTAGTGTGATTGAGCCACCATCACTACGTAAGACAACCTAGTTCACTTGCTTACTGTGACCATTAACGGCTTTTATCATGTCGAAATGTAGAAAGAAAATTGACATGAAGAAAAAAAATTATACTGGGTTCTATTGAGAAATCATCCAGAAATGGAAATTCAGCTGATGTCACTGAGAGCCAGGAAAAAAATGTGTGAAAATGAGTATTTTTGATCAGTCTAAAGTCTGAGCTTTTTTCCTCACTGGCATTTCAAACAATGACCTCATCGTTTTTAAACTTCAGCCATGTTTGGTATGAGAATTCTCTTCATATCTTATGAACAAAAAAGTTTTTTAAAAGGAAAACAACCAAAAAAGCTCTTATTTTGTAAACCAGCTCCATTTTAGCTCCCAGCAAAAAGGAGTAACATTGTATTCTTGTCATGGATTAATGCATAGTGCTTACTTTGAGACATCACAGTGGTATATGTAGGAGTTACCCAAAATAAACCAGTGTGCACAAACATCAAAATGAAGGACCACGCTTCCCAGTCTGATGCTGAGGTGGATGAATGTGTTTTTAATAATTTAGAAGGATGCAGAAAGTTTTAGAAGGAAGCTCAAAGAAAACATTTACAGTTAGCCTAAACGTATGCGTCGTAAGAACAGCTTACTGACCTAATTTATGCTCCGTCTTTCAACAACCACACTTTTCACATTCAGACATCTTTTAATGACTTTTGCTGTAACTTTACTAAAATGAGACCTGAACTAAAATACTAAAGCAGGCCGTTTCAGAGTCCGAGCTGCTATACCATAAAATCCACAGTTTCAATGTCCCGACATCTAAAGGTCACAGGCTTTGCAACTATGACGAGTAAAAAGGGAAAAAAAGTATCTCTTTCTGCTTCTCACCCTCACTTGCTGTGTGTGAAT